>NC_138373.1:34907867-34953281 GCF_054177405.1 Leptonychotes weddellii | reverse complement strand
TTCCCCTGCTTGAGTGGGTCTGAGTTCCTCAGCTCCCTGGGCCAGATAGGGGAAGCCGGGGGGTCTGAGGCCCCCTCCCCACTCCCCAGGTTGGGACCCTCACCCACATCTCAAGGAATCCAGGGTCTTCCAGATCTCGTCCCTTGGTCTCTCCCCTGCACGACATGCTCTTAAAGTCTTAAGTGTAGGGGCGCCTGGGAGTGCAGGTGGTTGAGCCCCCGACCCTTGGTTTCGGCTCAAGTTGTGATCTCAGGGTGGTGAGATTGAGCTCCAGGACAGCTCCGCACTCAGCGGGGAGTCTGCTGGAGCTCCTCCCTCTTCCTCTGCCCTTCCCCCACTCATTCTCTCTCTCTCTCTCAAATAAATAAGTCTTTAAAAAAAAAAGGCCTGAGTGTACGTATATGAGGCTGGCATCGAGGGAGTGTGACCCCAACGCGGTGAGGTGGCAGGGAGGGGGGAGAAGGAGGGAGGTTTCCAGGTTCTTACCTTTCATGGTCTTAGGATGGGCATGTATAACAGCTGTCATTAAAGAAATCAAAGCTAAAAAGGGAAAACGAAGAGGTTGAGCACATCGTCTGTCATGGTGGTTACATCAGAGTGAGGGCTCTGTGGGTGTCAGACCACGCAGACCAGGCCCCACTGCCTTCCCGTGTCCTGGGATGGCTCCCGGTGCCCCTCTGTCCCCCGGCACCCCCATCCCCCGCACCTCTGTGTCCCGCACCCTGAGCAGGCTGCAGGAACAGAAGTGAGGGCTGGAGAAGGAAGCTGCTGGATCATTTCAGAATCTCCCCTGCTAAGGACAGGGGTCATTTCTAGAGACTCCGTAGATTAAATGTGTATCTTTGCATCTGACAAGTGGGAGGAGAGAGGCGAATGTTGATCTAGAAAGTTCTGGCCTGAAGAGCCCAGAAAACTCCCGAAAAGTTGGTGTTGATTTAGTTCTCCGTATGTTCATGTGCGTAATTGTGTCTAAACAGAAAAGCTGAGGGCCAGGAGAACACGGACTTCCAAAGACAAAGGTTAGCACCCTACTTTATAGGAGAACCCGAAAATGAACGAAGAGCCTGCAACTCAGAATTACTCAGTTGGCGAAGGACAGTTTGCACAAGCGGCTGTCAATTCCCGGTGGGCCTGGAGGACAGCACTCCGCCCGGGGCGGGCCGGCCAGTGGCAGTCCCCGTCGGGCAGACCTGGCTTCCGGGAAACAGGCCGTGTGGCTGCCAGGAGCCTGAGGAGCTGCCGTCACGTAGTCCTGCGTGCTAAGAAGCAATCCTGAGTGGGAGGCAGCTCAACATAGGAAACATGCCTGCGTGTCACCCTAGAATATCCATAGATGGGGCGACTGTGTGCTGGGGGAGGGGGAGGGGCTCAGATGTCCCTGTGCTGCACGTGGACAGCCTTCCCCTCCCCCACCGAGGGCAAGGGCTCCACCTGTTGAAGGGACTCCCGTCACCCGAACTCATGAAAATACAAACTATACACTGGATGAGACGCCACCACCCAGTCCAGCGTGGAGGTCTGCAGGGTGGGGTGGAACGGGCGCTCTCCCCTCCACTGTGGGGGACGGGGGGCGGGGCGTGTGAAAGCCCGTGGCCTCATCTAGAGAGTGGAGGATGCGCAGGCCCCAGACCGCAGCAGCCACCAACCTGCACACGCCGCAGACACTGGGGGGTGGGCACAGGAATGACCACAGCCACCTGGTCCTAAGACCCCGAACACAGCCCGAGCGGGCACGGCAGGAGTGGGCGCGGCTGTGACACGTGACCATGTGCGGGGAAAGCGAGGCTCCAGGGGGCATCACACGCGATGACATTCAGCCAAAGGTGAGCATGAGCCCCAACGCCCCACCTTCCCCGTGGATGCACGGTGTCAGCGGGGGGATAACGGTGCGCGAGAGGAGGGGGGACGGGGTGTTGGGGCGGTGCCCACTCTCAACCCCATTGCAGTGCCTGGGTGTCCCTAGAAACATCTTTTCAATGGTCCACATTGCTCTCCCCGTCCCAAATGCATGATGTCACTCCCCAGGAGAAGGAAGCCATGAGCTGAGAATGGGCTCTTGTCTGAGGGTCTGAGCAGGGGGCATCTCACAGCAACCCCCACACCCCGTGCTCAGGCCCCACGGTGACGGCAGCTACACCAGGCTGTACCCTGGACCCCTTCCCTGTCCCTCGGTGACCCGCACAACCAGAGCCGCAATGACAACCACGTCTGCTTCCATGCGCTTTAATGAGGATTCGCGCCCACCGGGGCTCCCCGGACAGGGCACGGGGAAGGTGGGCAGAAGGACACCGCCTGCCAGTGTTGTGGGACAGTAGTGGGCTTTCTTCTCCGCCAATCCAGGTGGCAGCTCCAGGGCTTGGGCTCAGGGCTCTTCGGGAACATACTGGCGGATCCAGTCCAGGTAGTAGGTGACCCGGGTGTAGATGCCGGGCCTGTTGGGCTGAGCACAGCCGTCGCCCCAGCTGACCACGCCTGCCTGCAGCCAGGTGCCCCTCACCTTGCAGACCAGGGGCCCTCCGGAGTCGCCCTGGAGAGGGGACAGGTCAGTGGGGGCTCAGGAGGCGGGGCGGGCGGGGGCTGAGGGGGTAGGTGCAGGCCCACCTGGCAGGAGTCCTTCTTCCTGTTCCCAGCGCACAGCATGTCCTCACGGATGATCTGTATCTTGTCCCCCGTGTTGAGGCCAAAATGGTACTGCATGTCACAAATGCTGTTTTCCACAATGGGCACCTTCACCTGCTTCAGGGGGAACGGCGGTGGGAGGGGCGCTGGGGAGAGAGGCGAGCACGCGACGTCAGGAGGGAAAGCCACTCGTGCCCTGAGCGGGCCGCTGGGGACCCTGACCCCCCCCGGGGGGGTCCCAGAGGCTGGGTCAGGGATGTGACCCACCCCTGCTCACCCCAGCCCTCCTGCTGGCCCTGATGCTCACTTCCACTGTTCACATCCCCCCAGCCTGTCACCCAGCATGGCGTTCCCGTGGGGAAGGTCTCCGATGCAGAGGGCAGGGTGACCGGCTGGACGTGGGGGGAGATGTTGACGGGGTCCTCAAGCTCCAGCAGGGCAATATCTGCCCCGTTCTCGATTATGTAGTAGTCGGGGTGCATGATGACCCGGTTGACGGGCAGCAACCTGTCCTGGTAGTAGAGGTGCTGCTCCCTCAGCTGCACCCTGATTTCTGAAGGATACGTGATGGCCCTGGGGAGAGCAGGCGGCCACTCAGGGGGCCCTAGCAGGCTGCTGGCCCCCCGGGCATGTGGGTGGAGCCCCAGCCCCACCCAGCCCCACCCGGCCCCACCAGGCCCCGGGGCCACTCACGGTCCCGTGCAGTGCGCTGCGGTCAGCACCCACTGTGGGTGGATGAGGGAGCCCCCACAGACGTGCTTCCAGTACCCGTGGTGGACTCTCAGGCTCACCTGCCAGGGCCACCTATTCCCAGGGGCTTCCTGGCCCCCTACGATGCCCATTCGCTCCAGCACCTGGCCTGAAGCTGGGGTCAGAAGCGCCTTTAGCACAGGGCACAGCCTGGCCCCGGGCTCAGCTGTTCCCTGTGCCCCCACGACCCTGGGCTTCTCGGCACCCGTCCACCCAATCATCATGGGGCATGTAGGGTGAGGGGGCAGGGACGGGGCTGGACCACGGTCAGGACTCACCAGGGGATGCGTGGACCAGGCTCCCCAGGAGGGGCAGCACCAGCACCAGCAGACTCAGCATCTGAAAGGAGCAACGTGGGGGGGCAGCAGGGCCAGGCTGCGGGTCTGCAGGGTACGGCGTGCAGATGGAGTGGGGCCCCCCGGGACCAGGGGGTCAGTCAAGGCCTGGGGGTCTGGGTTTCGATGCTCTGGATCTGGGGCTCCTCTGCTCTGCTCCACAGCAACACCCAGATGTTGGGTTTTCGGGGTGGGGGGCTTATCTTGGCCGACCACTGGTGCTATGAACCCAGCCCACTCTCCCCTGCCCATTTATCCTTCCCGGCCAGGAGGCGGTCAGAGGAGGGGCCTTGCATCCTCCAATCCAGACTGAAGGAAGTGGATGATTCAGATGAAGGTCATCGTACGACATGTGTCCCCACCACCCAGACACCCATCTGGGTCCACAGGCCCCAAGGGTGGGCATACAGCCAAGCAGAGGACGAGTCAGCCCCCCTCCGAGGGGGGCATGGCTTCCTAGGCTCTGGATGGCTAAGATGCCTACCAGTCTGCATGCAGTGGCTGCCGGCTCCCCTCTGTGGATCGGGGCTCCCACGTCTTGCCTGGACTGGGAACGGGGTGTTTGAGTGTCCCTCCCTTTCTCGGCAGGCTGATCCCTGGCCCTGAGGCAGCTCTCCTTCCAGGTACGCCTCTCCTCTGCCCAGATGTAGAACGACGATGCCCTCAGGAGGCCTTCAGGTATGGCTGCACCCAGGGACAGTGGTGCTGTCCTCACTATGTGACCTGTTTCCCCCAGGGAAGTTCATGTCCGTGGGCTACCCTCAGAGGAGCAGGGAGGCGCCCAGGGACAGTGTCCCCCTCCCCACATCTCTGCATGTCCTCTGCATCTTCCCTTCCAGGGCGGGGCTGACATGCACCCCCCAAATCACACGAGGAAACTGCCTTGGGCAGGACCGAGCCAAGTGCCTCCACACAGGAAAGGGCCCTGCTGTCCCCACCCGGGATGGCAGGCCCGATTCCTTGGGGACCCCACAACGCCCGCCCCTGGCTGTTACTGAACAGTTCTTAGTAGGGTGGCCATCTCAGTGCCATCAGCGGTGGGGGGGCAGATGGAAGTAACAAGGAGATAACCACCCCCTGGACGCTGTCCCCACCAGGCTCCACAGCCAGGGCCGGCTCCCGCCCCGCCTGTCCACCTGCCCACCTCCTCCCTCTCCCCTGGGCCTACTGGTCACCGGGGCCTCCTGCCCACCTCCCCACCTCATGGCCCCCGGGCCCCCCTGCAGCCCCCACGCTGCCATCGGGGTGGCCCCTCCCCTAGGGGGGCCTTGCCCTGCCCCCACCCGGCCCAGACAGCAGCCTGGCTCTGTGTGGCCCCAGCGGCATCTCTCCAGGTGGCCAGTGCTCAATCCCGGTCCTCTCCAGATTGAGGGTTAGTTGTCTGTCTTGTGACCTCAGTTCTCTGATTCTCTGACCACTGAAAAGATGTTTCTAGGGATACTCAGGCACTGCGATGGGGTTGAGAGTGGGCACCACCCTGACACCCCGTCCCCCCTCCCACGCACCGTCATCCCCCCACTGACACCGCGCATCCACGGGGAAGGTGGGGCATTGGGGCTCATGCTCACCTTTGGCTGAGTGTCATCGAGCGTTGACGCCCCCTGGAGCCTCGCTTTCCCCGCACACAGTCATGTGTCACGGCCACGCCCACTCCTGCCGTGCCCGCTCGGGCTGTCTGTGTTCGGGGTCTTAGGACCAGGTGGCTGTGGTCATTCCTGTGCGCACTCCTCAATGTCTGCAGCGTGTGCGGGCGGGGGGCTGCTGCGGTCTGCATTCTCTAGACGAGGCCATACCCTTCTCCAGAGGGGTTGTCCCCTCGAACTCCCTCCAGCAACTCAGGAGAATGTCTGTCATGCCTCATCCTGGCCACCATCTGATATTCTCACCTGTGGGTAGTGCCACGTTAGGTTTTCTGGGATTATTAATGGGGCGGAGCCCCTGCTGCCGTAGAGAACACACCCCCTGGCCGAGGAAACCGTCCACTTCTGTTAGACTTCAGTCCCCAGAGGGCTGCATTCCCCACAACCGTCCCATTTCATCTTAGGGACGCCCCCATATCCCATACAGGCCAATCGCGGAACTTCGTGGTCCTCCCTCGTGTCCATACACAGAAGACTGCCATCTGGGTTCCTAGGGCTGTGTCTGTCTGAGATGGCTCCCTAGACCAGATTCCCAGAGAACCCCTGGTGGCTATGCCACATTATTTCTAGAAAGACACTCCAGTTTCTCCTCCCCACAGTCCTGGACCCCAGTGCTCCCTCCATCAATGGCCAACGACCAGCAATCTTTGCTCAACCAAAACTTCTCCTGGGCCCATCTGCACACTTCCTTGCAAAATCCAGTTTAGCAAGAGCCCTGCCTTTGGCACCTGATCACCCTCCACATCTGATGACAATTCTTCACTCCCCACCCTGGTACTCGATGGCGTGCAGGAGCCCCCATCGGTTGGTTCAGCCAGAATTCCCCAGATGTCTCCTCTTACTAAGTTCCCATTCAGAAACCCCTGCACCTTGGCTATAGGTCCCCACTTGTCTCTGCTTTCCTCAGAATGGAGTCCAGTCCTACCCTTGTTGCCATGGCCCTGCAGAAAATGTGCTCTCTCCACTGTAACTCTGAATCCAACACTGGATACAAATGTGAGACATAATGTATCATGAGCCAAGGGTAAACCATGATATGTGATAAGTAACATACTACATATGATTGGGAAAACAGAATACAATAGAGGTATTACTTGCTACATTATGGGGGAAAAGCACAGGAGATACTCAATTTTTAATGTATTTTTTATTTTTTTTAATTTTTAAGTAGGCTCCAGGCCCAAAATGGGGCTCAGACTCACAACACTGAGATTAAGAGTCGCATGCTCAACCCACTGAGCCAGCCAGGCACCCCGAGATGCTCAATTTTTGAAGTTTTTTGGTAACAAATAGCATGCTTCTGCTGTTTCCATTTGAGAGTTGTGTCTGTCTCATTTCTGGGGGAGCTAGGAGCTTCCCTGTGTCGCTCAGTGGCTTGTCTCCTCTGGCAGCTCTGCCCCTCCTTTGTCAATTCGAGTTCTAGGCTTCTTTTCATCATTTGGAGATTTTCAATTAAATGAATGCATTTACACTTAGTTTTTCACAGTTGCTGAAAACGGTTTTGTTTGCTTTTTGAAGTTGGAGGTGTTTGTGTTTATAGACTGCAGATTTAATTATTATTCATTCACGTGTACACACAAGCTTTGCCTTTAATCCTTCTAGAGCTGATCTCCACGTCAAGTGAGGCTCTAGGACCACCAGGGCAGGAGCCTTCTTCATCTTTGCACCTCCAAACTCCAAACCCCCCCTCAGCCCCGGCTCCTGCTGTCCGTGCAGCCCACCAAGGGATGGGGACAGAGGAGCGCCGGGAGTCCACCTCCCAAAGCACGGGAGACCCAGGGCCCTGGCTCTGCACAGTCAGACTCTCCTCTCGACTGCCCACTGATAAGAAACCTCTTATAGGGGAGGCACACAGGCTGCTCCTTTTCCCTCTTAATCTAGAAGTTATTTTTAATTACAAATGTAGTACATGCCCACTGCAAACTCTTGATGGATACAGATGTGTTAAGACAAGAAAACAAGAAATCCGTCTTCCTTCCTCCTTCCCCCATCTCACCCAGGGGTAATCATTGTCCATAGTGGGGATGATGACTTCTAGAATTTTCTTAGGCCTGTTTAGGCCCTGGGCTGGATGAAGTGTGGAGGGAGGGGCATTTCAGGAAGAAAGGCTCAGTGGGGACAGGGTGGGGGGTGGAAAGACAGGATTAGGCTCCTTCAAGCCCAGAGCTGCAGACCAGAGCAGGCCTGGGGCCGGGGAGGGGAGCAGGGCAGGGGGTGAGCCTATACCTGGGGTGTCCCCGTATCCCTGAAAACCATACCCACACAGCCCAGCTCCTGTTCACAGATACAAGTAAGCCCAGCTCAGACCAGGAAGGGTCAGGGCCGAAGGGCAGCCTGAGCCAAGCGAGCAGCTACTGTGAAGGTGGGAGCAAGGAGGAGGGGTCCTCCTGAGGGGCCTCCACACAGGCCCACAGAAGCCACATCCACTGGGCGACAGGAGACGCCACCCGGCCAGGAGGGCATCTGGAGGCCAGAGCAGGGAGGCATGCAGGGACAGAACACCCCTCCCTGTGCCTCAGTTTGCTCTCCTGTCAAAGGAGACAAGGGGCACAGTGTTAGAGATGTGGAGGGGCCACACAGATGGTCTTTGGAGTTTCTTTCTGAAGCCGGGGCGGGTGCAGGCAAGTCCAGCCCCTCCCAGGGCCCCTAATCGGCTCAGTCACGAGGCCCGGCCACACAGAGGACGGTTAGGAAGGGCCTGACCTGAGCCGGACAGCTGGGCGCTGTGCCCATCTGATCTGTGGTGGAGACCACAGGAACACAGGCTGGGTGTGGGGACGGGGAGTCTGGGGATGGCTTCCTGGAAGTGGGGAGCACTGATCCCCACCCCTGCCCGGGTGAGGAGAAAACAACGTGGGTTTGCCCACAGGGCACCATGGATCTGACCTGGTCCTGCTGTGGTCTGTGTGTCCCTGAGCCGGCCACTTATCGCCAGGTGACAGGATGCATGGGGGGGACAAAGGGAGGCGAGGTCCAGGGCTTCGGGTGAGCAGAAGGAGCAGATGGGGCCCCCCCTCAGCTCCTCCTCCATCCTCCCCCGCTGCGGGACGGTCCAGCCTCCTCCCCAGCTGGGGGTGTCGAGGACAGGAGGGGAGAGAGGGAACGTTGTCTAAACTTGATTGTGATAGCGGCTACTTGATTGTATACATTTGTCCGACTCATTGATTTGGACATTTGCATTTTTTTAAAGATTTTATTTATTTATTTGAGAGAGAGCGAGCACATGAAAGGGGGGAGGGTCAGAGGGAGAAGCAGACTCCCCGCCGAGCAGAGAGTCCGATGCGGGACTCGATCCAGGGACTCCAGGATCATGACCCGAGCCGAAGGCAGTCGCTTAACCAACTGAGACACCCAGGCGCCCGACATTTGCATTTTTTTTAAGATTTTATTTGGGGCGGCTGGGTGGCTCAATCTGCTCGGTGTCCGCCTTTGGCTCAGGTCATGATCTCAGGGTTCTGGGATCGAGTGGGGCTCCCTGCTCAGCGGGGAGTCTGCTTCTCCCTCTCCCTCTGCTGCTCCCCCTGCTTGTGCTCTGTCGCTCACTCTCTCTAATAAATAAATAAAATCTTTAAAATATATATATATTTTTTATTTATTTATTTGAGAGAGGGAGAGAGGGAAAGAAAGGTGGCAGCCAATAGAGGCCGCCCTCCCTTCCAGACACCAATGGGAGGGCGCGGACGCGCAGCCCCGCAGACCAATCAGGAGTGGCCTGCGTGCCCCCTGCGAGGCCGCGGTCCCTCCACGGCGCCCCCCTCGCCCCCCCTGCGGAGAGCCGGCGGTGGGGGGGAGGGGGGCTGCGGGGGGCGGGGCGCCACGAGGGGCGGGGCGCCACGAGGGGCGGGGCGCCACGAGGGGCGGGGCGCCACGAGGGGCGGGGCGCCGCGGGGAGGAGGGGCGCCACGAGGGGCGGGGCGCCGCGGGGAGGAGGGGCGCCACGAGGGGCGGGGCGCCGCGGGGAGGAGGGGCTGCGGAGAGCTGCGGGGGCCGACGCAGGGCGTGCGGGCGGCGGGTCAAGGAGCGAGCCGCTTCCCGCCTTCCCCGGCTGCGCCCCTCGCTGCTGGGGTCTGCGCTCACGCGGCGGGTGTCCCCGTGCCCCGGGGAGCCAGGCGTTATCTTCCAAATTTGTAGCCGCCGCTGCCTAGGGGGAGCCCTAGGCCTCTCCTTTGAGGGCTGGCCCCGCCCACACCTGCCGCCCGGACGACTACCAGCACGCAGAGCACCCCTCGGGGCCTCTGCCTGGGACAAGTGCGGGTGCTGCCCCTCTCCGCGACGTTTTGGAAGAACTGGCCAGAAGATACCAAGCATTTATTCCTTGCAGGTGGGTGCTGGCGGCCCCCAGGCATCCCCCACCCCCGCAACTCGTGCTTCCATCCTGGCCCCAGCTCTTTGCCTTAAACAGGTGCAAGGCAAACTGCCAGCCTCCCTTTCCCGTTCTCTCCGCTAAAGCCAGGACTTGGGCTCCAGTGGTCAGCTGGCCACATGGGGGCGGGTGGGAACAGGGAGCACGGAGCAGGGTCGGGGGGAGGGAGGATGAGTGCGAGAGGCAACGCCAACAGGACAGAAGGGAGAAGGGGTGCACAAGAACATGGGAGAAAGATGTAAGAATGCAGACCGATTAGAGGGGAGGGGAGGGGTCAGCCCCTCTGAAAGTTCCTCCGTCGGAGCAGGTGGCGCTGGATCCAGGCCCGGTAGGCAGACACCCTGACATACACCCCCGGGAGTCCGGGCTCAGCGCATCCCCTGCTGAAGCTCACCACTGCCGCCTGCACCCAGCGCCTGTCTCTGAGCTGACAGACCAGGGGGCCCCCGGAGTCGCCCTGAAAGAAGCAAGAATAACGTTTGTTATTCCCCCCAGTGGGACTCGGGTCTGTGCAGCAGGGGTGGGAGCTCTCAGACTGAGGCTAACATCAGGGAGCTTGTCAGAGGGGGCCGGATGCTAAGGCAAGGGGAGGACACACAGGGCAAGCTCCCTTGGGGCTCCAGGTAGCAGGTGTGGTAGCCCGGAGTTTCCATCTTGAAGAGGTTCCTCCTTGCAATCTGCATATCAGCTCTAGCTGCCTCTTTTTTTTGTTTGTAACAGCTGAGGACCCTTAGGTTCAGAGGTCAAGCAATTTGCTGAAGGTCGCACAGCTAGTAAAAGCAGTGCTGAGATGTAGTCACTTTGTTATTATTATTGTTGTTGTTATTATCCAAAGCCTGCCTGCTTGTTCTGATGCACACTGCCTCCCTTACAAGGTGCATGGCATCTCTGGGTCTGGACCCCTGTCCCTCTAGCCCCTGCAGGAGCTGCTCACCTCCCTGTGACAGCTGGAGCCCACACTTTCTGCTTTTTATTGTCAGGATGGCTCTGGACTCGTTCTTACAAGAAATCTTTGTCAAGTTCCAGCTCCAAGCCAGACGCTGTTCCACCTTGGGTGAGAAAAGTCCCCAACCTCGTGGAGCTAGATCGTAAGATGCCACCCCTGCCCCAAGTCCAGGATCCAGCCTGCTTCCCAGGGTCACTTAGGATTAGAGAGGGGACCTGGGAGAGCCTTTTGCTAAGCACGGAGGAGGTGTGTCACTGCTTCCCTGTGAAAGGGGGCTCTGCACCCTCACTCCCACTGCATTTACGGGGAAACTGAGGCCTACAGGTGTCCAGTGACTCTCCAGGATCCCACAGTGAATCAGGGGCAGGAACATAGGCCAGAGGGGACTGACCTCACAGAATCCCTTTTGGCCCTGGACATAGCCAGCACAGAGCATCTCCTTGGTGATGGGCTCCGGGTGGTAGGCAAACGATGCGCACATCTACCTCCCACAGCCTATGGGGCTCAGGCAGGGCCACTGTGGGACACAGGGGACAGCGGCTGAGGGGCCCTCAGGGACCGCGAGGTGGTGTGCCGCTCTCTGTGAAGAGCTAAGGTAGTGGCTCCACGGTTCTCTCCCCAGGGCCCACATTCCTATCATCTGGGCGGGGTGGAAGATGCCAGGCCAAAGCAGGGCTGAGCGGTGCAGGATGAGGCCTGGGCCGGCCTCTACGTTGAGGTGAGGGGCAGAGAGAAGACTGGGGTGACTCACTGCACCCTTGCATGCCTTCAGCTCAGGGCAGCTCCCTGTGCCCCAGCCCAGCCCCTTGCCCCTCACTCACCATTCTACCAGATGTCCCCCCAGCCGGTCACCCAGCAGAGGGTGCCTGTGGGAAAGTCGGAGCCCGGTGGAGCCAGAGGGATGGGTCTGATGGCGCTGGAGAAGGGCACAGGGCAGGCCAGCTTCAGCAGAGCCACATCGCCACCCTGGAGGGCGTCCCCGTTGGAGGGGTGCTGGATGACGCGGACGGCAGCCACAGAGACGGAGTCCCGGGGCCTGGGATACAGCACAGCTTCTCCCAGCTGGATGCTCAGATCCTGCAGATTCGTGAAGCTGGGCAGGAAGCAGAAAGGACATGGTGGGCTCTGAGGGCGGTGGTCCAGTGGCTTCGGCTTCACCCAGCTAGCTCTGCTGGGGAGAGGGCATGGCACTGAAGGACCGTCTGCTCTACCTGGCCCTCTGAGTCGGATCCAGGCATGAGGAACACAGGGCACATCCTCTGGGCACTTGTCCCCAGGAAACCCCGTCTGGCAGGGAAAGACTCCCATGTAAACTCCAGCTCCAGGTGACAGGTGGTTCAGCCTTTGACTGTGGAGAGTCCTCCATGCAGCAGGGCCTATACTGGTGGGGACGGAGTGGACACAGCCCTGCTCTTCCTGGGCCAGACAGCCGGGGCACAGTGCTGAGATGGCCGGGGGGGCTGGGGGGCAGGTTGGGCTGCACTGGAGTGGTGGGCAGGGAGACAATGTTCTCGGCAGGGGCAGGGGTACAAGTTGGGGGAGCTGCGCTTGGGGGGCTGCGGAACTCATGGAGCACGTCAGCAGGCCCCCTCCCTGGCATCTGAGGACAGCAGGTGGGCAGTGACCTGGGAGGGGCCATTCGAAAGCACAAAGGAGGCAGGAACTTGTTGATGAAAGTGTTTTGAGTTCCTCAGGGAGCCGCTCTCTCTGGGCCTGATGCCTATGACCGATGGAGGGCTACATTGTCCCAGCAGGACTGCCCCTAACCCCAGTGTCCCTTTTCTCAGGGTCCGCATCCCGCATCTGCCTCTTGCGTATCATTCGGTCTTAAGCAAATTACTCACCTCTCTGTGCCTCAGTTTCCCATCCTGGAACATGGGGGTAAAAGTATCTACCTAAGGCGGTTATCCTGAGTGTGCTTGGGACAGTGCCCTGGGGCAGGAAGCCCCCAGTAACCGTCGGCCATGACTTCCAGGACTGGACATCTACCGAGGACATCCCAGGAACAGCCCCAGCACCAACAAAATTGTGAAAGGCTTATTTACCCCAAGATGACACCTGGGACCAGCCGATTATACTTTAATTATTGCATCTGCTAAGGTTAAGTTGACACCATAGCTCAGCTTCGGGAGGGACCAACCTTGATTGTGAATTCTCTTTATATAGAATTCAGTACCCGATTGTTTTATGATAGTTTGATTCTGCTTTTCATTTTCAAATATCGTCAGAGGGCATCTAGCTCTTGAAACACTCTCTACTTTCTCGTACACCCGTGCTGAGCAGCATGATAACAATCGCTGAAACGGGGAGCAATGCAGGTGTCCACAGACAGAGGAATGAATGTACAAAACACTGCCCATCCACACAGCGGGATAACATCCAGCGATAGAAAAGAGAGAATTTCTGACACTTGCTATAATAACATGGGTGACCCTTGAAGACCTGCTCGGTGCAACTGGCCCGATTCCAGAGAATACGCATTGCAGGATTCGGCTTCGATGAGGTCCCTGCGATCGTCAGAACCATGGAGATGGGAAGTGGAGGGTGGGTGCCAGGCCGGGGAGGGTGGGCGTGAGTGCTTAGTGGGGACAGAGCTTCAGTTTGGGAAGACAGAGGAGTTCCTGGGGAGGGGGGGCGGTTACTCAACAGTGTGAACTGTGGACTGAGAAGGGATCGAGATGATCAATTTTATGTTGTGCATTTAACCAGAGTTCCAAAAATTGGAAAAAAGTTCCTGACTTCCAAGTATTGTCAAATAACTAAAGTTTGTTTTCTTGCCTAGTTTGAAGGGAATGGCCAGCGTCTGAGGCCCAGTCCTGGAGGGGAGAGTCAGGTGCAGGCGCCAGGCCCGCCTGCGGGGCTCCGAGCCGCCTGCCAGTGGCAGAAAAGGCCGGGGAGCCCCGTGGGCCCGGGTGCTGCTCCAGACCCACAATTCTCTTCCCCGCACAGCTGCCCCAGGGCATCTCACGGCCCGGGCTGCCCGGTGTGAGGAGGCAGGACTCACCTGGAGACGCAGTGGGCGGCGGTCAGCACCCACCGGTGGCTGATGAGACTGCCTGCACAGATGTGCTGCCCCTGGTCTCGGAGGCTGACCTGCCAGGGCCACTGCCGGGGTGCTGCCCCCATACCCCCAACGATACGGGCCTCCGGGCTGAAGCTCCTCCCTGGCGGAGAGACAGGGTCACCGGCCGGCCTCCTCTGGGGAAACAGGGCCCGGTGGGGGGCCGGAGAGCTGGACCCTCCTCCCACCTCCACCGCAGATTCGATAGCCCACACGCAGCTTTCTGAGTTGCAAACGGCACTGCCCAGTGGAACTTTCTACAGTGATGGGCATGCTCTGTACCGTGGTCCAGTGCGGTCCAGGCCCCTGGCCACGGGAAGGAAGTGTGCCCTGGGACTGAGGAGCTGAATTTTTCATCGTAATTGTAAGTAATCTAGACGTCAGCAGCCCCCGTGGGTGGCTGGTGGCACCAGGTTGGAGAAGGAGGCAGACCTCCAGTCTCCCTGCCCCTGGATGGCATTTCCACTGCTGTGATTTTGAAGCTTAAATGACACAAGTCAGGGGAAAGCCCTGCATGTGGTTCTGGCACGCGGTGGCGGCGGGCAGGGCACCAGGAAGCCTCGGTTTACCATTCTCTGCCTCGACTTCCTCCTGAGTCCCACGCAGAGGAGCTGCTCCAAGGGAAAGGACTCTGAGAGCTGAAGGTTACCGAAGGGCATGTGTGCGTGACGGTTCTTGCACACAGACCAGCGGGGTACAAGCTGTGCAGCCCCAAGGACAGTTGGGATCGAATATGTCCCCCCCACCCCCACCCCATCTCCCAGGGAGCTGGGAAGCAAGGAGCCCAGGAGGGACCATGGAGCGTGCATGTGGCTGGAGAAGGCCCCGGCTCGGAGGAGCCATGGACTGGGTCCCCACGGTCAGAGGTCTGGGTTCCAGGCAGATGGGCGCTCTGGCTGTGGGACTCACCCCTTTCTCCCAGGAAGGGGAGCACAAGGAGCACTGGAAGGAGCCACATCTGTAGACAGAGGCAGGATGGAGGGTGTTGGAGCCCCGGCCAGCACTGGGGGCTGCAGGACCAGCCTCCCCGCAGGTCTCCCCACTGCAAAGACCAAGGGCTCCAGAGAGAGGGCGAACCAGGTGGCCCCTAGCATGTCCTCTGCCAGCATCACCCCTGTGACCCTGGCCTTGTGGGGGTCACACCACCCCAGTCCCGGGAATGACCACAGGAAGAGACAGGGGCTGGAGCTGGAGACGTGAAGCCTGCCCCTCCTGCTCTCCGAAGACCCCCTCCTTATCTGGACAGACGTGTACCAAGGGCCCAGCGGAGACTCCAGGTTCTCCGTGAGCCTTGGTGGCGTCTGACTCTGGCATGATGTCACCATGGCCTGGAGCTACACCCAGCCCCTCCCCCTTGGCCTCCGACCTCTTCCCTGTCCCTGGCGGTTCTGACGCCTGCTGTCCTGCTCTCAGCTCTGTTCCCTTCTGCCCTGCATGCGGGGAAGAGGGCCTGGTCCCTCCCCGGCCCCCCGGCCCAGCCCCAAGCTCCGGGACCCCTTGCGAGGCAAGGCCACACAGGTGGTCAGGGATCAGGCTTCAGGCAACAGGGTGGTAAGAAGCCCAGGCAGAGTGACCTTCAGCATCTGCCTGGTCCAGGTGCAGAGCAAACATGGAGCAGGAAGGACCAAGAGGTTCCGGGAGCCACGGCTCTATTGATTCTGGCGAGGCCAGAGACACCGAAGCCTGTCTTATCTCAGGCAGTCACTCCCTTCCTGCCCCTGCCCAAGGGCTCCCCGCAAACGCCATCCTTCCAGGGAGCTGGTGGGAGGTGGAAGGAGGGACCAGCAGAGTCCGAGGGGCAGCCACGGGGCGAGAGATCTGTTACTTCACAGAGCGGCCGGACCGTGCTGGGCGGCGGCCCTCCGTCGCTCGCTGGGCCCTCCGTAAATGCAAGAACATGTGCTGGGGACTTTGGGTGTTTGATCATGTTCACGTACACAAACATAATTCCACCCCCGTGACCAGTGGAAGTACACAGCTCAATGCCATTTAGCCCATTCCCACTGCTGCCCGCCCACCCGCCATCGGGCTCCGGGATGTTTTGCCCCCACCAAGGGCCACTCAGCCGTTCCCTCCCCAGCCCCAGGGCTGCGGCCCCAGAGTGGAGCCGACACTGAGATCCTCGCTCGCCCTTCCCAGGCCTGGAAGGACACCGGCCCCTACGCGCAGCCCTCTGCACATCAGGGCTGGGGGACACACTCCCACGGAAAGCCACGTTGCCCGTGGTCAGCCCATCCCACAAAGACTCTGGCCACACTCGGGTCATTCCTCAAGCTCTTTAATCTGACAGACAGCGCAGTGAGGCACCCTCTGCCCCAGAGGCCTCTGGCCCCGCTCCCCAGCATCCTCCTGCTCTATCCGCCACCAGCCGGGGAGGCTGGGGACACTGAGAAGGTAGAGCCCAGACCAGAGCAAGTGGGGCTGAGGCTGAAACAGCAGGCCCTGGGAGAAGGCAGGAGCCGCTGCTCCCAGCTGGGTCAGGGGCACCTCCAGATCTGCCACATGATCCAGGGCACATAGGTCTGGATGTGCGCGTAGACCCCGGGAATGTTGCGCAGGGCACAGCCGTAGCCCCAGCTGACCACTCCTACCAAGTACCAAGTGCTCTTCGCCTTGCAGACCAGAGGGCCTCCAGAGTCGCCCTGCGGGTGGAGAGGGAGGGCTGAGTGGCCGCCAGCAGCCGGGGCGGGACAGGGGGCGGAGATGGGGTGGGACTCACGTAGCAGGAGTCCGGGCCCTCAGTCCCCGTGCACAGCATGTCATCCTGGATGATCTTCCCCTGCTGGCCCTGTCCAGAGGCGTGGTACAGCTGGTCACAGACGGCATTCTCCACCACCTGCACCCTCACCTGCTGCAGGCGTTAAGGGGGGTGCTGTGACTCTGGGAGAGGCGACCAGAGGTTGGCAGCACGTCCTGCCCAGCCACCTGGGGCCCCGCAGGGCGCAGCCTCCCCCTGGCAGACCGCTGTGGGGCCCCCTGGGGCGCAGGAGGCCCTGCCCACCTCTGAATTCCTAAGACTCTGCCGACAGAACGACCAGAAAGAAAACAGAAGGGTGAGTTTTTCTGGGTTTCCCCCCAAAATATCTCCTTTTAAAGTGGAAATAAGCATTTGCATTTCCCCATCCCAAGACTGAGCCCTGAGCTCAGTCTGCCTGTCAGCCAGTCACAGAACCGTCCAGCCTGGGGGGCCGGATCTCCCTCCCGAGTGGAGTGTATGGCGCGGGGGTGGGGGGCACTGATGTGCGAGCAGCCCCTTCTCTTTCCTTTCTGGAACCTGCAACCCCCTGCCCGCCAGGAGTTCCCGGGGATGACAGGCTTGGGAAAGGCCCCGCCCGGCCCCCGCCCCATACACACGGTGCATCCTTATGGCGCCCCAGCCAGTCACCCAGCACCGGTCCTCTGGGGTGACCTCAAGCTGGGCTGACGAGAGCCTGACCTGCTTGACGTTAGCAGTGCCCTCCACAGTCTGACAGCTGGAGCAGGGCGATGTCCGCGCCCAGATTGGTGTAGTTGCAGTTGGGGTGGACGATGACACGGCTCACATTCAGCAGCCTCCTGCCCCCATAGAGATACACGTCCCCGGCATGGATGCTGTAGGCTGAGGGGTCGGTGTCCTTCCTGGGGTCAAAAAGAAGCCACAGAGGTGGTTCCTCCTAGGGCAGCCCCCTGGGCACCGCGGGGAGGGGAGTGGCAATTCCAGGCAGAATCCTACCGTGAACCCAGGTTTCCCACCTCCTGATTCCCCCCCACGTCCCACCCAGAGCTGGACAGCAGCACGTGGGACTCACCGGAAAATGCAGTGGGCGGCGGTCAGCACCCACCGGGGGTGGATGAGGGAGCCCCTGCAGATGTGCACCCAGGAGGCCCAGTGGTAAGCGTAGATTCTCAGGCTGACTTGCCATGCCACTTCCCCTGGGGGGCATTGTGGCCACCGATGATGCCCACCAGCTCCTGATCAGGAGCTGGACGCTGAGGAAGCAACAGGAGACGGTGCTGAGCCCGGCTGCCCCCACTTAGACCCTCCTGGAGTGGCCGGAGGAGCTGTGTGCAGATGAGCTGCCACAAGGCCTCCCAGCGGCTGGAACTAGAGACAAGGTTACAGAAGCTTCTGGAGAAGGGAGGGGTCCCGTGGGGTCAGGACTCACCTGGGGTCCCAGCAGTGGAGCTCCCCAGGAGGAAGAGGGCCGAAAGCAACACCTGGAGCATCTGCAGGGGGAGAGGGCGTAGAGGGACGGCTGGGACTCAGGCCCCGGGCTCAGGGATGGAGAGGGCCCGGAGCCTCTGCAGGTGTCTGGGAGGGGCCGGCACCCCTACCTTGCCTGGACTCCATGGGCCTCTGCGCTGGGGGCCTCCTGTGCCCCTTTATCTCTTGGCCACAGGAAGTAGGCAGGCGGCTTGGTCAGCCCTCCACTTGGAGGGGAGGTTGGGGAAGAAGGGCAATCGGGTGCCAGGTTGAACCCATTGGTGGCTGCCCGCCTGGGTACGCCATCCCCTGGCCCTTCCCCAAGCTGAGGCTCATCCTGAGCCATGTGGAGTGGCCGTCCCGCTGATATCTCCAACAGAGCAGAGCCGCTGGGAGGGTTGGGGCAGGAGAGGGGGCGGTGCCCACAGCTGTGCCCACTCGCCCCAAGGCAGCCTCCTACACCCCCATGAGCTAACGCTTGAACCAGGGCCCAGGGAGGCACCCTTCCTCACCCCCAGCTCTGAGCACAGGTTGCCACGTTCCACAGGCCTCAGGCAGGTGGCAATGTATCGGGCAGAGCTTCTACCCCACAGTCGGCGGGCTCCCAGATCCCAGGGCACCCCACACACACCGTTCCCAGTTCATGCGGTCTCCAAAAGGAGGGTGGCCTTTGCTTCCATAGAGAGGGCCACAGAGAATCAGCAAAGCTGGAGACCAGATTAACCTGAGGCCGATTCCTCATCACACACCTGGAGATTGAGGCCCGGGGAGCCCTGCAGCCCACCCCCAGCTCACTCTGATGCTTCCTCATGACACATCTGAGCAGCAGAAGCCCCGGAACCCGTGGCAGGCCCAGCCCCGGGTGCTTCTCCACCGCCCCCCCCCCGCCCACCTTTTCGACCAGGGCAGACTCATGCTCTTCACCCATGTTGGCCTGGCCCTTCGGGGCAGGTGCAATGTCCTGCAGGGGCTTCCCCACCTGGGGACAGCCTCCACCCCTGTGCCCCCATCCTGAGTGGCCTGCACACCCCTTGCCCTGCTGGGCCCTCTCTCCTGTGTCAGGAGCAAGCTGTGTCTCAGCTTCTCCAAGGGTGACTCAGGAAGATGACGCCTGAGCCCCGTTCAGAGCTTCCTGTCCCCTGAGCTCCAAGCTCAGAACAGCCTCTGTGGTCAGTGGTGACAGTGATTCGGAGTGGCTCAGGGCCACTGGGCCTCAGGAACCCAAGGGAAGGTGACCAGGGAGACAGCATACCTTGACCTAGAGCCACCTCCAGTGGGGACAGAAGGACAGAGGGCCACGATAGGGTCTCCGTGCCAGGTAGCCCAGCCCAGCCCTGTTTGTCCAGGGCACATGGGCACACGGCAATGGAGTGGACAGAGTGAGCCCAGGGGACCCCAAGAGGCATGCTTGGGTGGAGAAGCCTGGGTCCCTAGTCTTGGAGAGCCCCATGCTAAACATGGCAGCATGCAGGCAGGCGGAGTGGGCAAGGATAATTCTGGAATTGGTGAACAGGAGTCTAAGCACTGCACCCCAGCCTTTGAGGTATGGCTTGGGCTGTTCCAGGCATGGCTGAGACCTACGGCCCATCAGAGAAAGCTTTGCATCCAGCATCTGGGAAGAGAGAAGAGGGAGGACATGGGTCACCGAGGGAAAATGGCCTTCTAGAGAGGCGTGGAAGGAGGGGGCACTGGTGCTCCGACCTCTTCCCAACTCAGAGCCAGGCTCTGATGGAGGGATGGATGGACAGCTGCCCCAGAGGGCAGCTCCTCACACCCTCCTGCCTCTGGCCTGGTGCCAACACCTGGGACAGCCGCCACAGCATGGGGAGTGACCCCAGCTGCATGAAACACTCAGGGTCCCACTTTCTGTGCCAATCGTGAGAACTGGGTCCCTTATCTAAGGAGATCAACCTCAGTTCATCAGTCCCTGGTCGTCCTGGCTTTAGCTGTTAAGCAACCGGGCCCGGGGCAGGATACCTGCTTGCCTTGATAGGCTCAGGACCAGACCACCAAGAGAAGGCTCAGCGATAGGATCAGAGGAAGGCTTGGGGGCTGCGTGGTGGGGGGCTTGCAACCGTCAGGACTGGGGCCAGAAGGAACTGGCCGATGATAGGTCAAGTCCAGGACTGTGGCCAGGATGCCTGGTTCAGGGATACCATTAGGTAAAGGATGTGGCTTCCCCAGGCTGGTTGCAAAAGCTCTTGGTTGGGCAAAAGACTGGGCAGGGGGTCCTAGCATGGACAGTGGTGTCTCGGAGGGATCACGGGAACCTGGAGGGAGGAGCGTCCGTCACCACATTTCCTCCATGGCCCCAGTGGTGACCCGGTCTTTGGGCACAAACAGAAACACAATATCAATGAACACGAGTGCCCTGGCTTTGGCAGAACTCTCTGGAAAGACCTGGAAGGTCCTCCCACATGTTTTAGGGAGTCTTCACAAAGAATCTCTCTTTTGCAGGGGGGTCAAATCTCCACATCACACAGCGAATGCCCGGCATCTCTCATGACGAGGACCACTGCACTTCCTGGATAGAAAGAGGGTTTCCCAGGGCCATTTTGATGGAGCCATTGAGATGTTACCAGTTATAAGCAGATGTTTGGGGAGAAACTTAAAATCCACTTTGATGTGGCTTTTAAAAACCAGAAAACTCTTTTCCTCCAACATGAAAATACTTTTTTTTAATTATGAAAATAATGTAACTCAGGCTACAAAAAAAAATTAGAAAGTTGAAATTCTCATTAATCTTCTGCCAGCAGTAGCCACCGTGGCCACCCACGATCACTCCCACACTCACAGTTTGTACGAGGAGCCAGGCCATGATGCCACTGTGAGCACACATTCCCTTCACCACCACCCCTCCGTAGAGAAATACATCATTGTTAGTGGTGCACTGTACTCAGTTGTATGGATCTAGAGTAAATTATTTAACCAATTCCCCATGGACAGACATTTAGGTGGTTTCCAGTTATTTGCTGTGAAAATAACAGTGGGGTAACATTCTGCACGTTACTCATCCCACCTAATTATCAACACACTCAGTCAAGTGTGGCTGAATCCAAAATGATACTCAAGCTGGGACCACTGAGCCATTCTGATCTGTCCATCCAATCCCTCCATCCACCCCTCCATCCCTCCCTCCCTCCATCCATCCATCATCCATCCATCCCTCCCTCCATCCATCATCCATCCACCCCTCCATCCCTCCCTCCATCCATCCATCATCCATCCATCCCTCCCTCCATCCATCATCCATCCATCCCTCCATCCGTCCCTCCATCCATCTCTCCATCCATCCATCATCCATCCACCCACCCATCCATCCCTCCATCCATCCATCCCTCCTCTTGCCAGCTACCCATCCCTCCATCCATCTATCCATCCATCCATCCCTCTATCCATCCTTCCACCCATCCCTCCATCCTCCATCCATCTCTACATCCATCTCTCCACCATCCATCCATCCAACCATCCCTCCATCTATCCCTCCAGTCCTCAATCCATACCTCCTCCAGCCAGCCACCCATTAGATGACTTGTCCATGTCTTCCATCCATTCAGACTTCACTCACTCACAAATTCACTTAAATACAGCAAAGACAGAGCTCCTGTCCCCATTTCCCAGCCCCAGAAAATGAAGCTTAACCAGCTGGTGGGTGGATTGGGGACGGCTGGGTCTAGGATTTAAAGCAATGCTTAGGGGTGCCAGGTGGCTCAGTTGGCAAAGTATCTGCCTTCGGTTCAGGTCATGGTCTTGGGGTCCTGGGATTGAGCCCCACATCGGGCTCCCTGTTCAGTGAGGAGTCTGCTTCTCCCTCTCCCTCTCCCTCTGTGTGCTCTCTCCCTCAAATAAATAAAAAAATCTTTTAAAAATAAAGCAATGTTTAGTGATTAGAAGAGAAAAAAGACAAAGTTTCTATGTAAATACTTTGGGTTAAAAGTTGGTACATCAGCATGAGTTTGTATACTATGTATTCAACAACCCTAGTGAGCCAGAATACATGCTGGGTCCTGAATGGAGCTTCCCTGCTGGCGCCCTGGCAGCATTCGGCGTCCAGAGGTGGCTGGACATGGCCATGGGTCTCTGGAGGGGTGGCCAACTCGGATCCAGAGGCCCCCTCACACGTGCAACTGAGGGGGCCACGCGCAGCCACAGCTGCACACGTTTGAGGTCACATGTTGTGCAACCCACCGATGCAACCCCCACGGGCCAGGGCTCATGCATCCTCCATTCCCTGTGTCCACCCCGTTCCAGATATTCCAGCTTCTTAAAAATCCCCTCCTATTCTTCCTCTTCACAATTCTGGGCCAGTCTTGGCCGTTTGCTCTTAGGACAAGCTCTTCAGCCTCTGTGAAATCCTTGGTGACACATTGATCAAAACCGAATTGACTTGTAAATTAACTGAGGGGGATAGTCACCCCTCCACCATTGCTTTTTCTCATCCATACACATCAGACATTTTCCCTATGTGTTTGGGCCGCCTCCTACAACCTTCCCTCCACACTATAATTCCTCCCATAAAGACCTTATCCAACCGTCACTGAATTTGCCCCCACACGCCCTATAGCAGGGTGGCTTGTCCTGAGGGTCATCTTTATAAAAGTAACACTTTCCACTTTGTGGCCAGTAAGAGGCATGTGGCCAAGGTCGGCACGTATCCAGCGAGACTCTCTGGACGTGGAGAGTCATTATCTGTTTCTTACTCTGTGTTTTAATCAGGGTTCCCAGGGACCAAACAAGACCCAGGCTGGAGAGGGGATGTGGAAGGGGACTTTGGTCTTCCAGCCACTGTCTTCTGCCTCCATGGGCTTTCCTTCATGCTACCCACCCCACCCCACCCGACCCCCGCCCAGTTTCCTGCTTCAGAATTTATTCATTCCTCCTCTGCTCCTTCACTTGTCACCCTGCTGGCAAGTGCAAGCAACATGTCTTGTCCTGACCTCCCATGACTGCGGCCCTGACCCTCCCATCTCACTGTTGGTTGGGTTTATGGGTTGTATGGCCTTCCATGCTGTATTACAAATCCTTGTGGCACATCTGCCTCCCCTCCAGACCCTGAGATCAAGGAAGGCAACGTGTACTCTCCTGTATGTGGGGATATGGCACCCACCAACATTGGCGGAATGAATGAGATCCTGAGGATGGCTCAGCTGTCTGTAAACTTGCAAACACCCTCACTTGGTGACAGGGTGCATGGCAGGCAGGGTGGGATAGCGGATGGTGGCCCAGGGTTGGGGGAGAGTCTCAGATCACCTCATCCACCCCTGCTCCCCCTGCCCAAGCCCAAGCGTTCCCAGCACCGCCAGCACTCTGGGATTCCAAACAGGTGAGCTCCGTCAACCAGCTCCGCGGCCACACCCACCTCAAAGATCACTCTGACCACCAGCCTGTTTACAAGACAATTTAATGAGACAAGCGCACCTGTCAGCTCACCACCCCCATCAGCGCCCCCACCCTGCCTCTCCCCACGGGCAGGGGAGGATGGGGCCACAAGAGGGTCAGGACAGGGGAGGGCTGAAGCACAGGGAAGGGAGGGGAGTAGTATGGGACGTCAGCTCGGCTCTGGGGACGTGATGTGGTGGGAGAAGCACCATCCTCTGCTGGCCGACAGCCTGGCCCCAACCTGAGGCTCACTGGCGTCTCCGGATTTGCCACTGGATCCGGGTCACATGGCTCTGGACGCTTGTGAAGATGGCGGGCAGCTCAATCCTGGAGCAGCTGATGCCCCAGCTGACCCCGCCCACCTGAACCCAGACCAGCGGGACCCCAGAATCACCCTGCAGGGAGAGGGGACAGTCAGTCACCGAGCACATAAGGCCAGGAGGAGACCCGCAGCTGGGGCTGGGCTGAACACCTCACATAGCAGGGGCTACGGCCCAGAGTGCCAGCACACAGCATGTCCTCCAGGATGACCTTCCCGTTGGCTCTGGCGTGAAGGTACTTCCCGTAACCTTCCTCACAGGCTTTCTCCTCTTCCAGCAGGATCTGCACCTGCTGCAGGCAGTGGGTGGGTGCCGTGGCTCTGGGGTAGAAGCGGAGGGGTCAGGATGTGGAACTGGCCACCGCCACCGCCCCCCATGCTGCAGATCCCTCAGCACTGCCACTTCCCACACCACCCGGACCCAAACCTGCCACTCCTGGATCTGAGAGCAGCAGGTCTGGGTCTGGGCGCACTGGGCTGACTGTCGGACCCTGCAAATACCTTTGACCCGTCCGGCCCGGTTCCTTCATACAAAACCAAAATCAGAGTGTCCAAGCGGCCCCGTGCCCGCCCACACCTGGGGCACAGGTGGCTGTGAAGGGGGTTCCTATCTTCCCCAAGTATTTCTGAGCTCCTGAACCTTCCCCGCAGCCTGCCCCACCTGGTAGGCAGGAAGGATCCAGGACCCACCCCCCGGTGTTCTCACCATAGTACACACCCCTGCCCTAGCCGGTCAGCCAGCACGTGTCCTCCGGGCTGAAGTTCAGGGACTGTGACGGCAGGGTGACTGGCCGAATGCCATGTGACACTCTCACGGGGGTGGCCAGGTTCAACAGGGCCAGGAAAACCCCAGAAAGGCAGTGATGTACTTGGGGTGGATGATGATGTGGCTCACGTTCAGCAGCGTCCTGCCCCCATAGAAATACACGTCCCTGGTGTGGATCCGGGAGACTGATGGGTCGGCGTCTTTCCTGGGGGAGGCAGACCCCAGGACGCTCTCAGTCTGAGTCCAGAACCCAAGTGGGCCCCAGTGTCTGCTTCCGCCCCCTTCCCCACCCTCCACACAGTGAGGGGTCCTTGGCATGACTCACCGGAAAATGCAGTGGGCAGCGCTCAGCACCCACTGGAGGTGGATGAGGGAGCCCCTGCAGATGTGCACCCAGGAGGCCCAGTAGTAATCGTAGATTCTGAGACTGACCTGCCATGGCCACTTCCCCTGAGGGGCACTGTGGCCCCCACCATACCCGCCAACTCCCTCTCAGGGACGGATGCTGTGGAACAATGTGCAGGGGTCAGGGACTCAGCCGTGCCACCCTGCAGAGCCCAGGAGCTTTCTGGGCCATTCTCACCTAGGTCAGAGGGCCAGCTGGCCTGAGGGCAGGGCTGGGGTACCAGGGCAGGCGGGCACAGTGCAGGGCTAGGACTCACCTGGGATCTTGGCGGGCACGGAGCCCCCCAGGCAGGAGAGGGTCAGAAGCATCAGCCACAGCATCTGCAGGGAAGAGGGGAGGGCAGGTGTCAGGAGACCAGGGCAAGAACCCAGGGTCTGGCAAGCCAGTCTCAGGGGTCTGACCATCAGTCAGCTTCCTCACCGTGGATGGACACACAGCCTTCTTCCCTGGGACTCCCTGGGAGTCTTTTTATCTTTCTTTCCAAGTAAGTGGGTGGGGTCTGGTCAGACTTTCCTGCCCCCAGGGTGGGGACATGGTGCCAAGCTCGGCCCCACTTCTAACCCCATCCATCCCCCCGCTGGGCCCAGAGCAGCTCCCGGGAGAGACACAACGGACCAGCTGGATGGCCTGTCCAGACCTGCTTGTCTCAGCTGGGACAATTGTGTGAGTCTGGAGACGTTTTTGGGTGCCAGACTGTAGGGTCCTTCCAGCATGGAGGCCGGGGACACCGCTAAACGCCCTCCGTTGCACAGGGCAGCCCACAACAGAAAGTCATCTGGCCCTCATATCCAGTGCCCAGGTTGAAATGGCCCTGGTCCAGGCGTGGCCATTCTGGTGGCAGGCAGACCTTGGCATCTAGAGGAACCCATTCTCCACGAGGGGAGGCCTGGCGCTCGGCTCCCATTGGCAGGTGCAGAAACCCCAGCCCATCCCAGCAGCCCAGAGCCTGGGCCTGTTCACCCACCAGAGCAGAGTTCCCACCTGGGTGCCGGGATTCCCTTCAACTGTGGACCAAGCGTTGGCTGCATGCAGGGAGAGAGTCCACCATCCAGTGGGATCTCAGCTGGGAACTGCGTCTCCCAAAGACAGCCAGGCCTCAGCGCCCCTGCCTGCCCTGTCACATCTGGGGGCTGAGGGGCCCAGGGAGGGAGGCGAGGCCATCTCTCTAGAACAAGAGTCTTACTTTCCATGGGGATTATAATGTGTGCGTGAGTGTGTGCATGAGCATGAGTGTGTGACCTGTGTGTGAGCGTGTGTCAGAGTGTGTGCACGTGTGCGTGAGTGTGCATGAGTTAATGTGCGAGCATGAGGCTGTGAGCATGTGTGCTTCGCCCTCTGCCCCTCCCCCAGCTCCTATGCACGAGGGTCTCTCTCTCTCTCTCAAATAAATAAAATAAAGTTCCTCACGTAGATGCTTTGCGTGTCACTGGCTGCCGTGGTTCGGAGGGGCCCTCTGCCTGCCGGTCCCTCCACCACCTGCTTCTGTCCTACTAGAGTTGTTCGAACTCTCATTTGCTGCTGCCGCCGCCCAGCCCGCGCTCTCTGCCCTTCGGTGCTCTGGTGTTGGGTCGGGAGGGAGAGGTTCGAGAGGTGGTGGACCCCATCACGGGCACCCAGGGGAACCTGGCCACGAGGAAGACGCACGCACACGGTGGTCCTCTGTTGGCCCGCGGCCCCCTCCCAGCAAGGGATGCGGGGGACCTTACCTCGCCCATTGCTTCCTGCCTCCTGCCAAGTTCCAGGGTCCTTTTCGACCAGAGATTCCATTCCGCTGGGAGCGCATCTGCTTGCAATGGATACTTTATTTGACCACAACAATTAGAGTTACTGACATCTTTGCCCCTGCTTCACCACACCTGTGCTAGCTTCCTGGGCTGCAGGTCTGCATGGGGCTCAACCCCCAGATGCCCCTCCACGTCCAGGGAGATCCCGGTGGGGCGGGGTGGCTGCCCCTGCAGGCCCTGGGGGCCCGGGGCTCATGGCCGCACTGCTCCAGCCTGGCAGGCTCCTCTCCTGCGTCTCCTCGTCTCGAACCCCCCTCTTCTTTGTCTTTTAAGGACGCCCATCACTGGATGTAGGGGCCACCCTAAATCCAAGACAAC
Source organism: Leptonychotes weddellii (assembly GCF_054177405.1). Taxonomy (NCBI): domain Eukaryota; kingdom Metazoa; phylum Chordata; class Mammalia; order Carnivora; family Phocidae; genus Leptonychotes; species Leptonychotes weddellii. The sequence continues at coordinate 34,926,412 of NC_138373.1, read as the reverse complement.
CTCATCTCAAGATCCTCAACTCACATCTGCAAAGACCCTGTTTCCAAATCAGGTCATGTTCACAGGTGCCCGGGGTCAGGAAGTAGACACTATTCAGCCCACCACCCTGCTCTTTCCTCCAGGGTTTATCGATCTTTCTCCTTCAGTTGTACGTCCTGTGGGACACCGAGGGGCCAGCCTCCCTGGCCTTGTCCCGGCGGAAATGCCCCATTTACCCCGACCTCATACCTGAGTCCAGGTGGACACCGGGTAAAGATAAAAGGGGGATGCAGGCCACTCCCATCCCAGAAGGACAGAACCCGCTCAGGCTCCCCAGATTTTGAGGTCACCTGGGCCTGGGGCTCCTCCTGCCTTCCCAGGTGTTGAGGAGCCCAGGACACCGCAGGTCCCACATCTAGCGATGGCAGCCCATTGCCTGGGAGGGTTTGCGTGAAGTGGGGATTATCTGGTCCTGGAAGGCTGAGTGTCACTGTCCCGGGAAACCATGTGGGACTGCTGTGTTAACTTGTTCTTCACATCTGGGGCGACTGTCAGTGGCCCACATGCGGTCCCTCAGTGCACACGTCTGTCCAGGTGTTCTTCCTCCTGAATCGTCCTCGGCTGTGCCTGCTGCCTCCACGTTGTCCATGGCCTCTGATGGCAAATTCAGGGAATCACAGCTGGTCCAGCCTGTGTTCACCCCCTTCCAGTTCCTGATGTTTGTGCACCTGCTTTCCTGCCCAATCTACCTCCCCAGAGCTCTGCCTCCCACTTAGGGCCAAGGAACTGACATTTGGCTTTGCAGCCCAGTCATTTCTTTATGGTCTGTTTCATGTGTTTCTTTTATTTACTTTTTTTAAAGATTATTTATTTATTTATTTATTTATGAGAGCATAAGCAGAGGGAGAGGGAGAAGCGGAGCCCCACGTGGGGCTCGATCCCAGGACCCTGAGATCATGACCTGAGCCGAAGGCAGATGCTTAATGACTGAGTCACCCAGGTGCCCTGACATGAAAATTCTTTGGAAGTGTATTTTTAAATTTCCAAATGCAGGAGTGTTTGTGCCCATAATCTGATATGAGAATGAGCAAGTCTAAAGTAACAACATAGCCTCCTCTTGTTTTTGAATATAAGGTAACTGAAAGTGAGCTCAAGAGCAGAAAGCAGGCTGGGTATTCACCGAGGATATTAATCAGGTGCTGAGAGCAGACATCCCAGGTCAGTAACCAAAGATGCATCCCCAGGACCCTCCCTCGGAAATTCAGAGGCCATGGATCTGAAGCTGCCTCGCTGCACAGTGTTTAGCTGCGACCTGTTCCTGCAGATCAGTCATGCATGACCAGACATTTCATTTCTCCTGGAGGCGTTTGGACATTCCCAGTCCAACAACCCAGTGACAGACACACAGGGAGGGCAGCCCTGGGAGGCTCCTGGTGCAGGAAGCCCCGCCTGGGACTGAAATGGGGCCCAGGGCGACATCTACAAGCACGTGGTGGGGCGTCCAGCTCCCTTCCCCAAGCCTGGCCTGGAGCCAGGGGAAGCAGCCAGAAGTTTCTCCTGGGGAAACTGAATAACCTCAGGGGAAAACCAACCAACAAACAAGACATTGCGGGGTGTCCTACAGGGCAGCGGGTTTTGCAGGATGACCATTGGGCAGGGGCTGGTGTGAGTGCAGGCACCCACTAGGCAAGTCTGCGGACCTAGTAGAGCCCCGCCAGGGCAGGGCGGCCAGGGCAGGGCGGCCAGGGCAGGCAACCAGGACAGAGGGCCTGGGTTTCCAGGGGGAGGGACAGTGGAGAGCGTGCAGAGCAGGCAGGAGGGAGACGCGATCAGAGGACCCAAAGGTAGCTGAGCTGTGGGAAGCGATGGTCACAGTGGAGACCAGGACAGGCCTGGGTCACTTAATTCACTCTTAATTAAGTTGTATGTACACGGCCCCATATGGCGGGTGGCTCCCAGGGCCCCACATCGGCAGACAGTGGTCCGGGCTGGGGGGCAGGAGTGCTTAGGTCTTCAGCGTAGCCACTGAATCTACCTTGGGGGTGCCACTTACATGCCACACCCTATACTCATTATTTGCTTAAAAGGTGGTTTCCTGCTAGACTGGAAGACTGAGGAAGGCAGAGGTCATGTTCTATTCATATCTGTATCTTCCATCAACAGCCTAGGGTCTGCCACATAGCATTTCAGGATGGATGGATGCATGAATGGATGAATGGATGGGTGGATGGGTGGATGGGTGGATGGGTGGATGGGTGGATGGGTGGGTGGGTGGATGGATGGATGGATGGGTGGATGAGTAAGGGTGGATGGATGGGTGTGTGGATGAGTGGATGGATGTGTAGATGGATGAGTAGATGAATGGATGGATGAGTGAATGGATGAATGAATGGGTGGATGAGTGGATGGATGGATGCGTGGATGGATGGATGTGTGGATGGATGGGTGGATGAGTGGATGTGTGAATGGATGGATGTGTGGATGGATGCATGGATGGGTGGGTGGATGTCTGGATGGATGGATGCACGGATGAGTAGATGAGTGGATGGATGGATGGATGGATGTGCGGATGGATAAATAGATGAGTGGATGGATGGATGAGTGGATGGAGGGATGGATGGATGGATGGATGGATGGACGAGTGGATGTGTGGATGTATGTGTGGATGGATGGATGGTTGGATGGCTGGATGGATGGATGAGTGGATGAGTGGATGGATGGATGTGTGGATGGGTGGGTGGATGTGTGGATGGATGGATGCATGGATGAGCAGATGAGTGGATGGATGGATGTGTGGATGGGTAGATGAATGGATGGTTAGATGGATGAGTGGATGGATGCATATGTGGATGGGTGGATGGATGGATAGATGTGTGGATGGGTGTGTGGTTGGGTGGGTGGATGTGTGAATGGATGGATGGATGAGTGGATGGATGGGTGGATGGATGTGTGGATGGATGGATGGATGAGTAGATGAGTGGATGGATGAGTGGATGAAAGTGTGGATGGATGGGTGGGTGGATGGATGGATGGATGGATGGGTGAGTAGATGAGTGGATGATGGATGTGTGGGTGGATGGATGTGTGGATGGATGGATGTGTGGATGGATGGATGGATGGATGGATGGATGGATGGGTGGATGAGTGAATGTTTGGATGTGTGGATGGATAGATGTGTGGGTGGGTGGATGGGTGGGTGGATGGATGGATGGATGGATGAGTAGATGAGTGGATGGATGGATGTGTGGATGAATGTGTGGATTAGTGGATGTGTGGATGAATGTGTGGATGGGTGGTTGAATGGATGGATGGATGACTGGATGGATGAATGGATGGATGGATGAATGGATGGAGGATGGACGGACGGACGGGTGGGTGGATGTGTGGATGGATGGTTGCAATTTTGGGATGAGGCCTTCTAATGGAGGGTGGGCTGCAAGCAGGGGCCCCAAGAGTGGAATAGTCACTGAGAATATCCCCCCTCCCTCTTGCCACCACTTCCATCCTTCTATCCCCACCACCACCCCCAGTCAGTGCCTGGCCTGGAGCAACAATTTCTCCAACCCAACTCTCACAGCAGATGGACCCCCATCAGGAAGGCCCAGGGTCACTGGACTTCTCCCAGCCACACCCACACCTAAGAAATCACTGGGCACTTTCTGTCTTGCTTTGCTAACAGTTTAATGAAACAAAACTGAGACGTGGTCCCAGACCCCTCCATTCCTAACCACACCCTCATTCAAAGCAGCTTCCATTTATCTTCTTCCCAGTGTAAGGGAGGCAGGAGCAGTGTCCACCAGGGTGGATGGGACTGAGGACCCTGTGCGGTGGAGGAGCAGGGAAGAGTTGGGTGTTGGAAAGAGTTGAGAGCAGAGAGACTGGAGCAAGAAAGGAGCCGCATTCTAGGGAGCTGGGCGGGCTCTTCCCCACCTCCATCTCTGGATTATATTGGCTACAGTCAACTTTCTGAACTGTGAACAGAATTGCCCAGTGGAACTTTCCAGGACGATGGACTGTGTCTCTGTACCTACTGTCCAACGCATGTCGCTTGTGAGCCTGAGGACATGAGTTTTCACTTAATTCACTCTTAGTTAAGTTGTGTGTACATGGCCCCATGTGGCGTGTAGCTCCCAGGACCCCGCATCAGCAGACAGTGGTCCAGGCTGGGGGGCAGGAGTGAACCACCACTTTCCTAGAGAAGGACACATCCTGGCGCTGGGCACAGGACCACCTCTCACCTTTTCTTGGTGTCTGGCCCCAGGGGAAACTGAGTTTGATGATGCAGATAGGAGACTTGAGGTAATGAAGCCACTGACTGTCCAAACCAGGGGAAGGAGTGCTGGGAGAGGACATCTGTCTCGTTCTTGGGGTTTGGGGGAGAAGGCTGGGGAGGGAGGCTGAGCCTCTGGAGGAGCCTAGAGAGTGGCCTCCTGGAAACAGTCCCACCCGGGGCAGGGCAGTAACCACAGGGTCTCCCCGGCTCAGCCACCCAGCGCTGCCAGCAGATGCAGCCCCTGAAGCTTTCAGAGCCTTGGAACCCAGGAAGGACCAGGAAGCTCCCCCCACCATGGTCAAGGACACACAGAAATCCTTGAGGCTGCTTTGCACACAGTTTAATAGGACAGCAGTAGCGGGTAGGAGGCAAGGTCCCTGGCACTTCTTACCCAACCTGCCCACTGTCAGGGAGACACCAGCCTCCGAGCCCCACCTCGGCCTCCTGGGCCCCAAAGTCAGAGAAGGACAGGGCACTGAGGAGACGGTGTTGCTGAACAGGGGGAAGCAGTGGGGGTGCCTGGTTCCTCTGCCCACACAGGCCCATCAGGGCTCCAAGGGGATGTGCTGGTGGATCCAGGACGAGTAGGTTGTCACCTGGGTATAGACCCCAGGATAATCGATGTGCCCAGAGGCCGCACCCCAGCTCAGCACTCCAACTTGGATCCACATGTTCAGCCAGTAACGGACCAGGGGACCCCCGGTGTCACCCTGTAAAGGGTGATCACAGGTCAGTTGGCCACAGAGTGCCACGGTGGTCCCACTGCCATGCCCAGAAGCCCTGAACCACAGCAGAGGGCGGGGCCTGGGTCTCACCGGGAGGGAGCCCCTTCCCTTCCTCCCTGCACACAGCATGTCCTCCTTGATGGTGCTGCCTTTGCGTCCAGCAGGTGGGTCCTGGTGTCAGATCTTCTCGCAGACCCGGTTGCTCACGATGGGGACCTCCGCCTCCTGCAGGCAGCGGGCTGGGGACGGTGGTGCTGCAGGAGCGGAGGGTGAGTGTGCGCTGCTCCGGTGCCTCGTGCCCCTCCAGCCGGCCCCAAGTCACGCGTCTGGGCCTCACCTCTCAGACTCACACATCATACCATAGCTTCGATGGAAAAAGGAAGGGAGTCATGGCCAATTCAGTGTCATGTGTCTGAAAGCTAGACCATGACAGTAAAGGCCAGGCTTGAATAAACAGGAGAAAAGCCATCTGGAAAAAATAGCCACAGCAAAGAGCCTGCCGTGTCAGACTGACCATCGTGGGGTCAGTTTTCCGAGGGTATTGCTGCTTGAGTAATAGCCAGGAAGCAGAGCTGCAATATTCTGGCAGTCAGGAGAGTGGGGCTACGCCAGGGGAAGGGCCCCTCAAAGCCAGACCCCATGAAAGAGCTGGGACTGGCTTTGGGGGACCTTTGGGGTCTGGAGCCATGCGGTTCCCTGGCGTCTGATAATCACCACACGGGGCCATGCGGGAGGAGGGGTCACACCCTCCCACACATCCTGGAGGTCCTGGTTTTGGGGGGTTGCCCCATGGCCAGCAACACCAGCCCTGGAGCCAGGAGCCGGGGTGGGGAGGGAGCCTCTCCCAGGACCACTGTGTGATCATGAGCCCGTGCCTCAGTTTCCCCATCTTAACCGCCGGTGGGCACACAGCCTCGGTAAATAGGGACAGGCAAGGGAAGCGAGGGGATCTGTTCTCCCCCAGCAGTTTTTACTGGGAAAACACAGGAATAAAGCCCCTCCCCCGAGACTGAGTCCTGAGCGACTGGCTTCCCCAGCTGCAAACAGAATGCCCACTTGCTCTTGGGATGTTGTCCAAGTTTAAACAAGAGTGTTTTCAGATGCGTCCCAGAGCCCGGTTGGGGGCAGATGGCCCGTAGTCCTGTGGTACATCTGTGACCTGGTCATGTCCCCCCACCCCCCCTCCTGCAACTGAGGCCGTCGGCCATGTGGTCCCCACACACCGCACCCACAACCTCTTCCTTGTCCATCCTCAGGTCCCCCAATCTTACCATGGACCCCAAAGGTGCCCCAACCAGTCACCCAGCACTTCATTCCAGGGATGAGCACCAGTGAATCGGGAGCAAGGGTGACCGGGCTCACGAGCCCAGAGAGCGTCACAGGGTTGTCCAGTCTCAGCAGGGCGATGTCCGCGCCCCCCATGGCGGACAGGCTCAGGGTAAACTTGGGGTGGCGGATGATCTCGGCCACCTGTGCAGCTGGTCGTGGTCATAGAGTCTCAGCGGCCTGACCTGGACCCTGTATTTCTGTGGCTCTAGCACATCCCTGGGAGAGAGAGGCCCAGGAGCTTCTCAAGGAGGCTGAGTGGAGGCAGGCACCTGGTCCCCCCAACCCTCAGCAGCAAGACTGTCTCTAGGGGCTCAGAGCCGGAAGGCTCCCCCTGACAGCTTCAGAGCTGCGTGAACCCCAGGTCTCCTGCACCTGGCCCAGGACGCTGTCCTCTCACATTGTGTTGCTCCCTGGCTTGCTCCCCTCCCACCCACCCCCAAGGGGGCAGCCACGTGAATCACTCACGGTCCAGCACAGTGGGCAGTGGTCAGCACCCACTGGGGGTGGATGAGGAAGCCCCCGACATTCATGCTGCCACTGGGCACACTCTGTTGAAGACCCGCAGGCTGACCTGCCACGGCCACTTCCCAGCAGGGACATCGTGCTCCCCCACAATGCTCACAGCTCAGTCCCCAGGCAAGGATCTGGGGAAGCACAATGAGGAGCCCTCAGGGACCCAGATGCCCCTGCCTAGAGCTCAGCACAGCCTCCCACCTTGTGTCTCCCACGGGCCATCCTCATGTGGAGGTCAGCACCCTGTCCCACCCCAGGTCAGTGCAGGCTCGCGATCACCAGTGGGTTTCAGGACAGCAGGGTTATTGCTTGGGGCTAGGACTCACCTGGGGTCATGGGCACAGAGCCCCCCAGGCAGGGGAGGGTCAGGAACATCAGCCACAGCATCTGCGTGGGGAGAGGGGAGGCCTGGAGTCAGGAGACCAGGGCCAGGACCTCCGGGTCTGGGAGTGGAGAGGGCAGGGGTCTGAGTGGGGTCCTTACTACTCCAGGTCCTCTGCTGTCTGCTCCTGGGGCCTCTGAGCCCCTTTATCCTCCCCGCCGAGGAAGTAGGTGGGGTGAGAGCTGGGGGTCTCCAGGGCAGGGTTTCCCCGCATGAGTGGTCAGCGCATCAGCATTTACAGAGAACACATTGTGGCTGACCAGGGATGGGTGCTGGGAACACAGTGGACAAAGTAGACAAATGCCCGTCCTGGGGCGAATCACATACCTCCAGGGCAGTGAGTGCAGTGGAAGACAGGAGATGCCCCCCGGTCAGGAAAGGCCTGTCCTCGGAGCCTCGTCAGAGTGCAGACCTGAAGGATAAGGGCTGAGCCGGGGTCCCCAGCCCCAGGTCCCGGGTCCACACCTCCCCTCTGGACACACCTGGGAAGGAGGGCAGCCCCCGTGGGACCACCAACTCCCCCAGGCAGACCCACAAGAGTTCTGGGAACCTGGCCTGCGCCGGCGAGGGCTGGGGTGCAGCGACCTCAGTGGGGACCCAGTGTGGCCCCCACAGAGCCCTCCTCCCTCCTGCCGGGACTGGACACCCCCTCGGCCAGCGTGGGGAGAAGGCTTCCCAGTCTGAGTGCTGGGATCTGGCTGAGGTTTCTGAGGTGAGGGTGCTGTGTCTGGGGAAGGGTCTGGTCATCTCGACCCCGGGTGGGTCCCTGCTCCGTACTGAAGCCTGCAAGGTGAGGGATGAGAGGGCAGGAGGGTGCTCTCGGGTGCCAGAAGCTGTCCCCCACGCTGTCCCTGCAGTACCCGCAGGGCTGCCACTGACTCCCACTGACCCCCACAGCTGACCCCCCACCTCCTCTGCCCTCAGCAGCCCGGCTCCCAGCACCCTGCTCCCTGCCCCCTCCTCGGCTCAGCCGGCTCATGTGGCCACACCCACACCGGGGAGATGGGGAAAGCGGCCCTGCATGGATCCCTAAGAAGGGGTTTCCCAACCTCGAGGGGGAGCTGGACAATGGGCCCCCGCCTGGTGGCTAAGCCCAGGACAGTCCTGCTGCAGACCTGGGGGCTATCTCTTTTCAGACCCCCAAATCCCCAGTGCAGGGAGGGGTGCCCAGGAGGCCCCAACACATTGTGGACACAGAGGTCTCGGCGGCTTCTCCAGGCCCTTGTGTCCTGTTTATTGGCTACGAATGAATCAGGAACATGAAAGCTGTGGGCTCTTTTAAAATTCTTTCCATTTAATGTTTATTTGTTGCCTTTTTTTTTTTTTAAGGTGGCGGGGGGTTGGGGGTTGGTGGGAAGGAGCCAAGCTGAGATTTCTGAGAGCTGAGCAGTCCGGGGCAGGACAGGGAGCAGCCTGTTGGCCCTGATAAGGGACTTCGCGCTGGAGCTCTGGTCATTCTGGACTATGACAGAGAGCTGCGTGGGGTGCAGAGCTGGCTGTCACATCACTGTAGCAGCCAGAAAATGCAGAGGTGCCTGAGAGGACCCCTGTTTTCCCAGTGAAGTTGTCCTTGAAGGGGGAAGCCACCCCCACAGGAGGACCTTAGGGGGCCAAGGCTTACAGGACATGTTTTCAGAATGAACCAGGGACATTTTGACTCGTCACATGGGACTTTTAACATCCAGAAAAGGAGCTGGTGAAAGGGAGGAAATGGTCTGTGGCACCAGCCAGCCACACTGTCCAGGAGCGGAGGGGGCTCTGCAGAACAGTGGGAGGAGGACCCCATGGGCATCCCCTCCGGATCCCATGCCTCAGCCGTGGCTTAAGTGGGGCCGGAGGGAAGAGGCAGGAAGGAGGAGAGAAGGGAGGGGAGTCTGGGGCTGAGAACAGCACCCCATCCCAGCTGACGTTCTTTCGGGGAGAGAAGCACAGAAACCTGCCCCTGGAACCCTTCCCTCTCCTCTCTGCATGGCCTGGAGATGCCAGCACCAGGGACCCCAACAGGCGGGCCTGGCCGGCCGACTCCCTGAGCCCCAAATGCATGACAGTCAAGCATGGATGCGCAGGCTTGGAAGGTTTTCCCACCACGTTTAATAAGAATCCAATTCCAGCAGGATTCCTGGGCTTTTCCCACTCTGTACTCCCCACTGGGGACCTCGCCCCTGTTTCCCTGCCCCCCACAGGGAAAACAGGGTGCTGAGACAAGAGGATGGGGCGCCCAACCATTCTAGGGTCTGAGGAACAGAGGGACATGCCGGCAGATCCAGGACATGTAGCTCATGACGCGGGTGTACACCCCAGGGAAATCGTGGTGACCACACCCTTGGCCCCAGCTCACGATCCCCACCTGGATCCAGGTGCAATTTCAGCGGCACCAGGGGGCCCCCAGAGTCCATCTGTGGGGAGAGAAGGCCCTCAGCGAGAGCTTCCCTTGTCCCCATGGCTAAGGGACAGGCAGGTCCCATCCTCCTGGGCTAGAAGGGGACAGAGGAAGTGGCCAGGGCCGCCTGGGGCCTCACCTGGCAGGAGTCCCGGCCCTCGCTCCCAGCACACAGCATGTCGCCCTTGATGACCTGATCGGTGCTGTCCAGGTTCTGATAGCGGTGATTACACTCCCTGTTCCCCACGATAGGAACCTCCACCTCCTGCAGGTGGTAGGGTGGGGGCAGGCGGCACTGTGGGCAACGGGAGGAGCTGCGTGAGAACCGGGGCTCCTCTTCCCACCACACAGATACTCCTTCCACTTTGTGCTGGGCCTTCCCCTGCCCATCAGGGCACCCCCCACTGCCGGGCTGGGGTCCAGCACCAGACCTGGTACTGTTTCCCCACATCCACCATGCTCAGGGTCGGCCACACGGCACCTAAAGGTCTGGGTGCCCATCCAGCTCCAGGACGCGTGACCCCCTCGCCAGAGTCCGGGCTCCTGTGCCCATGTCCACAGCAGAACCCACAGGCCCCCTGGGAAAATTCTGCCTCAGCAGCAGAGGAGATGGGACCTTGGTGGGTCACCCAAACTAGGGAGCCTGGATTTCTTCCCACATGACATGAGGGCCCCCGTCTGCCCTCCAACCTTGGTGGCCAGAGTCCAGGTAGGATCCGGCAGGGAAACTTGCCTGCCCAGAGCAAGTTCCCAGTTCCTGAGATGTGTTCCAGAAACTTCCCATCCAAAACCCTGGCATCACACCCCACCTACTCCGGGATCCCAGAAGGTGCATGCGGTGAGCCACTTTCCATAAAGGCCCAGCCCCCCCAGCCTCTCATCCTTCCTAGTCTCCCTAATGCCTACAGTTGTCCGCGATGTTACCCCAGCCGGTTACCCAGCACATCTTCCTCCAGGGGACCCTCAGGGAGGCCGCCGGGAGGGAGACCAGGTTCACATCCTTAGAGAGCGTCAGGGGGTTCTCCAGTCTCAGCAGGGCAATGTCCGCGCCCCCCATGGCGGACAGGCTCACGTTGAACTTGGGGTGGCGGATGATCTCAGCCACGCTGTGCAGCTGGTCGTGGTCATAGAGTCTCAGCTGCCCGACCTGGATCCTGAAGGCACAAGCCTCCAGGTCGTCCCTGGGGGAGAGGGGAGCCGGGGCTTCTCAGGGCAGGCTGGGGGGCGCTCAGAGCCGGGGAGGGCTCCGGAAGCCCGCCTCCTGCAGAAGGGCCCTGCTCACGCACACAGTACGTGCACACACACAAGCGCACACACACACACCCCCAGCCATGGGGATGGGGACGGCACGACTCACGGCTCAACGCAGTGGGCAGCGGTCAGCACCCACTGGGGGTGGATGAGGGAGCCCCCACAGATGTGCTGCCACGGGCCATGATTCATACTGTAGAACCTCAGGCTGACCTGCCACGGATACCTCCTGGCTGAGACAGCACAGCCCCCCACTATGCCCACCAGCTCACGCCCTGGGCCGGAGTCTGCAGAAACAAGTTGAGGGGCCATCAGGGGCCCAGACAATGACCTTCCCAGAGCTCAGGAAGGGACAAGGGAAGCTTTTCCCTAAGGGACAGTCCCCATTCCCCCTGGCTGAGTCCCGGGAGCCCTGAGCACGTTGGAGGGGATCAGGACTCACCAGGGGTCACGGGCACAGAGCCCCCCAGCCAGGGGAGGGTCAGAAACAGCAACCACAGCATCTGCAGGGGCCTAGGGGCAGAGAGCTCAGACCCCAGCACCAGCTTTCTCCACGGCAGTTCCTTCCCGGGCCGCCCCTCCAGGGCCCCCATTTATCCTAATAACACAGGAAGTGGCCAGAGCAGGCCAGCCTTCTCAGGGGGACACGCTGCAGCCCAACGGTCCTTCTTCCGTGGGGCCGGTGGTCACAGCCTTGCCGTCCTCTGCCAGGAGGGCCGGGCTGGACCCTGGGCAGGCAAAGGAGGAAATCTCGGGGCCACACTTTGGGAGTGGGTCCCATCACGAAGGGCACGGTTATGAACTTGATGTCTGCAGTGAGGAATTTGGTGGAAAGGGGCCTGACCCAGCTGCTGTCTCAGGGAAGGGACTTTAGGCTGAGGCAGAGATGAAGTTGAAGCCATTCTGCCTTTGGGCTTGGGGCCTGTTCCGCTGGCCCACGGTCCTGCTCTCTGGGCCCCAGTCACTCGTGGCAGTGGGGGTGTTCTGAGCAAACTGGCACACTCCACGCCCTGTTTCCCACCGGACATCTCGGGACCAGGATGGACAGGATTCCTGGAACCCCTTCCATGGGAATTGTTCCGCTCTGTCTGGGATTCATGGACAGTGCCCCAGCCGGCCCTGAACTTCCTACTGAGTTGTACTTTATCTTTCTTGCATGCAGAGTGTCTTGGCCTCCCGTGCTCACCCAAGAGAGGGGAAATGAGGGGGGTGTCCAGGGCCTGGGGTTCTCAGGCTGCCAGGAAACTTGTCCGAGACCCCCTGGGAGACCCATTCTCCGCTGGCCTCAGCCACTCCCTGAGGCCCCCACTGTGTCGCGAGAAGAGATTAGGTGATGGGGCAATGACCCCAGGCCCCCGGCCCAGCCCAGGTTGCACTGCAGCTGAGCCAGGGAGCCCCCTACCCCAGGGAGGACAGGGAGATACCGGGAGGCCCACACGGCCCAGAAGAAAGGATGAGAACCCCAGTCCCAGCCTCAGGGCAGGAGACAGGAGCCCCGTTCTTTTCTGCTCATGCTGGCTTTAGACAAGCAGGGTCAAGGTGTGCAGCATGGTGTGGGGCACTGGGGAGTCCCAGGGCAGGGAGGGTACTGGGGTGATGGGCCCACTCCTGTCCTCTGTCAGGCCCTAGATCTCCGCTCCCTTTAGCAGGGCCCCCAGAACAGGGCAGGAGGCACTGGAAAGGGCCTTGGGCCTCGTGCCAGCAGATGCCCGGGGTGGGGAGGTGGGGGACCTGCCACGGGTGCAGGCGGATGCAAAGCCTAGAAATGCAAAAAGGGTCTTCCCTCAGAATGAAGGCATCTTTTGAGGAGACCCTGCCTGCCTGGATAGTTCCAGTTTGAGCCCCAGGGGACACATGTAATGATTCAATGTGAGAATATGCAAAAGTGCAGCCGTGGAGGAGGTCATGGTTCTGGTCATGGGTGGTCACCCCTGGCACGCTCCTGTCCTCTCCGAAAGGCTGAGGGAGGCCAGGGGCCATGCATGGGTCAGCAGGCAAGCACAGGGACGCATGCATGCATGCATGTGCACGCCGTTCTGCGTGTCGTTCGAGGTGAACAAAAATCACTTAGAACAGAGCAAACCTCCCTTTAAGAGCCACATTTTAAGTATATCCTCAGGAATAGGATTGCAAACCTTTGCCGCCCTTTGAAACAGTTTAGATAAAACTCTTAAAGGAAAATGTTGCAAGAGAGATATTCAGTCAAAGAAATCAAGTATCCTGATAAAGATTACTGTTATCTTTTTTTGAAAGATAGTATCAAAGACAAAGAGAATATAGATCCACGGTAACCCAGGATCAACAGTCCAAATGATATCGACCAGGTGACAGAATTAGGAAAGTCAGACCAGGAGGCAGAAGGCGCAGACTCGGTCTTGCCTTCCTGTGGACACGTGTTCTAGAAGACAGGGAAGAAAGGGGAAAAAAGAAACAGGGATAGTTGAACAATATAAATAATAAATTAAGGTAGTAGGAATCAGTCTGAGTATATTGGCGATTGTAATAAACACAGAGCGAGCGAACTTAGTGGTAAAAACACCCGTATCGAAAGTGGCTATAAAACACATCCCGATATATGCTGCTTACAAGACAGAAGCAAAAGTTGAAGGGAAAAGGGTATAAAAAGATATCGCAGGCAAATGCTAGGCAAAACATAGCATGATTCATTAAAAAGTGCTTTTGATAAGTTGGATTTTGTCAAAATTAAAAACATGCTCATCAAAAAACAAAGGAAACAGAAGAGCAGGGAAGTTGCAGGCAGGGAGAAAACATTTGCAGAAGACATAATGAGAAAACAAAAATCCAAGTAAAGAAATCCTGAAAAGATTTATTTTTTTTAAAGATTTATTTATTTATTTGAGAGAGCGAGAATGAGAGAGAGAGAGTACATGAGAGGGGGGAGGGTTAGAAGGAGAAGCAGGCTCCTCGCCGAGCAGGGAGCCTGATGCGGGACTCGATCCAGGGACTCCAGGATCATGACCTGAGCCGAAGGCAGTCGCTTAACCAACTGAGCCACCCAGGCGCCCCTCCTGAAAAGATTTAAACACTTCACAGAAGGAGCCACCTGAATGGCAAACAGTCATGTGAAAAAGTACTCGACGTCATTCGTCATTAGGAAAATGCAAATTAAGACAAATGCACACCTATGAAAACAGTATTTCAAAAAGCTGAGGGGCGCCTGGGTGGCTCAGTCGTTAAGCGTCTGCCTTCAGCTCAGGTCATGATTCCAGGGTCCTGGGATCGAGCCCCACATCGGGCTCCCTGCTTAGCGGGAAAACTGCTTCTCCCTCTCCCACTCCCCCTACTTGTGTTCTCTCTCTCGCTCTCTCTCTCTCTCTCTGTCAAATGAATAAATAAAATCTTTAAAAAAAAAAAGCTGATAAAGCCAAAGGCCGGTGAGGACGAAGTTAAACAGGGACGTACCATGAGCGAGGGAGATGAAAGCTTGCATTCACAGAGAAACCTGGATGCAAACATGTAAACTGGCTTTATGCAAGATAATCTAAAACCTGCAATAGCACAAACATCCTGCAAGAGGGAAATTCGTGTAAAAACAACAAAAACCTCCTCAAATTAGAAAGAAACAAAACATAGGTAAACAATCAGTGCATCCACGCAATGGAAGGAACAGAGTAAGTCAGGGCAGCTGTGATATGAGTAAGCCTTGAATGCATGTTAAGTGAGGAGCGCAGACTGCAAACGCTGTGTGGTCCCATGTACATGACATTCTGGAAAAGGTAAAATTATAGGCCAGAAAACACGTCATCAGCTGCCAGAGGCCAGGGGGACAGAGGACTCGACAATGAAGGGGCACAAGGGAAGTCTGAAGTGAGGTGATTATTCTCTGACTGTGTGCATTTGTCCGAACTCATAGATCCGCACAGTAAAATGGCTGAATTTTACTGATGTAGATTATACCTCTGTAAACCTGACCCAACAGAGGGAGCATAGAAATAACAATTGTGGGGCGCCTGGGTGGCTCAGTTGGTTAAGCGACTGCCTTCGGCTCAGGTCATGATCCTGGAGTCTCTGGATCGAGTCCGCATCGGGCTCCCTGCTCAGCAGGGAGCCTGCTTCTGCCTCTGACCCTCCCCCCTCTCATGTGCTCTCTCTCTCATTCTCTCTGTCTCAAATAAGTAAAATCTTTAAAAAAAAAAAAAAAGAAATAACAATTGTGGAAATCATCATGAAAAATAGGCCCATTTAAAAAATCTTATTTAAAAAAAAAAAAAAGCACCAGGCATGGATATTTTAAAGATGGGTTCTATCAAAATTTTAAGCCATTTATCAGCCCAGCTTTAAACAAGATCTTCCCCCCAAAAGAGGGAAAGTGTGAAACCCACACGCCTTCTCCTAAGAAGGCACTGACTGACACTGACGTCACCACCAGACCAGACCAGTCATTATAAGAAAGGAAAATATAGGGGCACCTGGGGGGCTCCATCGGTTAAGCCTCCAACTCTTGATCTCAGCTCAGGTCTCGATCTCAGGGTCGTGAGTTTGAGACCTGCATTGAGCTCCGTGCTGGGCATAGAGCCTACTTAAAAAAAAAAAAAAAGGAAAAGACACACATCAAGTTCCAGAAATTAACAGTTCACACCCACCCCAGTCTACAAGGGATGATACACTGTGACCCAACGGGGTGCATCACAAAACTCCAGTTTGGTTTATCATTAGAAAATCCATAAATGCAAGTCACCCAGAGACAGACTCAGAAATTTCATGATCATCTCAATAAGCAATTCAACATTGATTCATTATGTAAAAGAATAAATCTCTTAGTAAAGAGCATGAGAAGGAATTTCCTTTACGTTAGTAAAGCACGTCGATAAAAATAAGAGCCTAGGGGAGATGCCCCAAATGGATAATGATTCGAAGTATCTTCTATACGTGTCTTCACTTTTATTTAATATTGCATTGAAGTTGTAGCTAGTGTAACAAAAGATGGAAAAGAAAAAAAAAGTCTGTGGCATTTTTATGTACCACCAGCAAACCCCTGGCAATTCTATTGAGAAGATGCCATTTTCTTATCTGTAGGAGTCATCTGTTCAAAGGGGTGCAAGAATTCTAAAAAGGAATTATAAAAATTATTAGGATGTTTTTTCTAATTTTTTATCATGGTAAAATACATATAACATAATATATATCTTAGGGCCCCCTGGGTGGCTCAGACAGTTGAGCATCGGACTCTTGATTTCGGCTCAGGTCGTGATCTCAGGGTCCTGGGATCGAGCCCCACGTGCGGTGCTGAGCTCAGTCAGGGGTCTGCTTAGGATTCTCCCTCTGCCCCTCCCCACCCTTTCTCTCTCTCAAATAAATAAATCTTTAAAATATATATATTAAACATTTTAAGCTCACAGTTCAGTGGCACTAGATCTATTCCTAATGTACAACCATCACCACCATCCACCTCCAGAACTTTTTTTTTTTTTAAGATTTTATTTATTTTTTTGACAGACAGAGACACAGCGAGAGAGGGAACACAAGCAGGGGGAGTGGGAGAGGGAGAAGCAGGCTTCCCGCGGAGCAGGACCCTGGGATCATGACCTGAGCTGAAGGCAGACGCTTAATGACTGAGCCACCCAGGCGCCCCCAGAACTTTTTCATCTCACAAATTGAAGCTCTGTCTGCATTAAACAGCTCCCCCCCCCCGGTGCCTGCCCCCCCCATCTACTTTCCACGTCTGTGGATTTGATGACTCCAGGGACCTCGGAGAAGTGGGATTGTGCAGCATCTGTCCCCTTATGTCTATGCCTGGTTCATTTCGTGTTGAAATTAGAATAGTCATGTCCTCCAGGCTCATCATGTTGGAGCAGGTGTCAGAACCCCCCTTCTCCAGGCTGGATCACTGTCCCCTGTGTGGACAGACCACGTTGCATATACCATTCACCTGGCAGTGGGCACTCGCTTGCTCCCACCTTTCAGCACCTGTGAACACACTGCTATGAACGTCGGGGAGCTCCTAGGACAGACTTCTGAGGAGACCTAAACTGATGGAGAGATATGCCATGCACAGAGCACAGTGTGTCATGGAGACGTTAATAGCTCTAGAGTCAACGTGATTCCGATGTAAATCCTAAGGGGGCCTTTTCTTTTTCTTTTTCTTTTTTTTTAAGATTTTATTTATTTGAGAGAGAGAATGAGAGACAGAGAGCATGAGAGGGAGGAGGGTCAGAGGGAGAAGCACACTCCCGGCTGAGCAGGGAGCCCGATGTGGGACTTGATCCAGGGACTCCAGGATCATGACCTGAGCCGAAGGCAGTCGCCCAACCAACTGAGCCACCCAGGCGCCCCAATAAGGGGGCCTTTTCATTGACATTGATGAAATTTCTTAGAAGTAATACAGAATGCTACGGGGCTACCAATAACATGGGTAGTTCTGAGGAAGAACGGGAGGGAGGGATGCTCTTACTACAAACCAGGACTTACCGTGACGACCGTCTGATTAACTCTGGGTGGTGTCCACACTGGGCTAAGCGTCACGGGGATCGCTAGCTGGGTTCTAAGTTGGCACCATGGCACTGTGATGCTGAGCACATCGTTTTATCCCTCCAAGCATCAGTTTCCCCCAGCAGAAGCTTGACAGGTCTCCTGAGTTTCTCCCTGTCCTGGGACCAGTGCTCATTATCAGACTTCCAGTCAATCAAAAAACATTTACTGAGGGGCGCCTGGGTGGCTCAGTTGGTTGAGCGGCTGCCTTCGGCTCAGGTCATGGTCCTGGAGTCCCGGGATCGAGTCCCGCATCAGGCTCCCTGCTCAGCAGGGAGCCTGCTTCTCCCTCTGACCCCACCCCCCCATGTTCTCTCTCTGTCCTTCTATCAAATAGATAAAATCTTTAAAAAAAAACAAAAACAAAAACCATTTACTGAGCCCAGCACTGTGCCAGTCACAGGGCCATGAGAACACAACGAATAGTCTGGGTTGGAGAATAAGATCATTGGAAATAGTGCTAAACACAGTGAAGAAACAAAGCAGGGAACAAATGGGGCGTGGGTAAATTAGGCTCCGTCTCAGGGAAGGCATCTCTGAAGAGTTGGCATCTGGCAGGTACCTGGAAGATTGTAAGGAACCCCATCCTTGTCCCAGAGTGGGGAGCCCCTGCTTCCCCATCTCCCTTCTCTCCTCCTATTTGGGGTCACCAATTGTCCTTAAGACAAAAGGACACCCTTGGGGACAGGAGGCTTGCACCTGGGGGTGAGGACATCTGTCTTCCCTCCGAGGACCTGAGGCGGCCATGGGATGCCTGATGAAAGGTGGAGGGAAGCCGGCCTCGGGGAGAGTCTCACGCTCACCGGGCCGGGGAGAAAGGGCACGTGCTTCGGAAGTTGGAGTATCAGGACAGCTGGACGGTGGTCTCCACGGACGTTCTGGAATGTTTTCCTCTACCTAGGATGCATTCGAAGTGCCCCAGGTAGACGTAAGAACCCCTGAAAATGCTGAGATTGGGTTTTCCACCAACAAGTAGTTCTGTTTCATATGACATGTGAAACAGTCGTGTGACACGTACAGCTCATCCAAGAGAAGCTAAGTGGACGTTCACAGGCTCCCCCACACCAAGACCCCCCTCATCTTTTTTTTTTCTTTTTTTTTATTCTTATGTTAATCCCCATACATTACATCATTAGTTCTAGATGAAGTGTTCCATGATTCATTGTTCGTGCACAACACCCAGTGCTCCATGCAGAACGTGCCCTCCTCAATACCCACCACCAG
>NC_138373.1:34892708-34907367 GCF_054177405.1 Leptonychotes weddellii | reverse complement strand
TGTATATATATACCACATCTTCTTTATCCAGTCATCTGTCGATGGACATCTTGGCTCTTTCCACAGTTTGGCTATTGTGGACATTGCTGCTATAAACATCGGGGTGCACGTACCCCTTCGGATCCCTACTTTTGTATCTTTGGAAGACCCCCCTCATCTTAAGATGAGAGATCCCCAGACCCAGTGCTGGGTCCCCTTGCAGAGACCACCTGGATGCCCTCCCACCTTGCCCCAGACACGGTTCAGGCTCATCAGACACCAGGTAGCCGTGAGCTTCACCCAGCCTGAGCCACCAAGGAGCCACACAGCCTCAGGGAAGATGCCGTGAGGCCAGTGCAGCCGAGGCCCGAGGAGAGAACCCAGTGTCCAGCTCAGGACAGAGAGTGGCTGGTCCTTCTCGCCATGGGGCTCTCAGCACCGCCCCTGGCCCGAAGGTGGGGAGTCTGGGGTCAGTCGGAGACCAGCCCGGGAACAGCAGGGATAAGGCAGACACCCCTAGCCCCTCCCTCTCTCCCCCCACACACTCAGCAGGCTGGCTGGGCTCGCTGCTTCCAGGCACCAGGGTCATCCCCCCCCGCCCCCCAGTTGAATGCCTGTAAGTGACCAGCAAGACGTGCTCCTTTGTCCAGGGGCCAGGACTCACGCTTGAAATCTCCTTTGCTCTGGTCAGCGCTGCTCAGCCCACAGGATCTGGGGATTCCGTTGAAGACCCGGGGACATTGGGTTTTAACTAAGAAAAGGACACAACACCCAAGGAGGTGGGGATGGGGGGCTGAGCAGGCCGTGAGCACCCTGGGCTGGGTTAGGGTTAGGTTCCTGCCTCTTGGGCCTCAGACACACAGGAAGTGCAGGGGCGGGGCAGAGACGTGGGCACCCAGACCCCAGTGGCTCTTACGAGCTCACAAACCCCATTTGTTGGTGTAACTGTTAAACACAGCCGTTAATAAAAGTAAATCATATCAATTGCTCATTTAAAACATGAGGGGCATCTGGCTGGCTCAGTCGGTGGAGCACGGGACCCTTGATCTCGGGGTTGTGAGTGCAAGCCCCACGTTGGGTGTAGAGATGACTTAAAAATAAAATCTTAAAACAGACAAACATGATATTGGGAACAGAGATGGACATCTGGAAGTCACAGACAAACCTCACAGCTGAATCAATAGACAAAGGAAAGATCAGGGAAAAGGACGTCAGGAATGAGTTCTGGGGAAGAAAACGTGTGTTTTTTAATGAGTGTAGCCTCTTGTCCTTTTATTTGTTTTTTATTTCTCTACTGAGATTTCTTATGTTTTCATAAACTGTGTGTTTTTCTTCGCGTCATGGAGCAGTTCGAACAGCTACCTTACAGGTCTTGGCAGATCCCAGCACCTCTAGTATCAGGCCCACCTCCACCAGCCCTTACCGCCTGAGACCAGGGACACTAGCCCGGCCACGTCCCAGACCCAGGTGTCCCAGCTGCAGCCCACACTGACTCACAGCTGAAGCAGAAGCTTCGTGCCCCGCAGGAAGGGAGGTGCTCAAGGTCGGGCCAGCCAAGGCAAGCGAAAAACCTCAGAGCCAGCCTCAGGGAGAACCCAGGCAGGCTTCTTCACTTCCTCTCAAGCTGGCTCTTCAAACAGGACCCCAAAGACCCCAGAATTCTGGGCAAGAGGTCCCCCAAAGGACCTGTCACTGGTGCAGCTGAACACAAAGCCTAGGTATGCAAATGGGGTCCTCCCTGGGGAGGAAGGAATGAAGGCATCATTGGTGAGGAGACCCTACCTGTCTCGATATTTCCAGTTTGAGCCCCAGGGAACACAATGATGATTCAATGTGAAAATATTTTTTGAACGTGCAGCCCTCAAAGCGGGGGGTGGGGGTTACACGTGATCACTCAGGGGCCGCTGAGCACACGTACACAGACACATTCGTACACACAGGTGCCTCAGAGACATACACGCACCTGCACACACATGCACAGTCCTGTACAGCTGTTTAGGAGGTCCCTGAAATGTCAGAACTCTGGCTGAGTGGCTCTGCCCAGGCTGGGGTCCACGGGGTGTCCAGTCGGGCTCCTGTCCAGGGCTCCGGGAGGAGCTGGCCCCCGCCCAGATTCTTCCAATTAGCCGGCCCCACCCGCTCCCTGGGGGGAGCACTTGGCTGCCCTCGGGTGGGCTCCAGAGGAACGGCAGGTCACGTGACGTCCCAGAAGGCGGCTCCAGGGGTCCTGGCCCGCGGTCCCCAGCGGGGGCGCCGCTGTGAGTGTGGACCCGCTCCTGGAGCAGGTGCCGGCAGCGGGATGGCCGAGTCAGCAAGCCAGGTCCAGGGAGGCTAGCGCGGACCCCCACGAGGGCTGTGCGGGTGGGGGTGGGGGCCCAGCCTCAGGGCACCTCAGGGCAGCCGCAGGTCTCTGGGGAGTGTCAGGTGCTTCAGGCCATGCCCGCCGGTGGACCCCACAATCTAATGGGATCTTTGCCTGTCATTCCAAGACGCCCCCAGAGGCCTTCAGGGTCGGAAGGGTCTCATTATGTGGCTTGTCTGGGGATTGCTCAGCAAGGCAGGGACTGCAGGACACAGACCAGGGACCTCGGACATCACCGAGGCCAGAGAGTGCCCTCTCTCTTGGGAGGGGGGTCGCAGCTCCACACTCTCCTTCCTGCCAGCCCCAACCTGGGGCCCTGAAGATTCCCACCACATGGTGCCCTCCTCCTGCCCTGAGCCTCGGGCACCTTGTCCCTGGGGGCATTCCGTCCCCTGGACAGATGGTGGAGAAGGGAGACAGTGGCCTCAGTTCTCGCGAGCAGGCCTTGCCATCCCCTGAAGCTGACTCTCCGGAATCCAGAGCTTGTGGATGCTACCGGGTGGGGCGGGCGGGTCAGGCGAGATCCATGGGCACCTCCAGGTCCCAGATGGGAGTGGCCTTCCCCAGCCGGAGTCCTCAGCCTCAGGGAGAGAGAAATCCAACAGCTAAAGGGACTCTCCACTGGGGAGGACGCATCCCGGGTGGGCCTCCGGGATGGAGGAGACCCTCCATTGCTCTCCTGCAGTCTGCACAGTTGCCTACATCCACCATGCTCGGGATCGGCCACACGACACCTAGAGGTCCGGGTGCCCATCCAGCTCCAGGACGCGTGACCCCCTCGCCAGAGTCCGGGCTCCTGTGCCCATGGCCACAGCAGAACCCACAGGCCCCCTGGGAAAATTCTGCCTCAGCAGCAGAGGAGATGGGACCTTGGTGGGTCACCCAAACTAGGGAGCCTGGATTTCTTCCCACATGACATGAGGGCCCCCGTCTGCCCTCCGACCTTGGTGGCCAGAGTCCAGGTGGGACCTGGCGGGGAAGCTTGCCTGCCAAGAGCAAGTTCCCAGTTCCTGAGGGGTGTTCCAGAAACTTCCCGTCCAAAACCCTGGCATCACAGCCCACCCACCCCGGGATCCCAGAAGGTGCATGCGGTGAGCCACTTTCCATAAAGGCCCAGCCCCCCCCAGCCCCTCATCCTTCCTAGTCTCCCTAATACCTACAGATGTCCTCGATGTCACCCCTCACCAACATTGCCCCAGGCGCCAGCGCCTGTCTCCTGAGGGGCCCCAGGCAAGAGCGTGTCACCCAGGATGAGGGCTGCCCTTCCCCGGGTGGACTGGGCGACATTTCCCCAGGGGGCTGTCCCACCTTCACTCCCCACAGTGCGCCCCGCGAGCCCCTGCTGAGCCAGCCTCGCCTGAACTTGGCACACTTGGGCTTTTAATTTTTGCCAATCTGCTGTCTAGATAATAGGATCTCAGTGTGACTTTAATCTGTTTTTCCTTCCAGGTACTTTTTTTACTTGAGAAAAGGATGAAACTCCTATTGCAAGTTATAGTTGCTGTTCATCTAGGAAGACGGGGGGAGGGGTGTCTGCAAGCTGGCTGTGCCCCATCCAGATGGTTCTGCCAGGCGTCTCTTTGGTCTCTGCGTGGGAGGGCCTGGGCCCCCAACAAGCCCGAAGTGCCACCTTCTAAACAGGATGCTGTGCTGTCACCATCAGCCTGGAACTTTACATGTGAAAAGCACCTCCGAGGGCCGCCAGGCCGGCCGGGTGCCTGAGTGGTGGGCAACGTTGCAGGAAGGGTAGTGTGGTGGCGGACACATGTCATTACACGCTTGTCAGAGCCCCCAGGACGCGCAGCACAAGGAGCTGCCCTAACGCCCCGGGGGTGTAGCTGGTAAGATTGTATCGTCGTCGTCCAGCGACTGTCACAAGTGTAGCACAGGAATGACTGGTGTTCAAAGTAAGGACAGCCGTGTGCACGGAAACCCGACTTTCCGTGCCCAGTATTTCTAGGAGCCTAACAATGCTCCAAAAAATAAAAGCTATTCTAATCTTTTAAAAATCTATTAGAAAAAGAAGAAGAAGGTGGGCTCCAGGCACGAGGAAGAGACACAGAGGGAAGGCGGGAACTCCGTGGGACCGAACTGGAGGCCGGGAGGCAGGGGCAGCTAGGAGTCCTCAAGGGGAAGAGGTGGTGGGAGCAGGCCCTCTGCCTCCACCTTCAGCCCCCAGCACCCTGCGAGACAGTGCTGGCGACCCTGGGTCGGCCTGCCTGGCCTCACCTTCCCTGGGAGGGGGGAAGAAGGCCAAGGACAGTCTGGCATCCGTGAGGACACTCGGCATGTCCCAGGGACACATCCACGGGCTGTGACTGATGCCGTAGGTGTGGGGAGACCGGGGCAGCGGGAGGAACTGGGGCCCCCAATGCCCTGAGCGCACAGGATGTGGTGCAAACCTGCAGGAGAGAGGGCAGGTCTCTCGCCGGACCCTCACCTGTTCCACACCCTACTGTGTGCCACCCTCCGTCACGCCCGTCCGTGTAGCGCCCCTCCGCGGAGGCCTGGGGAAGTGGCACCCTGGGCCAGCTCTAGCCAGCTGAAGCAGAAAGAGATTTCATGAAAGCACGTTGGTTGGTAGGGCAGCCTCCCCCTATGGGGAGAGGAGAACATGGGCTCCCAGCTCCCTTTCCCGGACGCGGTGGTTGGAATGGTGTCCTCTCCAAATCCTGTCCACCCAGAACCCCAAAATGTGACCTTCTTCAAAAAACAGGGGCCTTTGCAGATGTCACTAAGTCAAGGTCAGACGGGAGGAGGGCGGGCCCCAGCTGCAACAACGGTGTCCCGGGAAGAGTAGGAGACACAGAGGCATGGGTGGACGGACGCATCCACAGGTGGGGCGGCAGCTGGGAGAAGCGTTGAAAAGATTCTCCCTCAGAGCTGCTCGAAAGAACCAACCTGCAACACCTTGATTTCAGACTTCTGGCCTCCAGGACCGTGAGAAAGTACATTTCTGTTCTTCTGAACCACCCCGTTTGTGGTACTTGGTTAGAGCAGCCCCCAGGAAAGTAGCCTGGAACCTAACAGTGGGGACAGCCCTGGAGTAAAAGGATGTGTCCCACAGAGGCTGGGAGGGCTTCCGGTGACACAGGACGGCCAAGGCCAGGCGCTGAGGGGGGATGGCTCTCGGGGACAGAAGAGGGGGTGGGCAGAAGCTGGAGGCGCCCCCTGTTTCCTGTGCCACAGCGAGCGGGTAGAGCGTGAGGTCTTGTGTGACTGTACGTTTGTCCAAAAACTCCTCACATTGTCCACTTAAAATTGGTGAATGTGATTGAATTAAACCTCAGTAAAGCTGCCCTTTCTTTAAAAGGAGAGAAACCACAACGTGATTGGAAACCAAGAGGCATGGCCCTCAGAAGCTGCGCTACGTTATTTCAGCTGAGAACGACAGAAATGAATCGATTTCCCGTTTTGTTGGCGTGCTGGCCACATCGATGTAATCTCTGCCCCTGCCCCCACGGTGCTCCGTGTCCCTAATGTGTGACTGCATCTAGGGCCCACCGGATAATCCAGACTCAGTTCCTCCTCTCAAGACCCTTCATCATGCGGTTTGCTGTATGATGTCATTCCCACCGCTTCCAAAGATTCGGATCCAGACATGTCTCTATGGGGCCACCGTTCAAACTGCTCCAGTGCGGTGGGATCAAGCATGCGCACCTGATCTAGAAAACAATACAGCATGCCTGGTGAGGTGAGGGGGACCTGTGCTCTAGCCAGATGTTGCCTCCTGGTGCAGACAGCCCAGAGAAGATTCTTGCATGGAAGATAAGACACTGGATCATCAGAACAGGGGAGCACCCTAGAGAAGAGGGAGCAACAAAGCAGGTGTTCACTCAGCCACGTAGCTAGACCCCAAAGGCATCATGTTCAGTGAAAGGAGGAATCCCCAGAACAAGAATCCCCAACTGGAGCTCTGCTTGGAGGGAACTCGATCCAAGAGGAGGACTCAGAGCAAACACCTCGGGCAGGGCAGGCAGCTGGGGATGTGGGAAGGGAGGCAGGGGGGTGGGGGGCCAGGTGGGAGGACCTCCTGCCCCAGCACCTACTGCACAGATTTCCACCAGAGGTACAACTAAGGAAGGTGGGGATATCTGGGTGCATCTAACACCACTCGGGAATATAAAGTTCAACACCGGGACGCCTGGGTGGCTCAGTGGGTTAAACATCTGCCTTCGGCTCAGGTCATGATCCCAGTGTCCTGGGATCGAGTCCTGCGTTGGGCTCCCTGCTCAGTGGGGAGTCTGCTTCTCTCTGCCCCCCCCCGTTTGTACATTCCCTCTCTGTCTCTTACATAAATAAATAAAAATCTTTAAATAAATAAATAAAGTCCAACACTTAAAGCCCAGCACAAGGAGCCTCTGGGCCCTGATTCATCCCCCTTCCTGGGGTGGGAGGAATATTGGAACACCAGAGCCCTGTGTGCAGACATGACCGGCAGCACAGCTTGGACTACAGGCGTCCGTGAGAACCTTGGGTGCAAAGATGGAACTTTCCCTGCTCCTGTCCCTGGTCTGTTGATTCAGCCCACTCAGTGGAGACCTTTCAGCAAGGGTTTGGCGGACTCACTCATTCATCCCTTAAACACTCACTGCGGAGCCAGCCTCTGTCAGGCACTGTCCTAGGCACTGGGAATATGAAGCGAGCAAAGAGACAAAAGTCCCTGGTCTCCTGGAGTGTGAAAAGTCTACTGTGGGAGACCAAAACCTAAACAAGATTCACAAGAGTGTGCAGCTGGGGACAGGCTGCTGCAAGCCTCCAAAAGCTTGACCAGTGCTGTGGGCGTTTTACGCTCCAAAAACGCCTTACACCAATTGAGCGTGCCTCCCTGAGCACCCACACCCCTGCACACAAACGTAAGCAGTTTCTGGAGCCCCTCAAGGCCAACGAAGCTCGAGTCGGCGGTGGACGGAGTTTACAGCGCCTGTCGATCGCCACCCTGGGAGTCCCAGGAGCCCAGCCGCTGGGGACCCCCGCGGCCAGGTGTTAGGGGACCTGGTCCCACCTGCAGCCCAGCTTGGCCACGCCCCTCCTGCCCGGGGCGCGCGGGCCCGTCTGCCCCCGTGTGGCCACGAGGGGGTACTGCAGGCCTCTCCTTTTAAGCCGCAACAGGTCGGTGTGCGCGCAGGTCAGGCATCGGAGGTCAGGGGGCGCAGGTCAGGGCGCCGAGGTCAGCGCGTGAAGGTCAGGGAGCAGAGGTCAGGGGCACAGGTCAGTGCGCGCATCTGGGGGCACGCAGGTCAGGGTGCAGAGGTCAGTGCGTGGAGATCAGCGTGCGCAGGTCAAGGCGGCAGGTCAGGGCGCGGGAGGTCAGAGTGCTCAGGGGTCCTGGAGCAGAGGACAAGGAGAGCAGGTTAGGGCACTTAGGTCAGGGCGCCGAGGTCAATGCCCCGCGGTCCTGGTGGAAGCTTGTCCCCATGTCCCCACACTCCACAGCCCACCTGCAGACGAGGCTCTGGGCTCAGGTCCCTGGTGCCCTGGGAGGGATCCCCACTGGCTCCCCGCGGTGCCCAACCTGGGGGCAGCTGTACTGCCGTCCCCCCAAAGCACCAGCCTTTCTAGGAGCCCTTGGAGGGCAGGGCCGTGTCTTGGTTCGACTCTGGAACCCCGGGGGCATGGGCGGAGATGGCGCCTGGTGCAGAGTGGGCACCCATCCCCCACCAGCCTGAACGGAAGACTGCCCCCCAGGTGAGGGCGCTAGGCCTGCGGGACGCGGCCGGCAGGGGGCGACAGAGAGCACTGCTCCTGGAGGGTCCTGACCTTGAGCGCCCCGGAGTCCCGGTTCCTGGCTCCACGTTTTTTCTTTAAATGTGATCAAATGTTTAGTTGAGACGTGGGCTAAAAACAAAATGTGTATGGCCCTAGCAGAAATGGAAGACCAGTGTCCCTGGTCATAAATAGAAACCCCACCCAAAAGTTAGCAGGGTGAAAACCAGGTATTGTTGCTAGACTGACTACATACTGCTGTCAGGGGGTAACCGAGGCCTCCTCCAGCCCAGCACTCGGGAAGGAGGGGAGACCAGTGAGCCTCTGGTTTTCCCAGAGGGAGCTCTCCGATGCACTCCGGAACCATAATGCTGGGTAAGGTAGAAGCAGACGCCCTTGGCAATGCCTCTCCTGGGCTCAGGTCTGAGTCTATAAATCAGAGGCAAGGGGACATCCCAGGGAGGGGCTAAGATAGGGTCATGCTCGCAGACTTCAGTGACACAGGGTGGCCGACCTCCTCACATCCCCACTGGATTCACCAGTCTAGTCCCTGAGAAACTATATGGATCCTGGTTGGATGTTTGGATGCCGTGCTGATGTCTTTACTAGGACAGATCAACTGCCCTGGCACTTGGGATATGGCTATTAATGTGGCGAATGGGTTCTTTCCAAACATCGTCAGTAAGGAGGAGAAGGACAGTGGTACGCACCCATAGCCTTGCCCGCGATCACGTGGCCATCCTGCAGAGCATCCCATTGGTCCTCTACGCTGATGACATCGTGATCGTTGGACTGATGCACACGCCCTCTGGTAAGACACATGCCTGCCAGGGCCGTGATTATGGGTGAAGTTTTTAGGATATGGTGCCTTGGGGCATGTTGGGTGGGACATCCCTTCCAAGAAGAAGGACAACTTATATGTTGCACCTCCTGCCACCAAAAAAGAGGCACGTTTGGGTTTGGGAAGCAGTGTACTATCACTCTAGGGAATACTACTACGACCCAGCGACCCCGATGCCCTGCCTCCCCACACCCACAGTCTCCATCTCACCCTGGGTGGGCCTCAGTTTCCCCGACAATGCATTTATCACCTGCTGATTTCCAGGGGAGCCCAGAACAAGAATCTACAACAGACCCAGGCCATCACCAGCGACCCCGATGCCCAGGCTCGATGACTTGGCACCGTGAGGGTCATGATCTTACCGGGGTCTCACGGCCAGTCAGGGTAGACTTGGCCCTAGAACTCTGCAGTCTGTGGCTTGTGGCCCACCCAGACCCCCTGAACATTCAGCATGCAGGATCTCTGGGGCTGGGGCACAGGCTGGGCTTTCTCAGCCCTCCCTTCCCCCACCCCACCCCATACCCCTACTCCAGCCAGGAGACCTGTCCCCAAGCCACACGGGGGCCCTCCCAGGGCCTGGCTCTCAGCCTCAGGCATCTGGCTATTGCAGAACGTTCCTGCTTCCTGCTGCAGGTTCCTCCTGCCTGTCCCTGGGAGCCTGTTCCTTCCTGGATGACATGGCAACCAATCAGCTGGGCTCCCCCAGCTCTGAGCCCTCGCAGATAGAGCCCCCCATCTGAAAACCCCACACCCTGCACTCACTCAGCACACCTGCCCTAAGGCTCTTGCCGATTACTAGGCACCCGAACCACGACCTGAATAAAATGCTGCCCCTGCCCAGGGTGGGGGTCCCCTCTGCCACGTGCCCGCACTCTTCAGGGGAGCTACCCAGCCCTCTGCTCCCACCCCCCTCGCTCTCCCACCATAGGCCGCCAGAGGGCACCGTTTAGATGGCAGCCCCATGGTAGATGCTACCTGGCTGGTGGGACCCAGGCATGCACAGTGACTGTCAGGCCCGAGAGCGCCTTCGAGGCCTCAGAGCCATGGGGAGGGTGTCTCAGTCTGCCCGGCCGTCACCACAGATGCCACAGCCTGGGGCTTAAGCAACAGACAGTCCTCAGAGTCCTGGGGCGAGAAGTCTGAGATCAGGGTGCCTGGGCGGCTGGGTTCTGGTGAGTCCTTCCCTGGCCTGCAGACGCTGTGTTCACACAGTGGAGAGAGAGAGACAGTGACCTCTCTCTTCCTTTTCTTACCAGGATCAGGGGCCCACCCTGTGACCGCACTTAACCTTAATGACCTCCTGAACGCCCTGCCTCCAAATACAGTGGCACTGGGTGTTGGGGCCTGAACACATGGATTTGGGGGATGCAGTTTAATCCCACCCAGAAGCTGTGAGAACCCAGCTGGGCCACACACGCCCTGACTGATGGTGGAACCTGGGCAGGCGAGGGCCTCGGGACAGCGGGCTTAGACCTGCTCCCCAAACTCTCCCGGCACACGCCCTGCCCTGTGGGGACCCCACCCCGTGCCTTCTGGGCCCTGCCCTGCCTCCCCACACCCACAGTCTCCATCTCACCCTGGGTGGGCCTCAGTTTCCCCTCTGTTTATCCCTGATCTTGATCCCTCTTCTGTGAGTCACTGGTCTCTGGTCTTCCTTGGCCAACCAGCTTTTCAGACTTTGTTATCTTTCTGACTGGTGGTGGTGAGTGCTTTGTTTATTAAGGTTACTTAGCTTTTCCTTTTTTTTTTCTTAAGATTTTATTTTTAAGTAATCTCCACACCCAACGTGGGGCTCAAACTCAACCCCAAGATTGAGTCACATGCTCTACTGACTGAGCCATCCAGGTGCCCCAAAAATGTGGGTTTTTTTTTTTATGCATTGCATTTAGTGACCTGGTCATCAGCAGCTAAACACACCTCCAACTGCTCCCATCTAAAAACCAGACAGAACTCCCTCCTTGACCCTGTTCCCCTGCTCCCTAGCCCCTGGCTGTGGTCTCCAGGATGGGTTTCCAGTCCTACCCCCCGCCACTGGCACCCCCACAGCCCCGGCTGGCTTCCTCAAGTCACCAGCAACCCCCACTGGGTGGTCGTGATGTCCTGGCGAGACGTCAGGGCTTTTGTATTGTTGTTGTTGTTGTCGTAAAAATACATAGTAACCTAACACTTGCCACTGTAACCATTTCAAGTGAACAGTTCAGAGGCATTCCGTGTGAGTGCAGTGCTGTGCGGTTCCAGAACATGGGATCCCCCCAGAAGGGAGCTCTGCCCACAAAGCACACACTCCCCACCCCCAGCCCCCTGGAACCGCCGGCCTGTGTTTGCCTCTGGACGTTTCACGCGCGTGGAATCCTACACCGCGTGGCCTCCGCACCCAACTTCTCTCACTCCGCATGCTCTCGAGGTTTGTCCCGGTCGCAGCAGGCGCCAGAGCTTCATGCCGTCATGTGGCCTCGTGGGTGTCCACTGTCTGGCCGGACCCGGCTGTGTATCCGCATATGCGCTGACTAAACTATATTTTTCTGCGTCGTGACTGTTCTGAGTAGTGGCATGAGCATGTATGGGCCTGCTTGTGTAGGAGCGCCTGGTTTCGATTCTTTGGAGTCTACACCTCCGAGTGGAACGTCTGGGTCTTACAGGACGAGGCTCTCAATGCTAAACCCAAACGGGGACAGCGGGGCCCACCCAGGTATCGCCTGACCTCCCAGCAGCCTCCACCCCGCGCTGTTCTGCTCTCGGTCTCCTTGGCACACCTCTGCGCGCCCGCCACTCTGCAGGCTCCCCCGAAGGACCCTGGGCCACAGGCTGTAACTGCTGGTGTCCAAGGCCTGATGCAGGCCTTGCCCCCTGGGTGCACCCTCTCCTGGGTCGCCCCCTCCATCCCTGGGCTTTGATATCCCTGCACACGACAACACGCAGGTCTGCACCTCCAGGGGTGTCTTGCGGTATCCGGAACCCAAAGGGCCCCAAACTGGGCTCCTGCCCACTGCTGATCCCACGGAACTGCAGACCCCAGCATCCCCAGTGGTGCTGCCAGTCACCAGCTGCCCAACCTCAAGGCCGGGGTGTCACCCTTGACTTGCCCTCTTCTTCCTGCTCCCGAGCACAAGTCCCAGACATCCCTCCACCTACCAGCCTCTCTCCCCTTCCATGACCAGGCCACCAAATTCCTTGCCCCCAGATTCTGCCAGGAGCAGCGAGCTGGTCTCCCTGTTGGTCCTGCCCTCTCCAGACTGTTGTGCACACCCTGCAATCTTCCTAGCAGATGGGGGTGCAAGCCCACCTGTGTTACTAAAACGCTTCCCATCCCCCACTCCCGCAGGACAAAGAATTCCTTGCTGGACCCCCTTCCCTGTCCTCCTAGCCTGGCCCTTCCTAATCACTCCCGGCCCACCTCCCTAACTGCGTCCCTTGCCATCACCCTCTGGACCCTCCCAGCACCTGCCAGGATGTTGCCTCCTCCAGAAAGGCTGCCCTGACCTGTGAGAAAGCACGAGGGCCCTTCCTCTCCCGCCCAGTTGTGCAAATCTCATTTGCAGGGCAGGCCCGCTTTGCGGGGCCATCTCCTCTCTGGACTATCAGCCCCGGAGGCACAGGGACGGTCCTCACTTGCGGCCCCTGATACCCCGTTCCCAGCTGTGCCCCCAGCACGAGCACACACTCAGTAAGTGTATCTGTGTCGAAGGCACCAGAGCGTACATGGCGAGGGGAGGCACCTCAGGGCATTGAGCTCATTCCCTCGGAGACGGCACACCTGCGATGAGTCAGCCACGCGGCCTGCCCGGTGGGAGCTGGCTGGTGGGCGGGCCTGGGGAGTGGCGGCGTGTCTGTCAGGCCCTGGGAGAAGCCCTGGCGGACAGGGCCCCTGGGACCAGGCTGCGCAGTGGTGCCGGCGCTGTGGCTGAGCCACCCTCCCTCCCTTGGGGCTCTGGGCAGCGTGTCTTGCCCCCCTGAGGCTGCACCCCTCCTCGGGGATGGGCCACAGCGACCGAGACCCGGCTCCCCTGCGGGGACGCACCTTGGTCCTGAGCATCACTGGGACCTGGCGCCAGGAACGTGGAGACAGAGCACCAGGAAACTGGGAGTGGACGTGGACAATGGTTGGAGCACCTGGGTGTCCTCACAGGATGTCAGAGTGCGGCACGGAGAATGTGCGTCCACAGACGGCTCTCAGGGTTCAAGGCGCTTGCATCCAATACTGCAGAACTATAGCATGAAGGAGGCATTCCGGCTCCCAGAAAATCTTCCTGATTAAAATGAAAAGAAGGGCCCCCCTTTGGGCCCCTGTGGTTACTGTCCCCTCTCTCTGAGCCCTGGCACCCCCCTCCCCACTCCTACCCCCAACAAGAAAGGACCTGTGCACACAGAATCTTGGCAGGTAACTCTCTCCGGCTGCGAGCGAGGAGCGTGGCCAGGTCTGCACTGCATTTATGGGGGTGCAAAGCACAGGGGCTATCCTACCCGCTTGGATAGAAAGTCCCCCTTTAACACACGCTTAGTTACCTGGATGGGCGAGCAAACACAAGATCAGCCAGGTCAGAGGGCGCCCGTGGCTCAGTGTGGGCCAGGGTCAGACCTGCCTTGCCTGCCACTGCCACGGGGGCAGGCACCTGCGGGCACCTGGGCCACAGGTCACGGGGCCACGTCAGAGTACCCCCAGCCAGGTGAGTGTGTGTTCCTGCCTTCTTACCCTGGAGTGTCTTGAACTCCTGCCCCCCTGGGTGCAGGTTGGGAGGCAGAGGGCCAGACAGTTGTAACACAACGGGGAGAGCCTTCCAGGTGCTGAGGGAGGCAGCGGAGGGGCTGTGTTTAAAGCAGGGAGGAGGGGAGGTGGGAGGGAGTCACCTGGGCGTGGGGGGGCGCTGGAGGCAGGAAGTGGGCAGATGTGCAAGAAGTAGTGGGCTGGGGCCAAGGCTGGGGGCTGGGGCTCTTGGTCAGGCCTGAGCTGCCCAGGTGGGCAAGGACACACACTGGCGGTGCATTTGGGGTCCTCAGAACCCCTCCCTCATTTTGACACGGGGGCTCAGGCTGAGTGAGAGCTGAGGAAATGGTGCCACGGGTGTGTGCACCTGCAGGCACATGGAGCCGGGGACCTCCACGGGGTGTCCTGGTGAGGGAGAGCCCTTGGTCTCTAGCGGTAGCAGATGTGTTTTCCCATCTGAGAATGAGACAGAAATGGCTAACCTCTCCTTGGCCCCACACTCCATACACTGGGAAGGGATGAACGCCCGCATGACCCTGTGTACCCTGCCCCGCGGCCCCTTCCGTTGGTTTCTGGAAGCTGGGGGCCAAACTCTGTGGGGCCAGGTTCCTTCTGCGTAGTAGTGGGGGACGCCCAGCCCCACTAACCCATCCCTTTATCCTCTGCTCCTCACGGCGCTCATGACAATCGGATATTTTCCACACTGGTCACTCAGCTCTTCACTGGCCAGGTCAGAGCAGAAACGGAGACCCAGCGGCCGGGAGGAACGCACAGCGGGAGGTTTGCCCGCTGCCAAGCCTGTTCTCCTTGGCGTCTGTCTTAGGGGACAGTGGCGATTTGGTGGTTCGCAGTGATGGGCATCCGATGACTATCTTCCTTTCTTGTTTGGGGCAGGAAGACGCCATCAAACCCACAGGTCACGGCACAGGCAAGCAAAGTCCCCAGACTTTGCTCCTTCTTCTTTTCTAATGTACAAAACCATCCAGTAGACGGGGATGAGCAAGCTTGGGGACATGGACCAGATGCGGAGGGGCACATGACACCTTCATGTGGCCCCAGGACCTGGCTT
>NC_138373.1:34849629-34892608 GCF_054177405.1 Leptonychotes weddellii | reverse complement strand
AAGACGCAGGGTGTGTCCTTGATGGAACTGGGAGGCTCAGGGACAACATTACAGCAGAGCCCAGAGGAGGAAGTGGAGATGCCAGCCTGGGGTGGAGGAGAGGGGGCTGCAGGGTCCCCCTGGCAATCCACATGCTTCCCCCAGAGCTGGAAGACAAGGCTGCTCATCCTCCTAGGATGGGTCCCGAGCTCAGGAAGGCAGGTTCAGCCCCTGCAGGCCCAGGCCTTCCTCTTCCAGAGAATCTTTTCTCCCTTAGTTTCCTTTAATGTGTAAAAGTTCTTAACGTGGATGAAGCCTGATTTATCTATTTTTTTTTTCTTTACTTGCCTGTGGTTTTGGTGTCCTATCCAAGAAACAATTGCCAAATTCAGTGTTGTGAGGATTTCCCCCTGCATTTTCTTCTAAGTATTTTAGTTTTAGCTCCTTTTTTTAAAAAAAAGATTTTATTTATTTGACAGACACAGCGAGAGAGGGAACACAAGCAGGGGGAGTGGGAGAGGGAGAAGCAGGCTTCCTGCTGAGCAGGGAGCCCGATGTGGGCCTCGATGTGGGCCTCGATGTGGGGCTGGACCCCAAGACCCTGGGATCATGACCTGAGCTGAAGGCAGACGCTTGACAACTGAGCCACCCAGGCGCCCCTACAGTTTTAGCTCTTATGTTTAGTCAGGTCTTTGAGTTAGTTTTGTATGTGGTGTGAGGTAAGGGGTCCAACTTCATTGTTTTGCATGTGGAGGTGCTTCTCAGCCCAGCCCCTGTAGCGGCGGCGGCCTTGTGCACAAATCTCCCCCATGGCCACAGCCTGGCCTCCATAGGGCACCCGGGGGAGAAGGTCCTGCCCCTACTCCAGGCAGCTCCCAGGCACACCACCCCCTCCTCGTGGGGTGGGCATAGGACTGGCCATGGCTGGCCAGCATCCTTCCTCGTCTGGGTTTTATATTCACTGACTGCACAAAGCCCTCACCCTCTCCAAGCCTCAGTTTCTCCTTTGTACCCGGGGAGCCGGATCCAGTCATCTCTCCCACTGGAACTGCTCCACTTTGAACACACAGCAGAGTCCCCAGCACCCTGGAAATGTCACTCGAGGTCCTGTCCAACTGCCTGGTCCAACCTCACCCCTGCCACCCTCCTCCTCTCACTCTGCCCTGTCCACCCCACCTCCCACTCCTTCTGCCAGGGAGGATCTTCCCCTAGCCTCCCCACAGCTGGGGTTCAGTCCTCCTTCAGGGCTATTTGGACCTCATCAGAGACCTCCCTGACTGCGCTGTCTGAACCAGGCGTGTTCCTTAGCTGCATGACTGCTCCCTGAACGCCTCGTGGCTTTAAACAAGGCACTTCTGTTATCTCACTTTCTGTACATCAGGAGCCTGGGCTTGGTGAGGCCCCTGTTCAGCATCTCCGGCCCTCATCTGAGGCTTGGGGCCTTCCTGCAAACTCACTGGTGGTTGGCAGCATTCAGCCCCCTCCCCCTGCTATTGAAGGCCCCACTTTCTTGCTGGCTGTCCTGGGGTGGGGGGCAGGGGGGCAGCATTCTCAGGTCCTAGAGGCCACCCTGTTGTTCCCTGCCTGCCATGTGGCCCAGGCTATACCATGCCCTTGTGCATCCTCAAGGCCACAGTCAGTGCTGGATAAATGTGTGTGAGCTGCCCGATGAATGGAGGCCGTCACCGCGCATGTGTGTGCCAAGGTGTGAGCTCAAGGAGGCTTTGGGCTGAGGATACCAGGTGGGAGGAAGCCTTCTGCTCACCCCCTGCCCTCCAACCTATCCTCCAGCTAAATGCCCCATTCTCCTCTACCAATCTTGACTCTCTTCCCAGAATGAGAGCCACTTTCCCCTAGAAAGACAGTTCTTCCTGCTGGTTGGGACTTGGCAACCAGGGCCAAGGGGCCACACCTCCCCATCTCCAGGTATCCCCTCACCACACATAAAGACAGATCCTGGTCTTATGTACGTTTCCTCCTCCACAACCTTCCATGGCTCCCCATGACCCACAGGGCCAGGCCATACACATTGGTTGGTCTCACCAAACTACACCCCTATTACCCCCCAGGCCACCCCCACATGGCCAGCCCTGCTCTCTCTCTGCCCCATCATTGCGGAGCCCACGTGAGCCCCTGGTTCTTCTATCTTTCCTCCAGCAGTGGCCACCACATTTTAGTGGCCACTGCTATGTGTCGGGTGCCTTCCCCACACAGCCCTGTGCAAACCTCCTGGCATCTGCAGAGAAAGCCGGAACCGAAGCCCATGCTCCTAGGCAGGAAACCAGTTGATTAAAGAGTCGTCAGCAGCCATGTGCTGTACAGCAGGCTCACCTGGGGTTCTTGTTAAAACACACCCTCCCACTCCCAGGACCACTCAGCACTGGTGAATCTGGGCTGGGGCCCCAGAGAGCAGGTTTCTCAGAGAAGCCCCTGAAGGGCCCAGCACCCTGAGGTGGAGAACTGCAGCTGTGTGGCCCGGGAGGGGCCCAGGGCTGCAGCATCCCAGGCCAGGCCCATGCTGGGTCCCTATGGGGGTCCAGGCGTGGGCAGCCCCTCTGGAGTTCAGAGGCTGGCAGAGACCTGGAATGCTCACATTCCGCTCAAGGGGGCCAGGCCCTCTGGCCTTGGTCACCTGGGACCGCGGTCACTACAGCCAAACCCTATGGGCCACTGCTGACCGGGAGGTAACCTCGGCAGAACTCCCTTCCCAACCCAGCCTAGCCACTGCACCCAGGAGACCCCCTCCCCCATCTCGAGGCTTGTGAGAGGCCTTCCTTTTACTCCCCCAAGTAACAGGACGGCTGGGAGCACACGGAATGCATGCACTGAGCAGCCGGGTTCCTGCCCCTGGGGAAGCCAGCAGCCTCAGCAGTTCCAACGAGGGGGCTCTGGGGAGAGGAGAGAGGGAGGGAGGGAAAGAAGGAGTGAATGGATGCAAGTTGCTTCGGCAGTCCAGCGCCCCCCCACCCCACGCCGTGCAGGCTGGGGTCGCGGTGCCCTCCACCGGCCGCTGCCGGGCGGGGGGGCGGGGGGACACCTACAGCTGCCTGACCCCAAGGCGCCCACGGGCGGAGCAGGCTGACCTTGGAAGGCGCCCGCTCCCCACCGTGAGCTGGAGTTTGGGCAGCGAGGCGCGCCCGACGGGGAGGTGCCGGGAGAGGCCAGGAGGGGCCAGCGTTCGCTCCTGGCCGGCCCGCCCCTCCCCTTCGCTCCCCTCCGCTCCCTTCCCCCACCCGCCAGCCCCGGCGCCCCGCCCCCACCCCGGCCATCCCCGGGTTAGGGAGCGTCCGCACTTCTCCTCCCGTCGGTCGGGCCGGCACTCGGCCTCTTGTACCGGGTCAACTCATTGGGCGTCTTCGACGGACGCCCCGCCCTGGGCCCCGAAATGGCCAATAGCTAGGGGCTTCACAGGGCATCGTGCTCCGGGGACCGTCACCGTGCTGCGACGCTTCAGGGGATCCTTAGGCCTCAGTGGTCTTTCCCCCCCGGCCCCTGACCCCAGCCCCAAGGAGACCTCCGGGACCCGTGCCCGAAGAGCTGCCAGCGCGGCATCCGGGGAGCCCTTGGAGATCTCGGCCTCCCCCTGGCCCCGCTGCCCGCCGGCGTGTCCTCGAGTGGACGCACGCATCGCGAGGGGGAGTTTGTAGACGCTCCCTCCAGTCGGGGACGCGGCTCCTTTAAGGACGCAGGTGTCCGCAGTGCCGCCTGACTGGAAAGCCGCACCCGGACCAGGCTCTCGGGCCTGGCCCGAGGCGCGGGCGCGCGGCAGCAGGGCGCGGGCGGCGGGCGGCGCGCGGCGGCGCGGGCGGCGCGGGGCGCGCGGAGGCGCCGGCTGCGCGCGGAGCAGGCGCGCGGCGGGCAGCCCTCGCAGGCCCCGCCCCGCCCCGCCCGCCGGGGTCCTCGGAGCGCTCGGGCTGCGCGCGGAGCGGGCTCGGGAGGGAAGTCCCGAGACAAAGGGAGCGCCGACGCCGCCGCCGCCGCCGCCTCGTCCGCCTCGCTCGCCGGGCCGCGGCCGCCCGAGGTGAGCGCGGGGGGCGCGGGTGGGCGGCGGGGGGCGCGGGCGGGGGCCGGCCTCGGGGCGCGGGGGCCTCCGCCGCCGTCGGGCCCGGGTCGGGCGGGCGCCTCCTCACCCCCCGACCCCAGGCCCGCCCCGCGCACCCCCGCTTCGGGCAGGGCCACCGGGAGCCGGTGCGCCTCCGAGCCGCGGCCGTGCGGCTCCCCCCGCCGGACCTCCCGGGGCCCGCCGGCCTCGGGCCCGCTCCCGCCCCCGCCCGGCCTGGCTGGGGTCGCGGCCGGCCGGCCCCTCGAGCCCCCGCCGCGCACCCGTTCGGGAGCGGGGAGAACGGTCCCCTGGCGCGTGGTCGGCTGCGTCCCCGAGGTGCTGCTGGCAGCGGCCGCTGTTGACAGGGACGCGAGCCTGGGCCGCCCCGCCGCCGGGGCTCTCCTCCGCCCCAGGGAAATTCGTTTCCGGGGTCACGGTCTGCACACAGACCTGTGGCGCTCGCCAGCCGGGGAGAGCATGCACGGCAGAAAGAGTTGAAAGTGGCGATTATAACAGCGCTGACTCGTCTGGCGGGGGTCTAGAAACCAAAACAGTCTGAGTTTTCTCGTGCCTCTAAAGAGCGCCACTTGCACTTGGTGGGACCCCGAACGCGAGTTTCCTAGGAGGTTGCTTTGTACCGATTGAACGGAGGTCGGAGTTGGTAGTTACGTGAGTAGGAGGGAGGAAAGGGCACGATTAGCCGGGCTCACGATCCCGGCCTGCCGTTGTCCCGAAATCACGGCGGTACCTGGTTCGTTTGCTGTAGTTTGAAAATATGCTTAGTCCCTGGGTTTGCACAGTTGGCCTTTCGTTTGTTTGCTTTTGAAGTCTGTAGCCCTAAATGTTTCTTGCTATTAAGGAAATACTGCTTTTGGGTAGAGAAGTGACTCCACGGGAAAGGGAGATGGATCCTTTCTCCTGCGTTGCTTAGGGCCTTTTTTAGGGGGTGGTTAGGGGTGAATTGTGCCTGCTGTTGAACCTTTGTCTGCTGAGTCCTGAGGTTAAGGACCTTGCTTCAGAAACAGCATGGGGTCCTGGGAGTTGTGTGGGCAGCGCACAGGGAAAGTGCATCCTGGGGCAGGTGCCTCTGTCAGGTGTAGAAATGCCTTCGCCCGGGGGGGGGGGGGGGGTTGCCTTTTGGTGGGAAAGGGTGGTCCCCGGCTTCCCATCCATAATCTGTTTTCTCCTGGGCAAGCCTGTGGGGTCACAGCGCTATCACCCATTTTACAGATGAGAAACTTGAGGAAGGGGGAGAGAAGCACTTTGCCCGCACCCGGGCAGGCAGGAAGTGGCTCTGAGGTTCGTGTCCTCCGGTAGCAGAGCACGCACCTTCAAGTACAGCCCAGTGTGGGAGCCCTGGAGAGAGGTGGTGGTGGTGCCTGGAGAGCCCGGCTCCTGTCCTGCAGGCTGGCTCTCGTGCTTCTAAGATGTGTTGTCTGCATCTCATCACTGCTGCTCTGTAGCATCTAGTAACCCTTACGTGCTGCCTGAGTGCCTCTCTGTTAGCTTGGGGAAGGGAGATTGGGTTTTAAGTGGGATTCTGAATGAGTGGTTCCCTGTTGTAGTTAAAATGTAACAAACTGGCTGCTTTGTCCTGGACAGCAGGAGGCCAGTGGGAGTGGAAGCATGTCTTAGAGACGGGGTCTCTGCTTGAGACTGGGCGGATGTGCACCAGTGGGTCTTTGCCCTGATGGCAGAAACCCACTTTGGTGCCCAGTCTGGCCCATCAGCACCCCTGACGAGGGGGCTGCGGGAACTCTAACGGGACCACCCCTCGTTACCTCCCACGATCTGGGACAACTCACACAGCTAGGCACTGGAACGGGGCCTTTGTAGGCGGCACTTTCCGGTCTTCGGGGCAGAAGAGGTGGCCTGTGGCAGGGTTGTGACACGTGGTCAGCAAGCAGACAGCACTCAGGATCGCCCTGCCTGCCTTTCCGGAGCCCTGGCTGGGCCTGCTCCCAGCCCCCGCAGAGCACCTTGAGTGCTGGTATCCATGGCTCCTCACCGTGTGGAGCTCTGGCCTGGGGCTTCAGGAACCTGTTTTGATGCCTGGCTGAGCTCGGACTCACTGGGGACCTTGCAGCCCCCTCGTCACTTAAAGAACTGCTCACCAGGCTGCTTGCATTTGGTCACTGAACCTCTATGCTGATTACTTCAGCAGAAGCGTCCTGCCAACTTGCGCTGTCTGCCTGGGGGGGGGGGGGGGCGGGGAGCACTAGGAGGCAGGAGTGCTTCAGGAGCTGGAGTGTGCTGTGCCCTCAAGTCTCCTGAAGGGAAGGTCATCTCCACTGACCCTGGGGTTGGTGTTGGGTCAGGGGTTTGAGAAACGTGTGGAGATGACAGATTTTCAGGCATCAGGGTCACTGCCTGCTTCTGACCAGAGAACATGTGCCCCAGGCTCTCCACCCGCCTCCTGCAAGCCCAGGTCCTCATCCTCTGGATCACACTCACCCTTGTTGCGCTCCCTGGGCCCCACCTCTGCCCAAACAAATATTCCAGACAGGTGTGCTGTCCTGTGAGGGAGGTTCTGGGCAGGTGTGTGCCTCGGCGGTCCCAAACACCCCATGGCATCATGTTGCTGGCAGTCAGGACTGTGCAGGGATGGAGACGAAGGGGGCAGACCAGAAGGCTGGGATCGTGTGGTGGTGAATTGGAATTCTGCTTTGGTCCCAGCATGGTGTAGTCTAGTTTGGAAATAATTTTGAGGTCAAGCAAAGTTGGAGCCTATTACAGAGTGTGTTCTGGGGTCAGATCTGTCACTTCTTCCTGATGGCCATGCTTCCTGAGTGGAGGGCTTTGACTTTTGACTTTTTCTTAGGATAACCTCAGTACACGTGTTTTTTAAAATGGGACCCCACCTGGCTGGTCCAGCGCTTTGTCCTAACAGCCAGCTTCCTGAGACCTGGGCTCTTGCATGACACCAGGGGCTGCAGTGGCTCTCTGGGATTCCCTGATCCCTCCTCCCACTTGGCTAACTTGTTGGGAAAATAATTGTGCAAGAGCCTCCCAAACCCTGAGCACTGGGTCCCACCCAGAGTTCCTCACTTACGGCCATGGGGGCCCTGGGGGACGTGCATTTATGACACGCCCCCAGGGCCACACTTGGAGAGTCCAGGCCCAGTCTCTGCTGAGCTGTTGGCCTCACCCCTGCTGCACGACCATGTGGGCTCTGGGCAGGGTCTGTGTTGCTCGGGGACGGTTTGTGCGGGGGGGTGGTGCTGGGGCAAAGAGTGTCGTTTGGATTGGATTGCTGAGGG
This sequence comes from Leptonychotes weddellii, assembly GCF_054177405.1. NCBI lineage: Eukaryota > Metazoa > Chordata > Mammalia > Carnivora > Phocidae > Leptonychotes > Leptonychotes weddellii. The sequence goes on along the minus strand of NC_138373.1, from coordinate 34,885,327 downwards.
GCAGTTGAGGGTCAGCCTGAGTCGGGTTGGGGGGTGTTGCATAGGAGTAGTTAACAGGAGGGGGCGGGGGGTGGGCATGAGCTGGGTTTGAGTTGAGGCTCCACACTTAGCCAGCATGATACCCTCTGGGTCTCCCTTCTGGTTGTTCCCAGGTCTGTGTTGAGCCTGGCTGGGGACAGGGTTAGGTGAGCCTGAGCCAGGAAATATGGCTGGGAGGTGGTTCTTCTGAACCCGGCTGAGAACCCTTGTGGTTGTGGAGAACCCCGTGTTGTACTCAGGAATGTGGGGTGTTGGACCTCTTCCCCCACAAGAGCAGTGAGGAGACTTGTTGCCAGCTCTCCATGGAAGCCTGAAGGGTTGGGGCAGGCTGCTGGTCATCCCCTTCCAGGAGACACGCGCCTTGTCTTGTTAAAGCCTTGTTTTATGGTAAATGCTGGATTCTGGGTATCTTCAACGTTTCCGTGGATTTTGAAGACCAACAAACAGACTTAGGGTCAAATTCTGAGGGCAACTGGGGGCACTGGCCTGTTGAGCTCCGCTGGGTAAGCAGCAACCTGGAGAGTCTGCTCCACTTGCAGGCAGCGTAAGGCTGTGCACAGTGGGCTCCAGGCCTTGGGGGCTGTGGTCTGGAGGTGCTGGGAGGATCAGCAGGGCTTTGAGCAACCCTCTCCCCCAGCACGCTCACAGGACAGGTGGACACAGCGGGCGGGCTGCTGTCTCTCCGGGCTTGCCGGTGCTGCCTGCTGCAGCCCCACCTTCTGCTGACTCTCCCAGAGTAAATGGGAGACAGGCCTTGATCCATTTATTGTGATGAAGTGCTGGGGGATCGGGGTTGGGGAGGGGGCTGTGGGGTGCGAACGTAGAGGGGACAGACGACAGCGCTCGGGGCCCTAGTGAGAGGTAGGTCTCTTGGGTGCTGCGGGCTAGGCGTCATCCAGGGACTTGTCCATGATGACCTGCTGTCCACCCTGGAGCACCTTTCTACTCATTTGCTTTCAAGAATAAGGGTTATTCTCCTGGCCAGACCTGAATCTAAATTCTAAGCTGGGGCCTGATGGCGCCCCGCCCCCCTCTCTGCATGGGCAAAGGGGAGCAGCCTGTCAAGGCCGTGACCCGCTCCCTCCCCGTCCTCAGGACAGCCCCACCTTGTCCTTGCCTTTCCTAGAGGCTGACAGTGGGATTGGCATCCCTGTCACTCTAGCCCACCGCCATGGGACCAAAGAGGGCAGGACGGGGGTGCAGGCATCTGCCGGGAGTGCTTGGCAAGCCCTGCCTGCGCAGCACCTGACAGCTGTATGGCCCCAGGCCGGTGCCTTCACCTCCCTGCATCTCGGAATCACTGTGTCTTAGAGGCCACAGGCTGTGCCATGGGGCCCTAGGGGCAGGGGGAGGCTAGGGTCACCGCTGTGGGGTGCTGGTGCCCGCGCGGCCTCCAGGCTGGGTGGCTCGCTGAGAGCAGGTCTGTGTGGAGTGAGGTGTGAGAGCGAAGGGGCAGGAGGAGCCTGAGTTTTGCCTCTGCTAACCGCGCGCTCTGCCTGGTCTCTTTCAGGGACTTTGAACATGTCGGGGATTGCCCTCAGCAGACTCGCCCAGGAGAGGAAAGCCTGGAGAAAGGACCACCCGTTTGTAAGGAAAGCTTTATTTCTGCACGCAGCAGAGTGGATCCGTTTCCCCCGGTGGAAACCATGAAGTCCCCGTCCAGCCTGGGCCTGTCACATTTTCTGGGCAGAGGGTCCATGGGCGTCACAGGATGGTTCTGCGAGCGGGTGAGACGAGATGCGCCGCGCTGATGTGCTTGTGTTTTCTCTCAGGGCTTTGTGGCTGTCCCGACAAAGAATCCTGACGGCACGATGAACCTCATGAACTGGGAGTGTGCCATTCCAGGGAAGAAAGGGGTAAGGCTCCGCTGGCCTGCCCATCCCCTGTGTCGGCCCCACGGGCCCTGGTCCCATCCCCCTGGCAGGGGGCTGTGAGATGGGGGGGAACAAGGGTAGGGTGACATGTGACTCCCCCCCACCCCCACCCCGGGGCAGTTTTAATTCAGAAAGGGGAGCTGGGCTGCAGAAGGGGGTGGATACAGCACCCCCACCAAGCCTGGGGGCCAGACCCAGCCACATTTCTGGGGCAGGAGGAGCCTTGAGGGCCTTTGTGTTTGTCCTTCAGGACGTGTGGTGGCCGAAGCAGCCCCGACCTTGTGACGCTGGTCCTGGCAGTCTTTGAGCCCGGGGCGGCTGCTGACCCTCAGATGCTGACACCCCACATTGGGCCACCTGGGAAAGCCGTGTGTGGCCTGAGCTTGCCGGGGCCAGTTAAGACCAGCATGTTCGAAGCATTTGGGAGTGAGGGTCTTCCTGGGTGATCCCAAAGGAAAGAAGAGGTCCCTGAGGTGTCCCCATTGTTCCCGAGGCCTCGTCACCTCTGTTTTCTTCCCCTGTGGTTCATGGTGACTGTCACGGGAGCTCAGCCTTGGTGCTCCCCAATAGTCTCCTCCTTCTGTTAAGCCGGTGGGATTAGGACATGGCTTTGTCTGCAAGGTGATGTGGTTTGGGTTCATCTGTTGAGCGCCCAGCCTGTGCCTCTGCCTTTGCTAAGACCATTCTCCGTCCCTCGTCCAAGGTTGAGGCAGGCGTGGCCATGTCCCTCCCAGAGGAGGCTGGGGAGAGCTGTTGGATCATGGAGCTGGAGGGAGGGGCCTCGCTGCAGCTGCTTAGATGAAGATTCTGACCCCCGTCCTGGGGCCTTAGGGGGGCAGCCCGCCAGGCCCCTGCCTGTCTTCTCAGAAGTCCAGCTCCAGCCCTTCTCCTCTCTGGGGAGGGCTCTTTCCAGGCCCCCTTGGGGCCCATGGAGGCACCGACAGTCCTGTCATGGGGGCACCTGGTCTTTGGGCCAGTTTAGGAGTCCACCTCCTGTTGGGACGGTGCTTGGGGACACGCCCCAGAAGCTACAGCCCTCCTAACTGCAGCTTCGCTTCCCAACAGACTCCCTGGGAAGGAGGCTTGTTTAAGCTACGGATGCTTTTCAAAGACGATTATCCATCCTCACCCCCAAAATGTAAGTAGAGTGAAGTCCTCCAGAGTCCGTCTGCTCCAGCATATTCCAGCGGAGATCTGCAGTGCCGTGTTCCCTGGGGGGCAACTCCAGGGGCTCCCATCCCTGAGCCTAGCTGTGGGTCTGAGCCCATTTGAGCCCCCGGGCTGGAAGGTGCACATGATGGGCTCAGTCGCAGATCCTGGCTGTAATCCCCTGGGAGGCCCCGGGGCTCTTTGTGCCTCTCGGGGACAAGGTGCCATACCTGCGGCCCCGGCAGGGATGGGCACACAAAGGACCGTGGTCCAGAGCCTCCCCGCTCCGACAGCTTTGTTTCCCTCACCTGGTGTCGCTCCACCTGCTGGTTACAGCTTCATGTGTAGCTTGTGGCCGTGTGTGCAGCCCGGACAGACAGCGCGCTGAAGCCTCCAGAGGAGAGGCGGTGTGTAACACGGTGCTGGTTAGAGCACCAGAGTGCAGTGTCGGAAAACTCGGGTGGAAAGAGGCACCGAGTCCCTCCTGTTCTGAAGCTGGAGAGCCACCGACCCTGTCCGCGGTTGGTTGGTTGAGTGAGTGACCACGTGCCTCCGTGTGCGCACAGGCGTCCGGCACAGCCCGTGGCAAGGCCAGGCCGTGTGTAAATGTTTACGCTGCAGTTACTAATTCAGAAGCTAGGAGTACATTTTCCATTATAAGGGCATCTACCAGAAGATTTTTAAAAATTAATGATTAGCGGGGTAACCGCTGGGATGGAGACTTTATTTGGGGTGGTTCTCTGGTGTTTGAGTAGTTTTTGCCACGTGCAGGAGTTACTTTAATCGCTTTAATTAAAAAATGAGACAAGTTATAGTTGCTCTTTTCACTTCTCTTCAACATGATGCTGGAATTCTAAGCAAATGCAACAAGGAAGAAAAAATTCCCACAGAAGAGAGGAAAGGGAGGCGGGCTGCAGACGTTCTTCATGACGTCCATTTATGAAGGTTGTGGGATAAAAGATTAACATGCAAAAACCTATTTTCCTAAAATTGCTTCAAATGGAAGTGTTTAAACCAGACTGTTTACAGTAGCATCAAATACTGTGGAATAAATCCAACGAAAGAGGTTCAAGACTGCTAGACTAGAGACTCCAGAGCACGGCTGAGAGAAGCCAAGGACAGCCTCTGAGACAGGCGACCTGGGTCCCCTGGATGGGCCAGAAGACCTAGTGTTGTAAAGATGTCCGTTCTCTCCAAGCCCATCTGCGGCGTCCGTGTGATACGTCAGAATCCAAGCACATTTTTGTGGAAGTGGCCATGGGGACCCTGACATGCAGGAGTGCAGAGGGCCGAGAACAGCCATGGACCTTGGAGTGCCGGGTATGGTTGTGAGGACCTGCACAGAGGCTCATCAGTCGAGGGCACCCGGCCCCGTTAACAGGATGGGCAAGATGTGAACTAGACGGACCGGCCGCAGGGACCCAGTGATTGAGACGCAGGCCTGTGGGAGCAGAGTCCAGACAGGCTGTGTGTAGCGTGGTTCAGTTCTTGACAAAAGGAACAAGAGATGTGGGGGGAGGGTGGTCCAGTGAACAGACTCAGTCCACAGGGTATCCCAGCAGAAGAAAGGAATCCCCCTTCCACCCCAGTCTTCCAGATGGATCTCAATGCTCAACACAAAGGTGGAGCGTAGAGCTCTTAGAGGAAGATGGGGGGGGGGTGGCATTTTCATCACTTGGGGTGGTTTAACCAGTGAAGCACAGACAGGGTGCCCCCCTGCCCCCGGAGGCAGATGGGCAGTAGATGGGGTTGCATGATGCTCAGGACCAGGTCTTCACCAGAAGGCACAGGTGGGAGTGAGTAGGAGAGAAGGTTCTGTGTGTTCATCAGCACTTATCCTGAATACGTGAAGGGCGTCTACGAATCGGTAAGGAAAAGGCAGACAACCATCAGATCAGTAGGCCCTTCCCAAGAGAGGCTCTCCTCCCGGCCAGCCAGCAGAGGAGAAGGTGCCCGACTTCCATCACCGGACACACAGCCAGGGTGGGAGAGGGCAGAGCCTCAGAAGCCCCCAGGCCTCTCTGAACATAGTGTGAATTTTGACTGTTTGCCTGGGGAAGCCATCTGCCATGTGTACAGAAGCTGAGCTTGGGCCTGCCCAGGCCCCAGCTGCTCTACTCAAGTGAATATTCAGCGGAAGTGCACGCATGCTCACCAGAAGCCAGAGGCAGCCCAAGTGTCCGTGAACAAACCCGTGGGTGAGCAACGGGGATGGTCCACAGCCACCAGAGGGCAGGACCCACAGGTGCTCACAACACGGCGAAGCCCCCCGACATGATGATGAGTGGTCAGAGCTGGATTCCTCGTGGAAGTCAGCAGCAGGCCCTGTGACGGTCAGGGAGGGGACTTCTCTGGACAGAGGAAACCAGCGGTGACCAGAGTCGGGGTCAAGGCTTTGGGGAGGCTGCTGCCCCCCACTGGTGCACTGTCCTAGATGAGAAACAAGATCGGCCCCTCGGATTAAATGAAAATTAAGGATTTGTGCTTATGAGGAAGTACGATCAGAGGAGCAAAAAGGCACACATGGAGTGGGAGAAGTTTCCCTCAAGACGTTCACCCGATGGGGCTTGTAGCCAGAATGTACCCGGCGCTCTGGCAAGTCAGGAGATAGCCCAGTTGAAAAACGGACAAGAGGGACACCTAGGTGGCTCAGTCGGTGAAGCATCTGCCTTTGGCTCAGTCCATAATCCCGGGGTCCTGGGATCAAGCCCCGCATCAGGCTCCCTGCTCAGCGGGGAGTCTGCTTCTCCATCTCCCTCTGCTGCTCCCTCTGCTTGTGCTCTCTCTCTCTCTCAAATAAATAAATAAAATATTTTTTAAAAAATGAACAAGAGACTTGGCAGGAATTTCAAGAAGCAGACCGTGCGTCACAGTGAATGAAGGTGCTGGCCCCTGGAATCACCAGGGCAGCTCAGGTCTGCAGCAGGACGGCTGAGCTCCGTGACCAACCCTGCTGGGCACGCGGAAACTGGAAATAGGCAATGCCTCCGCCTCAGGACTGACACATGTGGCACCAAAAGGACCTCTGGGGAACGTTCATGGGTTTTTCAGTGGAGGCCGGGTGGACGGGTGCATGGCGCGGTCGCTCGGGGAGCAGCACCATGTGCCGCGGGGCGTGTGTCTGAGAAGCCCTCACCCGGGTGCTGCTCGGGTGCTGGGGGGAAGGGGGGAAGAGCGGCTCGGGGTTTTTCTAGCTGTGTGTGTTTTGGAATTCGTCAAGCTGCCCTTAGATTCCTTGTACTTTTTATGATTCAATGATGTCTTACAATAAAGAGAAAGGGGGAAAGTGCCCAGAAACCCCCTCAAACATTAGCTGTGGGGAACAGCCCCAGGGTGGGCTCGAGGCAATTTTCTTTCTCTTTTATGTTTTACAATTTCCTACACGTGTTCGTTTTTTGTTTTTTTTTTAAGATTTTATTTATTTATTTGAGAGAGAGAATGAGATAGAGAGCATGAGAGGGGAGAGGGTCAGAGAGAGAGGCAGACTCCCTGCCGAGCAGGGAGCCCGATGCGGGACTCGATCCCGGGACTCCAGGATCATGACCTGAGCCGAAGGCAGTCACTTAACCAACTGAGCCACCCAGGCGCCCACGTGTTCGTTTTTTAAAAAGAAAATTAACTTTTGTGTTTTAAAAGAATGTGGAGGGGGACAGTGTGGGGTCCTACAGGCCTTTTTGAAGCAAAATGATCTGTCTGAAAATAGCCACTTGTTTGGAAGGGCCTCAGAGTTCCTGCCCTCAGCTGCGCCCCCAGGACTGTCCTCATGGGCTGCGTCCCCTCCCCACCTTCCCGAGTCTGGGCTGGCTTGGGGGTGACCGGGGGCGGGGACCTGGGCAAGCACATGGCTTTGCCCCTGAGTCTGGGAACAGTGTGTGCTCCCCACCCTGCCCCTCACTGCCACCTCGAGGCCATGGTTCTTAGCGGCATGCCTGCTGGCCAGCAAAACACCCAGGACAGGGGAGGACCCGGTGCGGGGAGGGGACAGCAGGCTGCCACAGAATTGCGTTTTCTTCCTCCCTGTGCTCCAGGTAAATTTGAGCCACCACTGTTTCACCCGAACGTGTACCCTTCGGGAACAGTGTGCCTGTCCATCCTAGAGGAGGACAAGGACTGGAGGCCAGCTATCACGATTAAGCAGGTATGGGGTGTGGGGAGCTGGCCTCAGCCTTCCTGTGGGGCCAGAGGACGGTGGTCTGGCTCCAAAGCTGGGGCCGAAGTCCTAGGAAAGCTTGCCTTCCTAACCACTGAGCTCCGTGTTCTTTTGTCTCTTACACAGATCTTGTTAGGAATACAGGAACTTCTAAATGAACCAAATATCCAGGACCCAGCTCAAGCAGAGGCCTACACGATTTACTGGTTAGTACTGGTCTGGCCCCACTCGCTGTGGCCGCACGTTGGCTTGCACGCGCTTGCCTGGAAATCCTGTCCAGGCTGCCGCCCCTGACGGTCTGCTTGGATGGCCCTGAGCCTCGAGCCGTGAGCGGGGGACCGAGTGAGGTGGTCAGGGAAGCATCTGAGGCCAGCAAGCAAGCAGGCAGGCCCTGTGGGCAGCAGCAGCTCTGTGTGCGAAGAGCCTGTGGTGGGCGAGAACGGCTGACCCGGGCTAGTGTGACCACAGCGCTGTGGTAGGGGGGCGGTCAGGAGGTGGAGGTCACGGGACAGGGCTCCCATTGGCTCCTTTGCCTGATAAGCTGTGGCCAGGCAAACCAGGTGCCTCGGTGAACCCCAGTCCAGCTCAGAGGGCAAGGCCCCCAGGTGTGGGTGCCGAAGGAGGCATGTCCCGTAGCATGGCTCTGCGGGGGCCCCACACCTCCCACCGTGGCCCTCCTGCTGACCCTTCCAGGCCTGGGTGTGGGCTATAGGGGAGCAGCACGCCTGGCTTGTTCCTGGTCACCCAGCTGCCATGATGTGCCCACCAGATGCCGGGCGTTCGCTCCTCGCCCCAGCCCTTCCTGCGTTAGCACTGTGGTGCCCGCCTGGGCTGAGGGAGGGAGGCCTGGGGTGGCTCATGGGGAGCGACAGGTTTAAACCCGTGGGCCTGGCCTGGTCAGCAGCAGGGAGAGCCCTTGCCCCTGAGCAGAGGCCTCACGGTTGTGGGTCCTGGGTCCCCTGGCTGTGCCAGCCGGCCTCCTGGGCTGGTCTGGGTGGGGATCCTTATGCCAGGTTGGGGGCTCTGACCCCCCACTGCTCTACATTCGGAAACCTGGGACCGGCGGGGCTAGCATACAAGGGAGAGGCCGGGCAGGGATGTGTTCCTTCCAGGGGATGTTTCTGGAATCAGCCGTGCTGAGGGTCAAAGCCGAGGTCGGGACTGTCCTGTGGCCGCTCTGGGCAGTGGCAGATGACATGTCCGGGGACCAGCTGAGAGAAGTGCCAGGTTGCAGGAGATGCATTTCTCCCCGCCAAAAATGGCTTCAGGGCCCTAGGCCCAGGCCAGTGTTGGCCAGGGGCAGCAGGACGCTCCAGCCAGGGCGGGCCCGCGTCCGCAGTGGGGCTCAGCGGGAGGCCACGTGTCCTGTTGGCGGCTGTGCACCAGCGACTTCGGAGATCTGTCCCCCTGCCCTTCTCCCCGACCTGGGTGCTGTGTGATGTCACCGTGACCTCCGTCCACAGTGGCGCCGTGGCCCAAGCCTCGTGGTATACAAGGCCTCTCAGGACACACCACGTTCTCGTGACCGGGTGGCCTGCAAAGCTGAGCTCCCCGTGGCCTTCAGAGGGCTTGCTGGCCCTGGCGTGCGCCTCGTCACGGGTGACGTGTGCGGGGGCTGGCGGTGGCCGGCGGTGGCCACCCCGTGAGCAGCGCTTCCTGTGCCTGCGCTGCCAGCACCGGGGCAGCGGGACCGGGGGCTCGCTGTGGTGCACCAGGCGGCGCGGCGGGGTATGTGGCCACCTCCCCGGGGCTGCTGGCGTCTTCCCCGCCCCCGGGCGACCCCCCGCCAGCCCTGTCACGCCCTCACTCCCCTCTGAGAGCAACTGGAGCACGTCAACGTGGCGTTGGGGCTGCCGCAGGCCGCAGTGCCTCCCCTGCCGGACGGCACAGCTGACGTGGCTGCCGCTGCCCCGGGGCCTCGGGGCCGGGCCGGGCCTCAGACAGGTGTCCTGTGGCTGCGACTCCGCTCTCGGTGGCCCAGGCACGTGGCTGCCTCCGTGGTGCACACGCTGGAGCCTCTTGCCAGCTGAGGGACGTCCTCTCGGGGGCCCTTTGTCCCTCCACCTTGGGAGCCCCTGCACACCCCGGGGCCTGGGCCACAGGTGACCCGGAGCAGCACCCTGAGAGGTGTGTATGGAAAGAGCGCAGCTTGGCGGGACCCCTAGCTTCCTTACGGGGAGCAGTCCACACCCCCAGGCGGGTGTCCCCACATGCACACACTGGTCCTGGGCTCCATGGAGGCCCTGTTGACCCCCTGGGGCCCCCCGGGGAAACCGGCACGAGTCCCGTCCGTCTGTAGCAGAGACTAGAGCCCAGCAGCCTGGCTTTTCTTTCCAGAACGATGGTAGCTGCTTCCAGCTTAGGGACCCATAAGTGTCCGGCTGCCCCCCGGGCCTTCCTGATCAGAGGCCGCCCTCTGAGCCCGCTTTGCATCCGGTGACGCCCTGGGCCCTCGAGGGGGCTGCACCTGCTGACCTGTCTCTCTCTTGACCTCCTCAGCCAAAACAGAGTGGAGTACGAGAAGAGGGTTCGAGCACAGGCCAAGAAGTTCGCACCTTCATAAGTGGCGACCGCGCGGCAGCGTAAGAAGGAAGGGATTGGTTTGGCAAGAACTTGTTTACAACATTTTTGCAAATCTAACGTTGCTCTGTACAGTTACTAGTCACCTGGGAGGGTGGGCGGGCGCCATTTTCCATTTCCGCCACTGGCACGCAGTCCTCGACTCGCTGAGCTGCCCGGTTTTTCATACAGGGTCTCTTCCTTCAGTCTTTTGTATTTTTGATTGTTATGTAAAACTTGCTTTTATTTTAATATTGATGTCAGTATTTCAACTGCTGTAAAATTATAAACTTTTATACTTCGATGAGCCCCGAGGAGCTAGTTTCCTTTGCTCGCGGATGCAGGCATGCTTCCCACCGTGTAGCAGTACACATAGCCTCCCGCCGGCCCCCCTCCCGCCTCGCTCCCCGCAGAACCCGGGTTGTGTTGCTTATGAGCCTCAGATCCAAAGGCAGCCGGCGTCTCGTTTCCGCATCACTTCCTTTGTGTTTATATGGCGTTTTGTCTGTGTTGCTGTTTAGAGTAAATAAACTGTTTATATAAAGGTTTTTGTTGCATTATCGTCATTAAGAGCGTGAGGAGGGCCTCGCGGTGCCCGGCCCCCCACGCGGCTGCAGGCCCGAGAAGCATGGCTCGCTGCTGTGCTCGGCCGCGCCTGGACCCGTGTGCGCTCGGCCTGGGCCTCTGTAAATAGTGCTGTGTGCAAGGACGGCGTGTGTCCAGGGCCTGGCCCCCCGTCCCAGGTCTTCGGGCTGCGCACAGAGCAGATGTGGTCAGGTTGGAACAGGCGTCAGGAGCCATCTAAAGCTGGCGCGGGCCGGACCCAGCCCCAGGGAAGACTGTGCGCTGGCAGCTCCCCCTCGTCCTGGCACCTGCTGGAGCCCGCCTCGGGGGGCCTGCGGTCTCCGGCTGCCCGCCCAGCCCTGCCGGCTGCCCCGGGAGCTTCCTGCGCCTGCTGCGCCGCGCTGGCCCCCACCCCGGGTGCGGGCCGCCTGGCGTCAGGACAGACGCCCTGGAGTCCGGTCTGAGGCCACCGTGCACAGGCGCTTCTTTTTTCCTGAAAGACTCTCAGCCCGGTCCGCCTGCGGGGCTGTTCCCTGAAACCTGAGCCCACTGCACAGCTTCCCGAAGTCGGCTGCCTGCTCAGTTGGGAAACGGGTCTGGGTCCCTGCTCAGCCGCGAGGTGCCCTAGACAGAGACAGGGAGGAGCGGCAGGGGCCGGGCCCGGTGAGCACAGTGCCCTGCACCAGCTGACCTCGCCTTGCCACCCTGGGGACCCTCGCTTTCCCAAGCGGGTCACCTGTGGCTCCAGCACACTGACCGAGCCAGGGCGGGAGGGCTAGTCGCCAGGACCCTCGGTCAGGAAGGGCATCTCGACGCGGCCCAGCAGCAGGACGGCAGCGGAAGGTGGAGGTGGTCTCCTACGGCCCCTCAGCCACAGTACGTGCGTGGCTCCGGGTCCCAGTGCCTTGCTCACTCGCTTAGCTGGACATTTAGCGGAGCTAAACGCTTGATGTTGGTGATTTATTTCTAATGCAGAGGGCCTTCCGGAGGCTCAGCTGGGTTGTGTGTTTGTAGCCTCTCCCAGAATGTCTTATTTTGTAATGACTGAGCTACACTTAGTAATAGCTGCACATGTATATGGTTAATATATATGGAAATTCAATATATTTTCTAGTTGGAGCATTCTAAAGTAATCGATGTTTCTAGCAAATTGTCATGATTTCAACTAATGAAATGTCCTTTTGTGCCACAGTCCTTGGCTTAACAAAGATGTGACTCTTGTGACAGGAGAAGTATGGAATGTGTCCATCCTGTTTCTGATGTGAGGGAAGAGCGTGTGTTCCCAGCATGAGGCGCCTAATAATTAGTAAGGAATTGTGGGCAATACATTAACCACTGTATCTAAGAATCCTCTGATTAAAAACATTTCCACAAACTGCTGCCTGCAGGCTGTGTCCTTTTCCTGCCCCGCCCCCCACGCCCCCCCCCCCCCCACGGCCACCCCTGCTACCTCTTCCCCCTGGTCTCTGGCTCCAGACCCTCAGGGTTCCACGGGGGGCAGGGGCTGGTGACCCTAGAGCCAGGGTGGGACACCCCCTGTGATCCCCTCTGAGCCCAGGCGCACATCCTGTGCTGGCCTTGGCCCTGTGGCCAAGTCCCCCTGCATCTCCCAGCCTCCCGGAGCAGGGCGTCCCTCCTGGGACCCCGAGCTGTCCTTCATGCCTGGGGTGGGCCTCTTCAGGGGGCGCCCAGCTGCATGTGAGTCCTCAGACCCCAACAGTGTGTCCAGGACTGGCTGGGGCTCGGGCCTGGCCTTGGGGCTCCTCGGAGAACCTGCCCACGGGCGGACGGGCTATGGGTCCCCGAGAGTCCCCCTGGCCTCCCTGGACAGTCCTGCCCAGGCCAGAGCAGCACCCTCACACCTGTCCACCGTGCAAAGCCGCCTCCTTCCCTGACTGGGCCGCCCAAAACCCTCTGCACGGATCAGGCTCTGCAGATGGGCAGCCTCCATTTTGAGGTTGCCATGACAACACGTTGCCAGGTTGGAGGGCCAGCGCTGAACACTGACTTGGGCCAGCTCGAACCGGTCTGAGCCTGCTTCAGCAGGGAGGGGCCTGAGAAATGGCTGGTCCAGGATCCATCCCCAGCAGACCCGGTGCTGAGACTGGGGGGTATCCTGTTGCCGGGGCCCACGAGGCTCATCTGGAGTCTTCCAGACGCTGGGACCCCATCTGCGGAGGCCCTGGCCCTGCCCGAGGGGGCTGGCTTAGGACCATGGGGCGGGATGGGGCTGGAGCACCAGTCCTATCCACCCTGCTGTCCCCAGACCCTAGGAGTTCTGCACCTGTCAGGAAGTTGCAGGCCCAGGGCCTGGGTTCTCCCTCCCTGATCTCTTTCCTTCCAGGGCACCTACCCACCCCCTTCTTGAAGAGAGGGGCCCTTGGTGCCCATGCTGCCCTTCCCACTCCCCGGGGCCGCAGAACCTGGCCCCCCCCCGCTGTGCAGAGAATGATGCTGGGTACTCAGCTCCCCCAGCTCAGCCTCCTGATGGGTACGACCTTTGTCCCCAGAGGGCTCACAGAGGGCTGAGTGTAGGAGGGGCCTTGCTGGGAGGTGGCCCCACGCACTTGCCTCTGGGCCAGATGCTGATGGGCAGGCTCAATGGACAGTGGACAGCACTCAGCGGCCAGGTGGCCGGCCCTCACGGAGACCTGCGGAGCCCTGTGTGGTTCCGCTGCTCCGCTCCCACCCCTCCCCCAGCCCCACAGAAACCTCAGCCGCACATTTGCTCCCGAGCCTGAGGCCCAAGACCACCCTGGCCCGGCGCAGCCTTCACCTGTGCACGTATTGGCTTCCGGTGTCATGGCCCCAGAAGCAAGCATTTCAGGTGAGGGGCCAGACCCCCTCCCACCTGGGGCCCCCTCTTCTGGCAGACCCACCCAGATGGCACAGGCAATGGGACAGATTCCTGCAGTCCCGAGTGTCCTGGCCCAAGTCCCTGGGCCATGCCCCCGCCATTCTCCATGGCTGCCCCCCTCTTCACACCTCTGACTGGTGCCCAGGTGCAGCCCGCTGGCTAGGAGTTCTGCCTGCAATTCCAGGGGCTGCCACCAGAGGGCATAAGGGCATGAGGTCAATCGTCTTTTTTTTCTTTCTTTTTTTTCTTTCTTTCTTTCTTTCTTTCTTTCCTTCTTTCTTTCTTTCTTTCTTCTTTCTTTTTTCCTTTCTTTCTTTTCTGTCTTTCTTGTCTGTCTTGTCTTTCTTTCTTTCCTTTCCTTTTCTTTTCTTTCCATCCCTCCCTCCCTTCTTTTCTCTTTCTTAGTAATCTCTACATCAACGTGGGGCTCGAACCTACACCCCCGAGATCAAGAATTGCACACTCCACTGGCGAGTCGGCCAGGTACCCCAAGCGTCTTTAAACCATGAGGGGTGGTGTGGCTTTACAGAGATGCGCTCTCACCTCCCTGCTCTCCAGCGGCCATCCAGAGCATCACCCCAGCAGAGCCTGGGGGTTTTCTCCTGGCCCTGAGGAGGGAAAGCCGCGTGCCCCTGCCTGCCCAAAGCCCAGAGGGTGTGAACCCCACCTCCCCACCAGCCCTGCCGAGCCTGACCCCTCTGGGTGAGGTGTTTTGTGCCCCAACTCCTGCTGTGACATATTCTTGCTCCACGTTGCCCCCTCCCCCACCCTCTCCCCTTGCTGTGGGGTCATCCCCCCCACCTACGGAGGTGGAAACTGAGTCCCCCGAGGGCCAGCCATGGCCACGGTCCCCACCCCATGTGGACCCAGAGGGCGTGCAGCTGACACTACCCAGTCCTGGCTCCTCACTGAGACCCCCCCTCGCTGAGGGGTGCATGCTGCTGCTATGTCCATTTACAAACAAAAGGGAAACTGAGGTCCAGGGCAGCAGAGGGGTGTGACAGGGCAGGGGTCTGACCTAGGTGGGGAGGAGGACGGGACTGAGCAAGAATGGGCCCATCTCTCCCTCCCCAGGAAGTGTCTGTGCATGGAGGGTCTGGGGATCTTTTCCTGGGGAAACTGAGGCCCAGGGCTGGGCTCAGCACCCACCCAGTTGCTGTGTGGCCCTGGAAGAGCCCTTCCCCTCGCCATAGTTTTCTTATCTGTCAAAGAGGGTGGTGAGGTCTCCCAACAGGCCTCCACCCCAACGGCCACAGGGCTGGGGCTGGTGCCTCTGTGCTGCTGGCCCCCAGCCCATGCTCCCCAAAGGACACTGGATGTGGGGGCCAGCAGGGGCCCCTCCTAACTTCCTGTTTATAGCAGCTGCAGGATCTCATCTCTTCACCCCAAACCATTATGATCACCATGGCAACCAGGCCTGTGTTTGTTCCAACAGGTTGGCAGGACCCGACGAAGGACTGCAGGGCTGAGGGGGCTGCAGGGGCGGGGGGCGTCGGCTCTGAGATCCTGGCTCAGGACCTGCCAGTCCCCAGGGGAGAACATCAGCTGCCCCTCCCCGATTCCTGTCCCGTGCAGAAGGCAGCCCCCACTCATCTCCATCCCAAGCAGTTGATGCGTGTTCCTGAGCACCTCTGTCCCCATGTGCCTAGCTGTGCTGGGCCTGAATGGAAGCAGCGCCTGCAGGCAGAGAGCTTCCAGAAGGAGAATCCACCCTGGTGGGTCCATGTCTCCTCCAGGGCGGCATGGAAATGTGTGGGTCTGCACCGAGGAGCTGAGACAGGTGGTGTCCCCATCAGAGCAGTGTCCGCCCCATCTGGGGGTGATGGGAGAGGTGCCAGGTCCCCCCTGGGCTGGAGAGCCATGGCCCTGCTTTCCCCACACTCCCTCCCCCAACTCTGAGGAATGGGCGGGATGGGCCTGCAAGGCGGGATGTTCACAGCCTAGGGGCCAAGCTGTGGCCCAGTGAGCTGCTGTTCTGGTACCCTGGGCCTCCACCTTTGGCCCGCAGCTCAGCCGACCCCTGGCCTCCCCCCAGCAAACCATTCTTGCCTCTGTGTTCTGGGCCTTTCTTTCTTTCTCTTTCTTTCTTTCTTTCTTTCTCTTTTCTTTTCTTTCTTTCTCTTTTCTTTTCTTTCTTTCTTCTTTCATTCTTTTTTTTAAAGATTTTATTTATTTATTTGACAGAGAGACACAGCGAGAGAGGGAACACAAGCAGGGGGAGTGGGAAAGGGAGAAGCAGGCTTCCTGCCGAGCAGGGAGCCCGACGCGGGGCTCGATCCCAGGACCCTGGGATCATGACCTGAGCCAAAGGCAGACACTTAACGACTGAGCCCCTCAGGCGCCCGGTGGGCCTATTTCCCACACTGCCTGGGGCCCCACCATTAGAGATGAGGTCCTTGGGGTTAAAAACATTCCCAAATCGGTGGATCCCCTAAGTACAAGGTCCTCTGATGATCCAGCAGGATCGGCCAAAGGCAAGGTAGGGATTGGGAGACCCAGTGCACCTCAGACCTCCAGAACTTCTGAGCAGCCCCTGGGTGTCTTCCGGCCCCCCTAGCACCCCCGGGAGCTTGTCAGAAATGCAGCTGTTCCGCCCCAGCCCAGACTCTGGGAATCAGCAGCGGCAGTCTGTTTCCACAAGCTCTCCAGGCGGGCACGGTGCGGTGCTCGCGCAAGCTTCAGAGGGCCGTCCAGGGTGGGCGACGAAGAGCGCAGGCCTGGAGGTTCCAGCTGGCTGTGAGGCCGGGGCGTCGGGGGCCTCCCCTGCGCCGTGCGGACGCTGACCCAACAGGTGACGGGGTGTTGCGGGGCGTCCTGGGATGATGCCTGCAGCACCCCTCGCCCCGGGGGCAGACTGGCGGCGGAGTTGATGCCGAGGTCAGAGCTTGGGCTGGGAGGCCCTTCCAGAAAAGTCTGCGCTGCGGCCGGGGCCGGTCTTCCTCGGTTTCGGCGACTTTGGCTTCCCAAGGGTCCCCGGGGGAGGGGGTCCTGACACAGCAGAACCTGCTCCCCGCTCTGCACCCACCGTGGCTCCCTGGCCCGACTCCCCCGGCGGCTGGCGTGCGTGGTGCCGGGGTCGCGGGGAGGGGGTCGCAGGAGGGGCGGGCCGGGAGCGGCGGGGGCGGGCCCGGGGGCGGGGCTATAGGTCAGGCCCCGCCTCCCGCAGTGCTCGGTTGTCCGCGCGGCGGCGAGCGCGCTGTGCCTGGCGTCCCTGGGAGCCGGTGCGGAGCGCGGCGTCTCCCGAGACCCCGGCCCACGGTGAGTGCGCGGACTCCGGACGGGATTCGGGTGCCGTCCCCTCCGGCCGCCGCCGCCGCCGCCGCCGCCGAGCGCCCAGTCCTGCTCCTGCGTTTGCGGACCCCGAGGGCGCGCGGGGAGGCCCCCGAGGAGAAGGGCGGCGGGAGGTGGGGAAGGCGCGCCCCCGGCTCCGGGGAAACTGAGGCCGGCGCGTGCTCGGAGCGACGGGTCTCGGGCACTTCTCTCGGCCGTCCCCGGGAGCGCCGGAGCTGGCGGGGATGGGGGGGGGTGCAGCAGGACGCCCCTCCGACCTCGGTGCCCCCACCCACCTGCGGCCTCCGAGGACCTCAGAGACGCTCCGCGGGGGCTCCCGGGCAACACGCAGATGTCCCCGGCGCCCCGTCCCTCCCTCCCTGCCGCCAGTCGTCAGAGAACCCACGAAATCGTCTCCACGAAATCCCTCCAGGGGCCGGAACGGTATAAAACAATGCGCACTCACCAGGCTTCTAAGCCGCCCGAGGACCCCCCCGCTCATCGGGGAGGGAAAGACCTCGACGGAACTGGGGTGGGGGGGGTCCGAGGCTTCCGAGGGGAGCATCGAGAGGGAGGGGCGGGGAGGAGAGGGAGCGGCGAGAAGGGATGTTGGTGAGCGAAGTGGGCGGAACACCGCGGTGGAGACAGGTGAGTACAGGCCCGGGGGAGGGAGCCTCGGAGGAAGATCGGACGGAGGGGTTTCATTTTTCGTGCATTCATTCTAGAAGTATCTGGGTAGCCCTTTACAGTTGATCCCACGCGTCACAGGGCTTTAGGTCCGGCTCTAGAGCAGCTTACAATGCACGTTCCCAGGCCCTTCCCGGGCTCTCAGGGAGCCGCATTTGTAATGGGCCCTGGGGCTACTGCTCTGCTGCGTACTGGGAGCACTGGCTGGGGAGCCGCCGGACATGACAGCCGGAAATCCAATAGGAAAAGTGAAGGGAGGGGGGTGGGAGGGAAACTGGGAAGACAAGACCACGACGGTGACAAGGAGACCAGCATGTGGGACCAGAGATCCCCGTCACTCCCCCTACACACCCAGGGTAGCCGCAGGGGACCCCTGCCCCCAAGTCTCAAGGGACCAACTCTTGGTAAGAAGGGACCTAGTGTTCTGAGATGTTTATCATAAAGGTGTTCATTCGCTCTGCGGGTGACCAGCTGGCCACAGGGGACACTGGTGAGGGAGACAGATCTGGCGCTCTGGCACAGCTCAGCTGCCCCCAGACCCACCTGCTTTGGTGCCACCTAAGCCCCCAGGTGGGCTAGCAGGAGACAGTGTGGCTTAGAGCCCTCAGTTTGAGTCCTGGCTCCAGACAGGTCACCCCAGCCCCAGGGTGTGAAGTGGGACAGTGATACCCACTTTGCAGGATTGCCTCTTCCCATTTACCCTGGGCCTTGGGGACAGCCAGGGGACAAGGTAGGCCTGTTAATGTTGGCTTGGTCCCAGTGCCAGTGTGGCATTCAACTCCTCGGCCAGCCTCACCTCGCCCCTTGGAAAAACGGGAGCTGGGATCCTGGCCCTGGTGGCCAGGCGTGAGCAAGGATGTGGGCACATCTTGTTCTGTGCTGCTGCCCAGGCCCAGGGGGGACAGACACAGAGAGCTCAGGGAGGAGTTCTGTTGGGGGCCTGGTAGACAGACGGAGGGCCCCTGTGGCCCGCAAACGCTTCCTGGGGGTCAGCTGCGCACCTACTGCGGGTGCGGCTCTGGGCGAGGTGCTGGCTGGCTCCCGGGACCCCCAGGCCATGGGGAGCAGCAATATCAGTACCCAAGCAGTGGGGGGTTTCCAAGGAAATCGGAGGAGTGTCTGGGCACGCAAGGAGGAGCCATCTTTCCCAGATACCTGTGCCCAGATGTCGCTTTTGTCCCAGTCCAGTCAAGGGGCTGAGGGAGGGAGTGCCGCAGAGGGGGAGGCCAGCATACCTGGACCCCAGAACTCAGGACGTGCCAGGAGCTTAGAGCTTGGACACCAGAGTCAGAGGTGGGCTCCATCCCTGGCCACTTGCTGGCTCTGTGGCCTTGAGTAAGCTCCTAAGCCCGGGGCCTCAGTTTCTCCAGGTAGATGAGAGGAGCAGAGCAGTACCCCCTTTCCGGGGCTGAGATTATGGGGCAAGGTGGCTCCCCCTCTGTCTTGAGTGTTTTATTCTCACAGAGGCACCCTGTCCCTGCAGCCACTTGGCTCCTGCGTCATGTTTGTCTCTGGGACCGTGAGCCCCTGTAGCCCCTGTCACTCGGCGGACGCAATTGGCGGTTGCCCTGGCAACAGCCAAAGCAGTGGCTGCTCCCCTGGCTTTGGGGGGCTGCGGGGGTAGCAGCCTCTTCCCCACAGCTAGAGAGGGGAAGGGGGGTCCTGGTGCCCGGCCGCCTCGGGACCTCACTGCTGACAACAGGGGCGACAGATTGTAGGACTGCATGCTCACGCTGCCGCGCCCCCCCCCCTCATATCCCCCCATCTTTGCAGGGGGCTCCCAGGGGCAGGCAGTGGTCAATGTGAGGAAGGCGGGACCTCATTTCAGGGCGTGAGCCAGCTGCCCTTTCTGTCCCCAGCTCTCAAGCTGGTCAGATGAGACCCTCTGAGCCCAGCACTCCCTGGGGCTCCATCAGGGAGCAGGCTAGGGTGCTGTCTGCAGGGGTGGCCTGAGCCGGTCGGGGGATACAGAGCAGGGATGGCAGCCCTGGAGCCACGGAGAGACAGACCCAGCGGGGGGGCAGGGATTGGTTTGTTCGACAGAATCTATTTAGGACTCGGGAGGTGCCCGGCATGCCCTGGCTCCAGCTCTCCCAAAGGGGCATAAGATGCTGAGAAGGAGGTAGCAGATGTTCACTAGAGACTCGCAGGGATGCGGGCATGATCCCTGGGACGCTGGCCTGGGCACACAGGGCAGGGGTGGGGCTCTCTGGGCTCTCCCACCACTAAGCGCCCATGGAATCTGGGTCAAGAATAGTTGTACCCAGCTGAGTTCCCCGTTCCTATTTTGTCAGTGAAATCATAGTGTTCCTCTGCACGGGTCCTAGAGGTCCCCCTCAATGAGTGGACAAGTGAGCTCTGCGAAGAAAGGGGACCAGGGCAGCGAGTCCAAAGGCCCAGCGGCGCACTGAGGGGAATGTGATGCATGCTCTACACGAGAGGCTGGCAAGCCTGGGGCAGGGAGCCCAAGGGGTGGGCACCGAGTGGAGGATTCACCCCGGCCAGGGGGTCGGCACTTTGGCGGTTTTCAACAGGGGCGCAAGGAGACTACTCTGGGGTTTTGGGGGAGGCACAGGTTGTTGCCTGGCCCAGGGGAGAGGTGGGGGCCTGCGGCAGCTTCGTGGTCCCCCCACCCTCCCCCCAGGTCTGCAGGGGACCCTGGATCCTCTGGAGAATGCGAACCGGTGTGACGGTGGCTGGCAGGGACCAGCAAGGTGTCCCCCACGACTCGGAGATGCTCATTTCTTTTTTTTTTTTTTTTTAAGATTTTATTTATTTATTTGAGAGAGAGAATGAGAGAGAGAGCATGAGAGGGGGGAGGGTCAGAGGGAGAAGCAGACCCCCTGCCGAGCAGGGAGCCTGATGCGGGACTCGATCCTGGGACTCCAGGATCATGACCTGAGCCGAAGGCAGTCGCTTAACCAACTGAGCCACCCAGGTGCCCCTCGGAGATGCTCATTTCTGAGGGCCCCAGCTCAGCCCCTTGCAGGGCTGCAGGCTTGCTGTCCAAGCCTGTCCCCCACCCCCCACCCCAGGCTCTGTCTGCACAGAGCAGAGTGACCAGGCCTGAGCTGGCTTCAGGAGGTGCACCGACAAGGGGCGCCTTGGCCCAGGCTCTAGTCTGTGCCACAGGGCCCATCCCTGTCCCAGCCGTGACATCTGGGCTGCTGCAACCCAGACAACATGGGGCTGGTTCCCAGATGGGAGAGGGACAGGGAGTGGTGGCCCCACACCCCAAACTTCTGAGGAGGGGCAGGACGTGCTCCATAGTTTCATTTCTACTGATTACAGGTAGCAGGCTCTTGTCTGCAGGGCGGCCCAGGGAGTGAGGATGGGGCATTGCCCTGGCCCTGCTTGGTGGGCCAGGACCCCCAGTGGCCCCTCCTGTGCATGCTGGCCCCTCGGAGTCAGCCCCACTGGCCCTTTCTGGCCCAAGCTCCTCTGCAGGACAAGGATGCTGGGGTTCCCGAGGAAGGTTTGGCCTCCTGCAGGAGCTTTGTCGGCCCTGGCCCCAGACTGGACCTTCCAGGCTGGCTGACCTGGGCACCCCTCCCCCACAACTCTGTCCCCTTAGCACAGCCCCCGGGAGACACAGGCCCTGGCTGCTGAGCTGTCCTCGGACCCCAGGGACACAGCCAGGGGATGTAGCCCTGGATGGGTGGCAGGTGGGGTGTGGCAGAACAGGCCCCCCTATGTGGTGGACTCCAGCAGTTCCCAGCAACGGAGCGCGGACTGTGCCAGGCACCACCATCACCTCTCACGACCCCATCCCATCCCCAGATCCACCCAGCAGGGATGCCCCATTTTGCAGATGGGCCATGAAGACTTAGAGAGACCAAGGGACTGGCCCCCTGGGTGCCCAGTGCAGTCCAGCAGGGGGGCTGAGCTCCAGGGAGGCTCAGGTGCCCCCTCCTGCCCCACCGGGAACCTGCGCCGGCCGCCAGAAACGCAGCTCCTGTCGGTTTCTGGCTCATTCAATCATTGCTGGATGTGTACCTGATGTGATTACTGGGGCTAGCACAGCAGAGCTGCCAGCTGGTGGACATCCAGAGGCTCTCTCCCACAGATCACCCACCATGACGACCTTGCTGGAGATCAAGAGCAGTGTGCTCAGGCAAGTGCAGGTGCGCCCGTCCTTCCGCCGGAGGACCGAGGGAGAGCCTGGGAGCACCAGCACTGACCCACAGGAGCCCACCGCGGGGGCTTGGTGGGTGCCCCACGCCTGATCCCGTACAGTCACGTGCACCTGGCCGCCCTCCTCTTGCTGGACCCCACTCTCCCGTTCCCCCGACCTCCGGGGGAAGCCTGGGGGAGTGATACCAAGGCCAGAGGGTGGGGGGGGGGCCACACTGTGGACATCAGACTGGGCCCTCGACCGTGTGGAGACCCAGGCAGTCCCCTCAAGTTGTAGGGCCTGGTGGCTGGCCTTGGGCAGGGGACAGGTGCGTGCTGTGAGCCCTGAGCTTCAGGGAGCGTTCGCTGACCCTCAGCCTGGCCTTTCTCTGCAGGAAACCTGGGGATGGTGTGGAGTTCTTCGCGCAGATGCGCCTTATTCTGAAGAAGGGGGAAGGCAGACAGAGCCTGCCGTGCCCCGAGGTGAGGACAGCTCAGAGCTGCTGCCCAGTGTCGGGGCACCATGCTGGGCCTTCCCCCCAGCCCCCTCTACACCAAGCCCCCACCCCTCAGCTCAACTCCCTCCCTCCCTGGAGTGTCCCCACAGGAGGCCCTCACCCTAGTGCCCCTCACAGGTCCTCTTGTGCAGTGGTTCACCAGCCCCTGCTGAGCCTGTGGACCCCAACCGTGGCCTGAGAGCCCTAACCCAGGAGGAGGTAAGGGGGATGGGGTTCTGGCCCCAGGGAGAGTCTGGGAGCACTTCCTGTATGCCAGGCCCAGGTTCTAGGGACAGGCGGACAGCAAAGGTGGCAGGGGTGAGGGCCAGGACTTCCCATGGAAGCCAGTAAGGAGCAGAAGTTGGGGGTCAGACCAATGGAGGGCCCAGCTGGTGCAAAGGTACCAATGCTGGGACCAGACTCTGCCAGTGGGTGGAGCTCCTGGGGGCTGGGATGCGGGGTGGGAGGGGCGGGGAACCAAGGTGCCTGGACCCCCAGTGGCCCGGGCTCAGGGCCCGGGGCTGAGGCGGACAGGGGTGGGGTGGCTGGGACTCAGGGTGCACCCCGCTCCCCGCCCGCAGGTGGAGATGCTCTATGAGGAAGCCCTGTACACAGTCCTTTACCGTGCAGGGACCATGGGCCCTGACCAGGTGGATGACCAGGAGACCCTACTGGGCTACCTGCAGCAGGTGAGTCCCACTGCCTCCATGCCCCCTGCTGGCCCGGCCCCACCCTGCTCTGGGGAAAATGGAGACCACTGTTTCTCCCAACCCTGTTGTCTGCCTGGTGATGTCACCATCACCCAAATAATACAGGCTTGCCTCACATACAGAACACACCCCCCCACACACACGTGTGTACACAGGCAGACATACATACAGGCTGATAGGCATGCCCGGAAGGACGGAGCGATGGAAAAACACACAGACACACAGAGAAGGGTAGAAAGGATAAACTAACAGAGGGACAGACATACAGGATGGATGGATAGACAAATACATCTTTCCTCCTCCCCTGGGTGTGTTTCCTCTGCTCTGTGAGGCCCCCGGGACACTGGCCAGCCCTGCTTTGGGGGGTCCCTGGGCCCTCACACCTGCCCACCCTCTACAGGTGTTTGGTACCAGCCCCGAGGAGCACGCCGAGGCCATTGAGCGTGTGAAGAAGGCCAAGGTGAGGCTGCCACTTGGTCTGGGCAGACGCTGACCAGCCACAGTGCTAGGGCTCGGGGGTGGAGAGGACACAGACCAGGGCCCTGTCCTGGCCACACGGAGCCTCCTTCAGGAGGCCCCTCGGCACCTTTGGCCCACAGGCCCCCACATATGCCCTGAAAGTCTCTGTCATGCGTGCCAAGAACCTGCTGGCCAAAGACCCCAATGGTGAGTGGGGACCAGCCAGGAGTTTGGCTGCGCCCAGGCCTGGTGGCCATGGAGGGACCGTGGAGGGACGGGGTTGGGGGGCCTGGGACCGGGGACTGAGGCGCCCGCGGTGTCTCAGGCTTCAGTGACCCATACTGCATGCTGGGCATCCTGCCGGCCTCGGGCGCCCCGCGGGAGCCGGGCCCGCACAAGGAGCAGCGTTTCAGCTTCCGCAAAGGCAGCAAGCGTGGAGGCCCACTGCCGGCCAAGTGCATCCAGGTCACCGAGGTCAAGAGCAGCACCCTGAACCCTGTCTGGAAGGAGAACTTCCTCTTGTAAGGCCCCTCTTCCAGCTGGGTGGCAGGGTGGTGGGGGAGAGGGGCTGCCTGCTACGCCAGGACGCGTGCCATCTCAGAACGGAGCAGGGCTGGTCATAGGACCGCCTTCCAGAGGACATCATCACCTCAGAGTGAGGTGCCACACAGCCAGGATTCAAATCCAGACAGCCTGTCTTACAAGCTGGAGCTCATGGACCCCTTCCGGCAGCTCTTGAAAGGGTCCCTCCCCTAGCTCTGGGCAGAGGATCGTCCTGCACCCTCTGGCCATCTCTCTGTTTTCCTTATAGTGAGATTGAGGATGTCAGCACGGACCAGCTGCACCTAGACATCTGGTACAGGCCCCTGGGCCCTGCAGGGCAGGGGGTGTGGGTGCACCTGGTCTGGGGGGGCGGTGTGGCGGTGAGAGGGGACATTCAGGGCCCAGCCAGGCCCCAGCCAGATGAGGTTTGCCCTCTTGCCCCACTCCTAGGGACCATGATGATGATGTGTCTCTGGTGGAAGCGTGTAGGAAGCTGAATGAAGTCATCGGCCTGAAGGGCATGAGCAGGTATGACAGGTGGGATCTTGGTGCCCCCCAGACATGGGCCAGCAGGTGGAGGGACCCCAGGTGGGAGCCCACCCTGCTTTGCCCAGGTATTTCAAACAGATTGTCAAGTCGGCCCGTGCGAATGGGACAGCAGGGCCCACGGAGGACCACACAGATGACTTCCTGGGGTGCCTCAACATACCCATCCGGGTGAGTGGGGGCCAGGGCCTCGTTCCCAGAGCACGTTTGTGGTGTCTCACCCTCCGGGGACACCTGGTGGCTATGTCCTGTGATTCCCCCAAGCCGCTCCCAACCTTCTTGGGCTGGGTGGGGGCACTGTGCTGCAGGGGAGGGGGAGGGAACAGCCTCCTGGGGCCTCTGGTGTCCAGGCACCCCGGAGTGCTCACCCTGTGCCGATGGCCTGTGTTCAGTGGGAAACAGAGGTCTGTGGGAGGGAGCAGGAGGAGATATTGCCAGTCTGAACCCCCTTCCCTTAGGAGGTGCCCGTGGCCGGTGAAGACCGCTGGTTCAAGCTGGAACCGCGTTCCAGTGCCTCCCGCGTGCAGGGAGACTGCCAGCTGGTCCTCAAGCTAATCACCACACAGGTGGGGGGCTGTGGGGTCCTTGCCCTCCATGCCGGCCCTACACCCCTGCCCGCGGGCTGGGGCAGGGCTGGTGATGGGCGGGCTTTGCATTCCAGAGGGACACGGGCATGAGCCAGCGCGGGCGGTCGGGCTTCCTGTCCTACATGCTGCTGCTCAGCCGTCTGCTGCAGTTCGAGCACCGATCGCAGGAGGTAGTCGCGCCCTCGGGGCCGGGGAGGGACAGCAGGGGAGGCTGGGCACCGGGGGCAGGAGGGGCTGGCGTCTCCTCCCTTCACTCACGCCTGCCCACCCCCTCCAGCCCAACTCGAGCGGCTGGCGCGGAGAGCTCAGCGGGCCCGCGGCTACCGTGCTCTGCCTGCACGGCGCGCAGAGCAACCTGTCTGCGCTGCAGCTGGCGGTGCTGTGAGTGGGCGGGGCCGCTGGAGGGGCGGGTCGCGGGAAGGCGAGGGGCGGGTGGGAGGGGCTGCGCGTCCCGGGGCGGGGCCTCTAGGGGCGGGGCGAACGAGGGGCGGGGTTATGGGAGGGAACGGGCGGCTAAGAGGGGCGGGCCCCGGGAAGGGGCAGGGCTGTGGAGATGGGACGGAAAGTGGGCGTGGTCATGGAAGAGGCGGGGGGCGCTGGGGTGAGGAGGGGCTTGGGAAGGGGCGCTGTGAGTGGCAGCAGCTGAGAGGGGCGGAGCTGGAGAGGTGGTGCTGCGAGGGGAGTGTCATGGGGTGGTGAGGGGGCGTGGCCTGTGGTGGGCGTGGCCACAGGTGGGCGGGACAGGCGCGGGAAGGAGTGCTTTGAGTGGGAAGGGATGGAACGGGGCGGTGTCGTAAGGGGATTGTGGGATGGGAAGGGGCAAGGAGGAGGGGCACAAGGGGTCTCCTGGGGGGTCGCAGCTCTGACTCCGCCCTGACCATGGCGGGGCTGGCCCCCCAGGCACTGGCAGGTCAGCAGCCGCCACCATCAGACCTGCACTCTGGACTATGGCTACCTGCTGGGGCTGCTGGAGGACATGCAGGCCCACTGGGAGGAGGCATCCTCCCTGCCCCAAGAGCAGGTGAGCGTGCCCTTGTCGGCTCAAAGTGCTGTTCCTGGAGGGTGTGCCGTGGGCTGGTGGCGCGCTGGGCAGACAGGGCGGAGGCCCACCCTCATGGGGCGCACGGCCTGCAGGGTGTGCTGGGCTTGAAAACAAACCTCATGATCCAGGGCAGAGCAAGACTGGGCAGTGCTGAGATAGGGGATGGGTTGGACCCAGGAGAGGGAGGTCGTGCCCTTCCCTTGGCTGGGGACAGAGGGAGTGGGCGCTGGCTGCTGGGCAGGGGGTACTGATGGTGCAAAGGCCCTGAGGCTGCGGGAGAAAGTAGCAGGGCCAGGCCGGTGGGTAGCTGCCGGAGGCCCTTGCAGACTGGCTAGGGCAGGCCACCCACTGGCTGGGGATGCTGCTGCCCCTGCCCCCACCCCGTGGGGCGGGCAGTGAGGGCCAGCTCTGACGGGCCCTGTGCCCCCAGGAGGAGAGCCTGGCTGACAGCTTCTGTGCCTTCTTGGAGTTTGGGCTGCAGCTGCTACGGCAGCTCCGAGACTACTTCCCAGCCACCAGCAGCACAGCCGTCCACCGCCTGGAGCTGCTGCTGAAGTGGGTGCAGCCGCCGGTGCTTGGGGTGGGCTAGGGCTGGAGTGGGGCAGCCCACAGTCAACGGGCGGCCCCTGTCCAGGTGTCTCAGCAAGATGCAGCTCTTCCAGCCGTCCTTCGAGATCTGCCCCTTCGAGACAGAGCTGAACATGGACATCGCAGCGGCTCTGAAGGTGTGTCCGGCCCCAGCTGCCCGCCCCACCCCGGCCCCAGGCTCGGCCTGCTCAGCCACTCTTTGCTGCCCTTTTAGCCTCCCCCATTCACCACACTGTCTCGGTGACTTGTCTTGCAGAGAGGCAACCGTGAGTGGTACGACAGGCTCCTGAACACCAGGAGTCCTCGAGAGCAGGTGCCGCTGGGGGAGGGCCTGGCCGCAGGGGAGGGGAGGGGAGGGGTCGGCCAGGAGGTGCGGGCCAGGTCATCGTGAACCGGGCTTCCTCGCAGCCGGGGCCGCTGCGCCTCGCCGGGCTGGTGGAGCTGGCTGACGCCGTCTACGAGGACCTGCAGTCCTGCTATGGCATCTACGCTAGCCTCTTCCACAGGTGGGGCCTCTGCCCCCAGCCCCTCGTGACGCCTCCAGGCCAGGCGTGGGGCAAGCAGGTGTGTGGAATTTGTTCTTACAGCATCGTCGAGATCGACTTCTTCACCCTCACTTTCCGGCAGCTGGAGCGTCTGGTGAGGAGGGGGAGTGGGGAGAAGCCCCCCGCCGGCTGGGAGGGTGCCTCGGTTTCCTTGTTGCTGGCGGTCTGACTCCGCCATCCTGAGCAGGTGGCCGAGGAGGCATGGGTGCTGACGGAGGAGCTGAGCCCCAAGATGACCCTTGAGGTGGCCTCAGGGCTCTTCGAGCTGTACCTGACCCTGGCCGACATCCAGAGCTTCTGGAGCAGCATCCCCGGACGGTGGGTGCCCTGCCCTAGGCTGTCCCCTTTCCTCCACGCCCCCATCTGTCTCCGTCCACTATGGGTCTCCCAGGCCTGTACCCACTCCTCCCTGTCCCCCTGCCCAACTGTCCTCCAGCCTCCTCTAGGAGGCCTCTGGGACAGGATCCCGAGGGCCCTTTGAAGGAGGGAAGCTGGGATGTGCAGGCTGAAGGTGTTTGAGTCAGGGCGGGCTCTGACGGGCCTCCTGTTGCAGTGAGAGCCGCTCCCTTGCTCTGGCCGGCATCCATGCCCCCTTCCTGCCCGCCGTGAAGCTCTGGCTGCAGGTGCTACGGGACCAGGCCAGGTGGAGACTTCAGGGAGCCGTGGATGTGGACACAGTGAGTAAGCACCCAGGCCTGAAGCTGCTGGGCTCAGCCAGGGCCTCCCTGCAACCCAGGCCTCCTCCCGCCCTCTTAGCTGGAGCCCATGGATGCCTCCTGCAAGCACAGCAGCTCCGCGGCCACTGCTAGTCTCTGCTTCAGTCTCATCCAGGAGCTGTGGGCCCGCCTGGCGTGGCCAGACCCTGCCCAGGCCCAGGCGCTGGGCACCCAGCTCAGCCAGGTGTGTGGCTGTGGGTTGCAGAGCGTGGTCTGGGAGGGGAGCAGGACCAGGGCCACAGTCCACAGCTCTGAGCCCTTGTGTCCCACCCTAGGACCTGTGCGAGGCCACCCTCTTCTACACTGAGCTGTTGCGAAAGAAGGTGGACGCTCAGCCCGGGGCTACAGGCGAGGCAGTGAGCGAGCCAGTGAGCAGGCTGGTGGGCAGGCGGGGCGGCGGAGGGCCGGTGGGGCCAGCACGGGGCTGCCCACGCACCACCCACGTCTGGCACGCCTCCCCAGCTCTGTGTGGTCCTCAACAACGTGGAGCTCCTCCGCAAGGCTGCTGGGCAGGCGCTGCGGGGTCTGGCGTGGCCGGAGGCGACCTCAGTGCTGGAGGGGGCACTCCCGCGGCCTCTGCTCAGCTGTGCGCAGGCCCTGGACGAAGACCTGCAGCAGGAGGTCCACACCGTGACGGCGCACCTGACCTCCAAGGTGGGCAGGCGGGCAGGCTGGGGAGCCGGCTGCTCCGTGCACTGCCGCTTGGTGCTGAGTGCTGCCGTCCCGCAGATGGTGGCCGACATCAGGAAGTACGTACAGCACATCAGCCTGTCGCCAGACTCCATCCAGAACGACGAAGTGAGTGCGCGGCCGGCTGAGGGTGTATGGGGTGGGGCCCGGGGGCTGTCTGGCGCTGAGGGTGCTGCCCGCAGGCCGTGGCCCCGCTCATGAAGTACCTGGACGAGAAGCTGGCCCTGCTGAATGCATCGCTGGTGAAGGAGAACCTGAGCAGGTAGGGCTCGGGGTGGGTGAGCAGCGTGGGGCCTGCAGTGCGGCCACCGACGCGGAGTGTCCCTGCAGGGTGCTGGAGGCCCTCTGGGAGCTGCTCCTGCAGGCCATCCTGCAGGCCCTCAGTGCAAACCTCGATGTCTCCGCGGATTTCTACGGCCGCTTCCACTTCACGCTGGAGGTAGGGCCGCGTGGAGGAGCCGTCCCTGCCGGGGCGCCTGGGCCTTTCCCGGCGGTCCCCGGGCCCCGAGGCTGCTGAGCACCCCTTTGCCCCTCTGCTGGGCGGCCTGGCCTTCCCAACCCAAACGGCTCCTGCCTGCCAGCCCACCCGTGTCAGCAGCACCTGGCTGCCCCAGGCGTTGGCATTCTCCTCCCTCCCCCCCCGGCTGGCCGGGGGGAGGTGGGGGGGCTGGCTTCTGAGCGGCAGCGCTGGGTGTGAGAAGTGGCTCTGGTTCCACCCGTCTCAGCCTGCTGGCCTCGGCTGGTTCTGCCTTCTTGCCTTGCCCCAGGCCCTGGTCAACTTTTTCCACGCGGAGGGTCAGGGTCTGCCCCTGGAGAGCCTGAGGGACGGAAGCTACAAGGTGAGGCCTGGCCTGGGGGCCTCTGGCAGGAGGGAGGGGAGCGTGCACAGGGCCCGCACTCAGCACCCCTGCGCCCCGCAGAGACTGGAGGAGGAGCTGCGTCTGCACCAGTGCTCCACCCGCGAGTGCATCGAGCAGTACTACCTGGACAAGCTCAAGCAGGTAGCGGGGCCCAGGGGGCGCGCTTGGCCTCCCCCCGCCGCGGGGCCCCCGAGCCCTGGTCACCAGCCTGAGCCCTTGCACAGAGGTGCCTGGAGCAGAACCGGTTCGGGCGCCTGAGCGTCCGCTGCCACTATGAGGCCGCTCAGCAGAGGTTGGCCGTGGAGGTGCTGCATGCTGCGGACCTGCCCCCACTGGACGCCAACGGTGAGGGGCCGCCGGTGGGCGGGGCGTGGGGGGCGGGCGGGCGGTGGCACTCATGGCGCCTTCTGGCTGTGCCCCTCAGGCCTGAGCGACCCCTTCGTGATCGTGGAGCTGGGCCCGCCACACCTCTTCCCGCTGGTCCGCAGCCAGAGGACGCAGGTCAAGAGCCGGACGCTGCACCCCGTGTACGACGAGCTCTTCTACTTGTGAGTGTCCTGCCCCCGCCCCCCCAGCCCGCCCGCGCCCGAGCGGGGCACCGGCTCCAGGTGACCGCCCCTCGCTTGCAGCTCCGTGTCGGCAGAGGCGTGCCGCCGCCGCAGCGCCTGCGTGCTCTTCACGGTCATGGACCACGACTGGCTGTCCACCAACGACTTCGCGGGGGAGGCGGCCCTCGGCCTGGGCAGCATCGGTGGCATAGCGCGGCCCCAGGTGGGAGGGAGCGCGAGGGCCAGGCAGCCCGTGACCCTGCATCTGCGCCGGCCCAGAGCCCAAGGTGAGTGAGGGTGCAGGGGTGGAGGGTCTGATGGCGGTCGGGTCTCACGCTGGCCCCTGCCCTCCTGCCTGCCTGCAGTGAAGTCAGCGCTGAGGATGCTGGAAGGCCGCACCAACAAGGAGGCGCAGGAGTTTGTCAAGAGACTCAAGGAGCTGGAGAAGTGCATGGAGGCGGACCCCTGAGCCCCTCCTGCCCCAGGCCGTCCCCAAGTCCCTGCACCATCCTCACCCTGCCCTGCGGTCAGCTTTGTGCAACCAGGGCTCGCTCCCCCCACCCCGCCGTGTGGTGTGCATGCTGCGGCTGGCCCTCCAGCCCCTCCTCCCTGCCCTGGCCCCGTGCGCTGTGTACTGTGAACCCCTTGCATCCAGCACCCCCCCAACCTGGGTCTGGGGGACTACCTCGGTGGGGCCTGGCCAGCAGCTGTCCCCCTGGATGTGGAGCAGAGCAGGCCTGGCCGCCAGGTGAGCTTCCCCATCTGCTCCCTCGGCTTCCACGGCCCCCAGCAGGCGGGCACCGGTCTGAGAGCAGGGTTCTCAGTGGGGTGGCTCTGCTTCCGGGGAGACGTTAGGCTGTGTCTGGAGGCATTTTTGGTGGTCACAGCTACAGGCTGAGGGAGATCTTACTGGCACTAGTGGTGAGACCAGGGATGCTCTCCCCAGCAAAGATGGGCCACTCCCAGATGTTACCAGTGCCACGACAAAGACCCCATCTTAGAGGAAGCTCTGTCTTCTCCTTCTGGGGCAGGGAGTGTGGCAGAGCCTTGCTGGCCAAGAGACAGGAAGGCTCAGGTTTGAGTCCAGACCATGCAAGCCGGCAGGAAACAGCTCCCTGGGGCCCTGGCGGAGGGGAAGGTGGGCACCCAGAACCCTTCATCCCGAGGGCATATGGACAGGTTTGCTAAGAACTGCATAGGTCTCACTCCCCACCTGGCTCTGAGGCCTGGGAGAGGGTCCCCGGGTGTCACTGTGAAGCTGGGGACATCACGCAGAGTTGATAGGTCAGTGTACGGAGCTCCATGCAGGCCACGCAGCTGTCCAGTGTATTCTCTGTGTCCACACACACCTGCCCGTGCCAGACCTGCCTCACGCCCTGACATCACCACAGTCCAGACGCTTCCCAGGCAGGCTCTGCCTCATTGGAGACTGAGAGTCATCCCCACGCCATCCCCCCCATCCCCAGGTCAAGTGCAAAGAAAGAGGCTCACACTGGGGTCTCCTTGGCCTGCAGCTTCATTGGGAGGGCTGGAAGGCCCCAGAGCACGGCTGTGTCAGAAGCATGGGGACAGAGTCCAGTGCTGCTCAGTGCTGCGGGGGCTGAGGCTGCCAGGCCCGTCTGTGTCCCCACAAGTCCTGCTATGTCTCCAGTTCCTTACTGCTCCGCCATGAAAAGTAAACGTGTCTGCCACCTTTAGTCTCTCTGCCGTTTCTTAATTCCTTTCCAAACCTCTGCGGGGGCCCTGGCCTCTGCCCCCTGTTCCAGAGGACCCTCCTCCTCAGGGCAGCTACTACTGCTGTCTCCTCCATCCTCGGCACTAGGCCCTCGCTCCTCAGACTCGTCCTCACTGTCGCTGTCGCCACTGTCTGCAAGCAGCCTGGAAGGGAGAGGAGTGTTCACTATGGGCTCACTCACTCACAGAAGCCCCCAGCTGAGGGCAGATTCTCCTATTCCCCAGGTTCTTAAAACCAACACCTCTCCAGTGGGACCTCCACGTTCCCTCTTACACAGTCACAAAACCCTCGTGCTGCTGAGGGATCCACCCCTCCTCCCCACCCCCGCCATCCATAGGAGGGGCTGAGGCCAGAGGCAGAGGAGAGCCCTGGGAAGCCCAAGGACCTACCGGGTGCCAGCCACTGGCCTGTTGGGGTTTGCAAACTCCCGCCCAGAATCCACGTCAAAAGGATCTGAACAGAGGAAGCAAGCAAGAAAGGGACCTATAGATGAGCTCAGAGCACAACCAAGCCCCCCAAATGCTGGCGTAGGAAGGCCCCCCCACACCCGGCTTCTCAACAGGAGGTGGCATGCCTGGAGGGTCCTGGCTCCCAACCAGGGGGCTTGTGTCCATGCCAGGCCTCACCGATTTCCTCCTCCTCGGGGCACTCCTTGGCGTGGGCCAGGAACTCATGCTGGGCCCGCAGCACCTCCTCCGCACTGCTGCAGGCCGCGTACGTGTCCAGGAGCTGGCGATTCAGGTCTAGGAAGCCCTTGCCCCACTTGAACTTCCGCAGCAAAATGACAGCAAGGTCTGAAAAGCCTGACGGCGAGGACACCGGAAACCCAAGGATGTCGACAATACCTCTCCCATCCCAAGTGTGTTCCAAGCACCCTCAACGCTGTCCCCACACCTGAAACTCCCCATCAGACACCATCCTATGGTCCAGACAGCCTGCTTGCCCTCCTCTGCCATCCACGAAGGCCCTCTCCCCATGTCTCATGGGGCCGCCTGAGCCTCCACGGGGACCATACATTCTCTGAGGACAAGTTGAGGGGTGACAGAGGTGGGGCTGAAATCCTGACCTTCCACCTCGACCGCCCCACACACCCTCACATGGCTCTGGGAGGTGCCAGCAGAAAACCCATCGCTACCAGTGTAGCCAGACTTGGCAGCAGGCCGGCGCTCACCCAGGATGCAGAAGGTGGCGGCAAAAGCCTCCACACAGGACAGCTTGCAGGGCCGGCCGTAGTTGACGGGATTGGCAGCGACCAGGTGGGGCAGTAGCCGCAAGTGGCTCCCGCGCATCTTCCCAAACGGGGTCTCATCCAGTCGGGCCCAGGAACAGTCGATGACAGCGACCCCACTCTGTGCGACCAGCTGTCTGTTAGGAGCAGAGCAGGGCTAGGTTCTGGAGACCACGGGTCCCTGGAGACTGACCTCACAGGGATACAAGAACATCATTTCTCGGCCCCCAAGCACCCCCAACAGTGTGTGTTCCTGCAGCAGACTCCTTTATTCACTCGTTTACTGAGACCGACTATATCCTGCGCTAGGCAACGGGGGAAAACTAGACCAGTACACCTAGGTGAGCCCGGCAAGAAGGATGCGCCAGGGTCCCGGGCTCAGGGAGAGCACAGAGCCCAGGCAGGGACCCCGCCCGCTCCCCCCACCCGCGCCTCCCCGCTCCTACCTGTCCGCGGGGGACACGTACTGGGAGCCCACGGGGCTGAGCACAACGCCGCCGAACCTGTGGCCCAGACGCAGGCAGCGCACCATGCCTAGGCGGGCCAGCTTGCGGCCAGTGCAACGCCGAGGGTCGCAGTGGCCCAGCTCCCACATGGCCAGCGTGCAGGGTAGCCGCGCCGGGCCCGAGGTGCCCTCCTCCTCGGCCGCCTCTGGCTCCACGGACGCTGCACCGGAGACGGAAGGATACCGAGCCTCAGGCGCAGCTCGGGGGCCACTCCCGGCCCCCAACTCCCGGGCCCGCGATCGCGCCTCACTCACCGCGCAACGCGGCGCCCACCTCCTCGGCGAAGGCCTCCAGGGAGCGGCCCGCGGGGTGGCGAGCGCGGCCTCCTTCAGCCCCCATCCCCCGCGCCGCCCTCCTCCGGCCCATGGCGGGCAGCTGGGTCCCGGACACCGCCCGCCTCACGGCTCGGCTGCGGCCGGGCCGCGCGTGTCTGCGCAGGCGCCGAGCGCCACTTCCGGCCCGGCGCCGCCCACGTGACCGCGCGCGGGGGAGCGATGGCGGCGAGGCTGGCGGGCTTCCTGCTGCTGCTGCTGGGGCTCGCGGCGCCGGGTTAGTGTCCCCGCGCTCCGGGGCCCCTCGCGTGCGCCGCCTCCCGCCCGCCTCCTGACCGCCCCGTTCCCCGCAGGGCCCGCGCCCGCCGCTGCCGCCAAGATGAAGGTGGTGGAGGAGCCCAACGCGTTCGGGTGAGCGGCCGCGCCGGGCGCGGCGGGGCGCGGAGGGACAGCCCGGAGTCCGGCTCCCCCTGACCCTGCCGCTTCTCTCAGGCTCAACAACCCGTTCCTGCCCCAGACTAGTCGCCTCCAACCCAAGAGGGATCCTTCACCCGTGTCTGGTGAGTGCAGGACCCTGGCCGCGGACATGGGGGCGGCTAGGGAGGGAAGCAGGGAGCCGGCGCGGATTTCCGGCTCGGGTGGCCGGGGCAGCCTGGGATGAGGGCCCTGAAAGGGCCCGGAGTCTCGTGCATTCGTTTGTCAGCCTTTCAGAGTTTGAGTGCACCAACGTTAGTATTCTAGAACGTTCTAGTACGAGTTAAATAGTTACCTCCGAATTTAGTCTTCTTTAATTCCTTTTGTGAAGGTGATCTCAGTTAATAGTTGGCCACAGACGTCTTTTGTGCTTTTACGTGCGTAAGTGTACAAGGAAAAATGTGCACTAATGTGGTTTGGTGCTTTCTGCCGCTATTTTTTAAAACGTATTTTTTGCCTTTTTTTGAACAGCACGAACTACGCAGGTTTGCGCTTTTGCTGTTGTTGCTCGCGGTGTGTCTTCGTGGTGGTGAACGCTGGCCTTCACTCTTCTCTCTTGATACTTAGTCTTTCATAGGATGGCCCTGTGTCCTTTTATCGTCAGATGTTACGTTTAAATTTGTTGGTCGTTAGAAGCAATGCTGTGGAGAACATCCTTCATGCGGATTGTCTCTTTCTAGGCTGTGTGCGTGGTTTCCTAAGGCAGGATCCCAGAAGTGGAATCGCTGGGTCGTCAAATGAGAAACACGGGAAGCAAAAAACCCAGTAATGTTTTTTATTGAGCACTACTGTGTGTTAGGGTCTGTGATGGGAATGCAGAAATGAGCAAAACGTAGAGAGCTTGTTCTCTCTTCGTGACAGTCTAATGGGGGAGTGTGCGTGTGTGCGCCAATAAAGAAGTAGGTGAAATGTAGAATGCTTGATGAGAAATACTCTGTAGGTCTGGAAAGCAGAGACGGAAGTGTGTGTGAAGAGGTGAGTGTTGTTTGGGGAATTGCCATTTTATTTTTTTTTTTTTTAAGATTTTATTTATTTATTTGACAAAGAGACAGCGAGAGAGGGAACACAAGCAGGGTGAGTGGGAGAGGGAGAAGCAGGCTTCCTGCTGAGCAGGGAGCCTGATGTGAGGCTCCATCCCAGGACCTGGGATCATGACTGGAACCGAAGGCAGACACTTAACGACTGAGCCACCCAGGTGCCCTTTTTATTTTTAATTATTATTATTAAGTAAACTGTACACCCAGCGTGGGGCTTAAACTCAAGACCCCAAGATCAAGAGTCATATGCTCTAGGGACAGAGCCACTTAAATAGGGGAGTCAGGAAAAAGCTGAGAAATGACATTTTGGCCAGAAGCTGAAGGAGGAAAGGACATGAGAGAGGGATGGGGATATCTGGGAAGAGGAGTCCAGCAAAGGGAGGAGGGCAGGTAAAGGC
This sequence comes from Leptonychotes weddellii, assembly GCF_054177405.1. Taxonomy (NCBI): domain Eukaryota; kingdom Metazoa; phylum Chordata; class Mammalia; order Carnivora; family Phocidae; genus Leptonychotes; species Leptonychotes weddellii. The sequence continues at coordinate 34,850,084 of NC_138373.1, read as the reverse complement.
CTCCAGCAAGGACGCCCAAGCCAGAGGGATTGGGGGTGGGTAGGATGAACTCAGAGAGGGAACAGATGTGAGATTTCACTCTAAACTATCCCTGCTTTTTATTACAAAAAGAATTGAAAAGAAAAATGGAGAAATGGGACAGTGGACACGTGTGCTCTGCGCCTCCGTTAACAGTTCACATTTGCCTGGTTCTCCTCTCTTTCATCATTTTGAAAAATGTGAATTTCCATTTTGCTGAACCATTTGAAACTAGATTACAGGGCGCCTGGGTGGCTCAGTTGGTTGGGCAACTGCCTTCGGCTCGGGTCATGATCCTGGAGTCCCTGGATCGAGTCCTGCATCGGGCTCCCTGCTTGGCGGGCAGTCTGCTTCTCCCTCTGACCCTCCCCCCTCTCATGTGCTCTCTCTCATTCTCTCTCTCTCACTCAAATAAATAAATAAAATCTTTAAAAAAA
>NC_138373.1:34633870-34849529 GCF_054177405.1 Leptonychotes weddellii | reverse complement strand
TGTAATCTTAAATCTGGAACAGGTCCCTTTACACTGTACCCCCTTTAAAAAAGGCTTTCATGACCTTGACTTTGGAGGAGTCCGGGCCAGTTGTCTTACAGAATGACCTCCTGGATTGCTCTGGTTTAGGTCATTTGCCTGGTTCTCCTTTCTTTGGTGTGTGCTCCGTGAGTGGGGAGATAGGCTGGGAAGCTGTATTACTGTCAGGTGGTCAGGGTCAGCAGTCTGGACACAGATCTTTCCTAGCAAGGCAGTGGACCATGTGTGGCCTCATGTGGGAGGGCAGTGCTTTGTGGCCAGGGTCCCTCCGCTGTCCACACGGGCTTCTGCCTCTGCTCATGGCATGTGGGCTGCGAGCCGTCCCTGGGCTCTGAGTGACCGCTGTGCTCAGGAGTCTTGCGTTCTACCCCGAGGGAGGAGGAGAGTGCGTGCCTACTTTCTGCCTCTCTCATGCAGCTGCATCTCCTAGCAGATGGCCTCTGACAAAGAATACCCTTCCTCTCCCCTCTTTTCTTTTTGAAGATCATCATCGGCTCATTTGAAACTTTTTATTGAGCTATAGTTGACACATTCAGTTTGATGAAATGTGGCAGTTGATCACATCCATGTCCTTGTTGCCCAAAACAAGGTGTAGAACAATTTCATCAACCAGAAAATGACTGTGTTCCTTTCCACATCCTCCTCCTCATCGCTTTCTGGTGTCTGTCACTGTAGATGAGTCTTCTCTGTGCTTGGCCTCCAGCTACATGGAGTCCCAGAGCATATGTTCCCGTGTCTGGTTTCTTTCCAGCCTCGTGTTTCTGGGACTCATCCGTGGTGTTGTGTGTATCACTGTTCTTATTGGTGAGTACATGTAAAAACTGAAATTGAGTATGGCCCGTAATTGATTCTGTCATGCCTAGGTCAGTGTCCTAGTTGAGGTGATGAGCCAGAGCTAGGTAAGCATTGGGAGAGGCTGCGTGATGGTACGTGGACCGTGGAGTAGGAGTTTTGCAACTTCTTGTAAGTCTCATTATTTCAAAAAGCATATACACACATATATATGTGTTTATATTGGGAGATCCATATGACTTTAAGTTTCCAACTGAAATGTAGTATTACAGGGCTGGGGTTGTTTTCTTTTTCTAACACTGAAAAGCTGGGTTCCTTAATCACATAAGTATATTTACTGGCTAACTCCCATAATTACAGAAAATAGCTTTGGGATTATAATAACAATACTACTAGTAACATGAAATGAGTGGGTGAGGCTTGAGTTTTTATGCAGTTCATTTTAGGATGTGTCCAACCAGAGACAGACGTCAGAGCTGTGTGGTGCGAGGCTGAGCACGTCTGTGTCTGCTAATCACTTCGACAAGCACTTTGGGTCAGATGTTTCTGCCTGTGCTCAGTGGTAGGGCCTGCCATGCATCTTTTTCACCTTCGATTTTCACTAACTTTAAAACCTTTTTTTTAAGTTTTGTTTTTTAAGAATCATCTATTTTATTTTTTTAAAGATTTTATTTATTTGACAGAGAGAGACACAGCGAGAGAGGGAACACAAGCAGGGGGAGCGGGAGAGGGAGAAGCAGGCTTCCCGCGGAGCAGGGAGCCCGGTGCGGGGCTCGATCCCAGGACCCTGGGATCATGACCTGAGCCGAAGGCAGACGCCAAATGACTGCGCCACCCAGGTGCCCCCAAGAATCATCTATTTTAGAGAAAGCGCTCAAGAGCGGGGTGGGCGGGGAGAGCGGCAGAGGGAGAGAATCCCAAGCAAACTCCTCACTGAGCCCAGAGCCCCACCTGGAGCTTGATCTCATGACCCTGAGATCATGACCTGAGCTGAAATCAAGAATCGGACGCTCAACCGACAGAGCCTCCAGGTGCCCCGATTTTTACTTGAGTTTAAACAGTTTTGTGATAGGGCCGATTTGGAGCATGTGGGAAAGTGGGAGGGAAGGACGATGAGGCCCCAAGTCCCGGCACTCAGCCTCAGCCCTCACCCCGCAGCTCTGTTCTCACCATTCAGCTCATTTGTATATATTTTGGCGTCTTCATCCTAAGGGCATAGCCACATTATCTTCTTCACGCTTTAAAAAAAGAAAACAAAAACACTAATTCCTTCGATAAAAATCCTGTCAGTGCCTTAGGTTTCTAATGGTCTCACATCGTTAAGAGCTGGTTTGTCCAAGTCAGCGTTTCTGCTCCGTGTGCTGTGGCCTCATGGACTTTGGATCTATAGCTCCCCTCCCTGTTTGCTCACAATTTCTTTATTGAAGAAACTGGGTCATTTGTTTACCACATTCTGAATTTTGTTCATTGCGTTCCTGTGGTGCTTAACATTTCTTCTTCAAGTTCGCTGGAATAAAGACTTTTTTTTTTTTTCCTTTCCAATCTGGTGCCTTTCGTTTGTTTTTCTTGTGTCTTGCACCGGCCAGGCCTCCTGTGCTGCTGAAGAGCCGCTCTCCCTTCCCTGCTCCTTGCTCAGCATCCCTCTGTCGGCTCCAGCGTCCCCCCTTGGTCGGGAGAGGAGGTTCCCTCTCCTGCCTGCTTGCTGAGTTTTCACCATGCGAATGAATAGGATTGTGTCAAATGCTTTTCTGTACCTATTGAGATGCTCAGAGAGTTCGCTTTTTCGGGCTGTTTATACAGTGGTTAGCGGGAATTTCTGAATGTTGAGCCAATCTTGTATCCTTGGAATGAACCCCACTCGGTCAAGATGAGTACACGTTTTATATATTCGATTTAAATTGCTAATTATTTCTGACCTTTTTATTTCTAGAATTTCAGTTCTTTTTTCTATTTTCTACATAACTGCTGAGACTTTGTTTATTCCTGTTTTGTTTTACTCCCTTGAACATGTTGTAATAACTGCTTTAAAATTCTCTTCTGCTTCCAGCGTTTGTGCCATGTGGGGCTTGAGCCGCAGTGGTTTTCCTTTTCTCTCCAGTGTGGGTCGCACTGCCTGCGTGCTCACATGTCTCATATTTTTGGAGTAAGGAGTAAGTTCTTGACGCGGGCTCGGCTGTGCTCCTTTGAAGAGCATGATCTATTCAGACAGATCTGAGCCCACACTTGGGCCCTGCTGGGTCTCTGGCTTTGCAGGCCTCCCCCCATGTGTCTGTGCAGGGCTGGGCCAGGGAGCCCCGCAGAGCTCGTAGGCAGTGTTGCGCTGCCTTGTGGTGCATTTTTTTTTTTTTTTTTTTTTTTTGACAGAGAGGGAACACAAGCAGGGGGAGTGGGAGAGGGAGAAGCAGGCTTCCCGCCGAGCAGGGAGCCCGATGCGGAGCTCGATCCCAGGACCCCGGAATCATGACCTGAGCCGAAGGCAGACGCCTAACGACTGAGCCACCCAGGCGCCCCCTTTTTGTTTTTTTTTAAGATTAAAAAATATATGTAAAGATTTATTTATTTTAGTGAGAGTGAGCAAGCCAGGGGGCAGGGGCTGAGCAGAGGCAGAGAGAGAGAGACTTAAACAGACTCCATGCTCATCACAGAGCCCGACACGGGGCTCAGTCTCACAACCCTGAGATCATGACCCGAACTGAAACCAGGAGTTGGACACTTAACCGACTGAGCCACCCAGGTGCTCCTAAGATTAAAAATATTTAAACTCTTCTTCATAAATATTTTTAACAAACATCTTTTTTTCCAACTGAAAAACAGAATGGGTAGCATAAACATGGTTTAATAGATTATATTCATGGCTTGGAAAAAATTACCTGACTGCTCCCTGCTCAGCGGGGAGTCTGTTTCTCCATCTCCCTCTGCCCCACCCCACATGTGCATTTTCTCTCAAACAAAATTTTTTTTAAAAATTACCCAACAAAAATGTAAAGGCTTTCAAAACAGGTATAAAGGGTGAATGTTAAATTATTCTAAGATTTTTAAACGAGCCCCATTTGCTCAAAATGTACCAAAGCTCAAACTATTTTTCTACAAAGTGTGCCCGGGAAGTATAGGGCATACATAAGTTAGGCAGAAATAGCCTCTCCAGCCACCTCACTGGACTGTTCTTCAGAAAGCAAACCTAATCTTTGCAGGCCTCCTGATTAATAAGGTTTTTAATGTAGTTGTTTCCAAAGATGTGAAAAGAAGGTGCTAGAATACCGCTGTCAAAGCCGGCGGTGCTTTGGGCACTGCACGTGCAGCGGGGAGCTGGTGCTGGGGGCGTGGGGCCTCCATGGGGCTGCCGACCCTGGGCTGGGTCCATTCTAGTGACTAGAAACTCTTGAGACACTGATTTTTCAGGACTATCCCTTTTTAGAAAATGTTTATTCCCAAACCAACTAACGTGATTGAACAAATGTACAATCTCTAAAAATGCTGAGTGGGCAAACAACAAAACTCTCTACTGGGCAGAAGAAAGGGTGTGAGCAGTTTTCTTCAGTATGGCCCTCAGCCAGGGGAAGGCCCGCTCCCGTCCGCACTGCTCTACTTCAGTCTGAAGCTTTAAAGCATGTATTCTCAACAGAGCGAGGCTTTTCTGAGAGATGGCTTTCATCTGGAGTGATTTGTTACAGACTGAAGGGTTCTGACCCATGAAGACGTGTACATTTATAAAAATAGTCCCACTGGACGCTTGATGTGTTTGGATTATGCAGCTCAAATAGTTTCCTATGAAATATTCTAGAGCTATTTTCATGTAATTAAGACACAACTCTCCAGTTTTACCACTCCTCCCCACCTAAATGTGTGTGTCCTTTACTGTGACTCAAGCTGGCTTCCAAAACAGGTGTCCAAAGGTTGCCTTAGGAAAGGTAAGCAAAGGGCTCACTATTTACCAGGTGACTTTAACTCTCATCCAGAGCCGTGCGGTGAGAGACACAGAGAAAGCGGTCTCAGGAAAAGCCCATTCTATTAATTAAGCTTCGCTTTTTAAAAGCCACTAGTATTTCTTCCAAAACAAAACCTTTAATGTGAAAATCTTGAGTTTTATGAAAATAATGTAGTGCAAGGATTTTCTCTATGCTAATGATTAAAATCAAGTATCTGGGAGAGACCCAATGGTTCTATTGAAGATGAGCTATTTTGTAAAGTCTGGCATTTAAAATTTAAAGTGAAAATGAGCACAAAGATCACAACAGTTACAGTGCAGTTTCCAATCTCTTACTGAATTTTTTAAAAAACCACTATTTTGAGCACGTGAAGCACACAACAAATACAGCTGAAAAAAGTTCTGTGAAGGGGCACCTGGGTGGCTCAGACGTTAAGCGTCTGCCTTCGGCTCAGGTCATGATCCTGGGGTCCTGGGATCGAGCCCCGCGTTGGGCTCCCTGCTCCGCGGGAAGCCTGCTTCTCCCTCTCCCCCTCCCCCTGCTTGTGTTCCCTCTCTCGCTGTGTCTCTCTCTCTCAAATAAATAAATAAAATCTTTTTTTTTTTTTAAGGTTTTATTTATTTATCTGAGAGAGAGAATGGGAGACAGAGAGCATGAGAGGGGGAGGGTCAGAGGGAGAAGCAGACTCCCTGCTGAGCGGGGAGCCCGATGTGGGACTTGATCCCGGGACTCCAGGATCATGACCTGAGCCGAAGGCAGTCGCTTAACCAACTGAGCCACCCAGGTGCCCCAATAAATAAAATCTTTAAAAAAAAAAAAGTTCTGTGAAAAAATTTCCCATCATTATGATAAAAGTAATCTTTTTTAGCAAGTCATAATTCTAAAAGGGAATGTAGGGGCACCTGGGTGGCTCAGTTGGTTAAGCATCTGCTTCGGCTCAGGTCATGATCTCGGGGTCCTGGGATCGAGCCCCACGTCGGGCTCCCTGCTCGGCAGGAAGCCTGCTTCTCCCTCTCCTACTCCCCCCGCTTGTGTTCCCTCTCTCGCTGTCTCTCTCTCTGTGTCAAATAAATTTAAAAGGGAATGTAAGTTAATCGTGGATTTAGAAGAGCTGAAAGCAACACAGGTCAGCAGAAGAGAGTGCTCGGACCTTCGGACCCTGGGCACCGGTGAGCTCAGGACTGATCCCAGCGGGCGGCAGGTCACACGGGATTCCATGGGACTCAGAACCCAGAGTTCATGTGCAAATTTCCCATGTTTTCCAGAACGTGAGCTTTGATCTTGGTTTTGTGTCTTTAAGACTGAGAATGGAAGACTGAGAATGATCAGTTGTTTGCCCAGGGCTCTGATGTCCTAGCAAAGCAGGGAGAACCACCCCGATGTGGGGCAGGGAGAGCCCCAAGGGGGTGGAGGAGGCTGTCTCGGTCTTTTCTAGCAGGAAACCATGAGAAAATATTGGAGACATTAAATGTCTTCTAAGCAAGACCACACACACAACAGTAAGCCAGCTGCCTTCTCCCAGATACAGCCAAACGGCTCATCTAACTTGTAGTTTCCGAAAGTAAAAATATTAATTTTATTTACTTTTTTTTTTTTTTTAAGATTTTATTTATTTGACAGAGAGACACAGCGAGAGAGGGAACACAAGCAGAGGGAGTGGGAGAGGGAGAAGCAGGCTTCCCGCGGAGCAGGGAGCCCGATGCGGGGCTCGATCCCAGGACCCTGGGATCATGACCTGAGCCGAAGGCAGACGCTTAACGACTGAGCCACCCAGGCGCCCCGTAATTTTATTTACTTTTTTAAATAACTGCTACACACCCAGCATGGGGCTCGAACTCAGGACCCCGAGATCAAGAGTTGCAAGCTCCTCGCACTGAGGTGGCCAGGAGCCCCCCAACTTGACTTGTAAACCAGTGCTGTTTTTTTTTTTCCAAAAGCCACGTGTGTGCTCGACTGGTTCTCAGACACCACCTGCAGTTTTGGAGTTTGAAAATGAGGGTTTTCTTTTCTATAGTTGTCTAATTGCAAACATTTCCATGATTTCCCTTGTCAGTTTTGTGCTCAGTAAGGGCAGCAAAAAACAGTGAACCAAGGAAGTGTATCCACCCCCATGAGGAGGGCACTGTAGGGTTGCACCCGTGTCCGGGGGCCTGGCAGCGTGGCACCTGCTGAATTGTGTCAAGTACATGTTTTTTCTTCGGGTTTAAAGAATTGAAGGGCTGATCCGAAAACATTGACTGTAAATGCTTTTCAGCAGTTACTCTTCGTCTGTTCTGAACTTTGGGGCTGCTGTCCTTCCTGGGGGTGGCCCTGAGAAGGAAACCCCTGGGGGCTCATCCTCGGGGCCCACTGCCTTCTTGTGTTGCCCCGACTTCGCAGCTGCTGGGTCATCCCTCATCATGCCTGTCGTCTGGTCCATGACACTGGGGTGGCTCTGAAGCGCCCTGCGGGAGGGTCGGCCTGTTGTCAGCCACGGTGGCCTCTGATACGGTTCACATTGTCCTTTGCTTTTCCCTACACAGATGAGGATGTCAGAACTCTCAAGGGCTGTTACCACTAACTCATGAAAGTTCGTGCTCTTAAATCCGTAAGAGGGATTTTTCCTGCAAGGTCATGTTCCTCACTCTATACAGTTTGGTTCACTTGCTTTGCCTTTGCGGTCATAGCCAAGAAGTCATTGCCAAAGCCCATGTCGTAAGGATTTTCTCCTGTTTTTCTACTAAGCTTTTTAGGCTTAGCCTCAAATTCATTTTGAGTTATTTTTGTATATGGTGTAAAGTAAGGTTCCGGTTCCTTCCTCTACGTCTGGTTATTGTTTCCCGGCACCATTTATTGAGAAAATGGCCCTTTCCCCCACTGAATGGTCTTGATATCAGATCATAAGAACGGATGTTCAGGACCGTCTGTGGGCTCTGGGCTCCGTCACCCCACCTGTGTGCACACCAGCACCACACTGTTTCAGTCTGTGGCTTTGAAGCATGTTTTGAAATCAGGGATTGAGTTTTTCAACTGTTCCTTTTTTTTTTTTTCCTTAAGATTTTATTTATTTGAGAAAGACACCGAGAGAGGGAACACAAGCAGGGGGAGAGGGAGAAGCAGGCTTCCCGCTGAGCAGGGAGCTGGATGCGGGGCTCGATCCCAGCACCCTGGGACCATGACCTGAGCCGAAGGCAGACGCTTAACGACTGAGCCATCCAGGCGTCCCTCAACTTTGTTCTTTTAAAGATAGTTTTGGCTGTTTGGGGTTGAGATTCCATTTTAATTTTAGGATGGGTTTTCCTATTTCTGCAAACAAATGTTACTGGGATTTTGATACAGACTGAATTAGGTCATTTAGGGTAGTATTCACATTTTAAGATTAAGTTTTCCTATCTGTGAACACAGGGCTTCTATTCATTTATTTATATCTTTTAGTCAGCTGCATTCTGTAGTTTGTACAAGTATTTTGCCTTTTTGGCTTATTCCCACTGTTTTTCTTTTCAATACTCTTGTGTATGGAATTGTTGAATTTCCTTTCTGGATTGTTAGTGTAGGGAAACACACCTGGTGTTTGTCAGTGTCGTGTCTTGCAACATTGGGAACAGACTTTTGTGGACTCTGCTTTCTCCACACGCGATCCTGGCAACAGAGTTGTGTTTCTTCCTTTCCAATTTGGATGCCTTTCTCTCTCTCGTGCCTAATTGCTCCAGCTAGAACTTGCAGTGCGGTGCTGGAACAGGGAGCACAGTGCGGAGCGCGTCCTCATCTCCTGGATCTGAGGAGTACGTCGGGTCTCGCGCCGCCCTGCACTGCCCACAGGGCGCGCTGTGGGGTCGGCCTCGGTGGCCTCCATTGTGCTGCTGCTTTCCTGCTTTTCTTCGTTTGTGGAGTGTTTGTCATGAAGGGGGGTTGAATTCTGTCAGGTGCTGCTTTCTGCAACAGCCAGGTGGCCGTGGGGTTCCCCTCTTCCTTCTGTTAACGGATTGTATTGTTGGATGTTGAACCGTCCTCGTATTCCGGGAATGAACCCCACTTGGTGATGGTGTAGGATCCCTTTAATGTGCTGTTGAAGTGCATCTGCTGGTGTTTTCGTTGAGGATTTTCTGCGTTCGTGTTCATGATGGATCTTCGTGACTCTGGTCCCAGGGTGGTGCTGGCCACGGAGGCTCTGGGAACATGTGAGGACGGCTGATCAGTTGGGTTTCTAGGAATGCGTCCATTTCACGAAGGTTGTCAATTTGTTGGAGTATGTTTCTCATCCTGTTCTCCTGTCTTGTTCCTGCAGAGTTGGCAGCGTCCCCCCTTTCATACCTCATTTTAGGAATTTCAGTGTGTGGGGTTCTCTGTCCATCTAGCTAAAGACTCATCGATTTTGTTGATCTTCGTAAAGGACCGGTGTTGGGTTTACTGATTTTTTTTTTGCCTCTGCTCCAACCTTTTATGATTTTTCCCTTGAGCTAGCCCTGGGTTCAGTGTGCTCTTTGTCTAGTTCTGGAAGGTGTAAAGACTCAGGGTCTGGTTTGTCGCCCATGTCCGAGCCCCTCAGCATTGCTGGCACCGTGCCTGTGAGCTCTGGAACCCTGTGGTCACTGGTCCGTCCCAGAGTGTTTTCTCATTTCCCTTGTGATTTCCTGTTTGACGCAGTGGTTAAGATGCTAACTCCCACATTTGTGCATCCTCTACACATGTTCCTGCTGTGATCGGGAAGGAAAGCACGTGGGTATAACCCATCTCAGGTTAGTAAGAACTCGGATGGAGCATCCTTGGTCTCCTAACGACTTCCAGCTTAGGGTCTGGTCTGTTTGCGGTGAGGTCCAGGCTGGTGCATACCCTCAGAATGTACTTGAAAGGACAGACCCTGTGGAACCAAAGTGGCTCAGCTTTGTGACTTCTCTGTCCCTCCTCTCCTGCGTTACCCCGTTGACGTTTTCTTCCAGGCGACACGCTTGATTTCAGTCTCATTTCCGCTTGTGTATATCCCACGTCTATTTTCTCTGTGGAAACCACAGGGGTTAGTAACATTGGAAATGACTAAATTCTATTATGAATTTTTTAAACTGTCATATCCCATACAAACGCTCCCGTCAGCTCTGCCCCTCCCCCAGCCCGGTCACCGATCCCACTGGCAACCCCCTTGGACTGGGTGCCATCAGCAAAGGCTTGTGATGCTGTGTCGTGCATCTGTCTTCTGGAGTCCATAGATTGACCCTCCCGGCCGTGCAGGTTGGCCGTGGATTCACGTTTACTGGAGAAGCATACAAACTTGCTCCGTCTGGACGGGCACCCCACAGCCATCAGGAACCCCTCAGCTCCGCCTCCGTGGGGAGGGTTGTTTTGGATGCAGAACAATTGAGCTGCCCTCTGGCCCGCACGCCATGTGCGCGGGGCCCCGCCGATGAGCTCAGGGACGTTGCCTACGTGTGACGGTCTTCGGATTTCTCACAATCTTCTCGTGTGTCTCGGTGAGGGTCGGAGCCTCGCCTGCTTGCAGTTCAGTGAGCGTCCTGGATTTGTAAATTCACGTCTTCTGTCCAGTGGGAAGTTTCTGCCGGGGCTCCCATGTGGTGCCCACAGCTCCGTGGCCATTTACTGGTTCTTCCATCTGCTCAGATGCTGTTGACCCTTCCTGCAACTTCTTTACTTGGCTTGTATTTTTCAGCTCCAGCATTTCTCTTCTGGTTTCTTCCTGTAATATGTTTTTGTCTGTATTCCTTTAGTTCTTGGAACATATTTAAGACTGTTTGGAAATCTTTCCTAAGTCCGGCCTCTGGGCTGCTCCTGGGATGGTTTTGTCACCTTTCCCTTGGTTAAAGCCATGTTTTCCTGCTGCCTTGTGAGAATTTGTGGAAAACAGGGCTCTGTGCTGGGGCTCCTCATCAGCTGTGTATGTGGCTGCTCTCGAAGGCCTGCCTTTCCCATCTCCCCCCACTGCTCTGTCGTCGGTGTCCCCCCATAAGCTCCTGCCCCAAACTCCTGCACGGCTCTGTGCCCCCTGCAGCTTTCGTGAGCCATGCCCACCTTTCCTGCTTGAGATCCAAGTTAGGCAAAGCGGAGACCAGTCCTTGGTCAGCTCCAGCCTGTTGGGAAGTTGCAGACAAGCTGGCCTGCTGCTCATGACCACATTGGGGGTGGTGGCAAGTACAGACACCCCAGGACTGGTCCCACCAGCTTGAAGGTGGCTTGGTACTTATTTGGTTGTGGTCACCCTCTGTGCTCCAGAACTCCTGTAAGGTTGGTTCAGCCGGTTTCTGGTTCTTCTGTTTTCCTTACATCAGGCAGGCTCCTGTGCTCCTATCTCAAGTTTAAACCGACCTGCCTTTCCCTGGAAGGTCTAGTCCTGTGGGCTGTCCGCGCACCTGCACTCCACGCTCGACTTGGCCTCTTGTGCTCTTTTCCAGGGCCTGCGCACCTCTTCAGGCTTTCTGGCAAGTGCTTCAGCCTGGTGGAGTCCACGTGAGTGAGGGAAGGTGTTGGCGGGGGGTGGGGGCCAGGACCCCCCCGACGCATCTGTGCCCCCAGGTACAAGTACGAGTTCTGCCCATTTCGCAACGTGACGCAGCATGAGCAGACCTTCCGCTGGAACGCCTATAGTGGGATCCTGGGGTGAGCCAGGGGTGTGCAGGCAGGTGGTCCCGGGCCCCTGGGCTGGTGCCCCCCCATCCCGCCTCACGTGCTGTTCTCCCTCAGCATCTGGAACGAGTGGGAAATCTCCAACAACACCTTCAGGGGCATGTGGATGAGGGACGGCGACTCCTGCCGCTCCCGGAGCCGGCAGAGCAAGGTGGGACCGTGGGGGAAGGGCCCGAGGATGCGGGGACCCAGCTTCCCCCAACCTGCCCACCAAGGCTTTCCCCACAGGTGGAGCTTACCTGTGGGAAAAGCAGCCGTCTGGCGCACGTGTCTGAGCCGAGCACCTGTGTCTATGCGCTGACGTTCGAGACGCCTCTTGTCTGCCACCCACACTCCTTGTTGGGTAGGACCCTGGGGCCAGCCCGGGGTGCAGGTGGGGGGCAGGGGAGCTCGGCTAAGTGGGCGTCTGTTGGATTGTAGTGTACCCGGCCCTGCCCCCTGCCCTGCAGCAGCGGTGGGACCAGCTGGAGCAGGACCTGGCTGATGAGCTCATCACCGCCCAGGTGAGGTAGGCGGTGAGGTACAGGGCGGGCACCCCCTTGCCCGGGCGTGGCGCAGCCACGAGCTGGCTCTTCCCTCTTCCTCCATTGCCAGGGCTATGACAAGTGGCTCAGGGCGCTTTTTGAGGATGCCGGCTACCTAAAGACCCCAGAACAAGGTGAATCGGTGCTGGAAGGAGGTGCCAAGGACCCGGCCTTCCAGACCATAGAGAGCTGCCGTGAGGTAGGGACAGGGAAGGGTACCTGGCCCAAGCGGGGCCGCACGCCCTGCCCTCGGAACTCTTGTGTTGCAGGCACATAAAGAGCTGGCGAAGGAGCTCAGGAGACTGAAGAGCATGCTGATCCAGCACGGCATCCCCTACACCAGGCCTGCGGGTGAGTCGTGCCCCGTGCGGGGCCCCAGCCCACCTGGGGACCTGCTGCCTGCAGGCCAGGCCCTGTGCTGACCCCGGCGGCTCACTGTTCTGCCAGAGACTTCCAGCTCCGAGCACGTGGGCCCCAAGACACCCCCAGACGGGACAGCGGAGCCACTCCGAGGCGACCCAGGACTGCGTGGGAACGCCCTGTGACCCGAGACTGGCAGGAAGGGGAGGCAGGTGGGGGCCACTTCCTCTGCCTCAGGGCCCCGTGGGCTCTCAGGCTCAGCTCAAAGAGGTGACAAAATAAAGATGCAAAGTTTTAATTCCTGTACTGATAAAAATAATTCCATGAATTCTGTAAACCATTGCATAAATGCTGTAGTGTAAAAAAATTTAAACAAGTGTTAACTTGAAACAATTCACTACAAGTAAATGATTACGCATTATAAATACTACCTTCTGGGTTAAGAAAGTTCCATTCCAGTAACATTCTCATCTAAATACTCAGAACAAACCTAGATCGAGGCTTCCATAAATTAATCCACATGAAGCATCCACACTGAGCCGAGGTCTCCTGCGACCCCAGTTACACAAACAGCGGAGGCTGGACCGAGACCACGAGAGCCAAGAGGCAGAACGACAGCCGAACTGAGGACGGCGAGGCCCCGGAATGCCTGTGGGGCAGGGAAGGCTCCCTCGGAGGGCCTAGGCCACCAAGACACAGGTGTGGAGGACCCAACGAGCAGTCCCCTGGGGGCCCTAAGAGTTCCACTTGCGAGATTCTTGGGGGTCCTCGCAGCACACCTGGCCTCAGCGCACGTACCGGTGGGGGGGGAGGGGAGGTCGTCCCCACGGCGCCACAGCTCCAGTCTCTCACTGCACAACAAGAACCGACCAGAGTAGCTTATACATAGACCTCAAGCTTAACTGTCCTTAATTGTTTATAATTTGAAAACGTCTAGGCTACTTATTGGTAATAAACATTGTCGTTTCCCAAAGAAGACCATAGGCCTGAAATGGGAAACAAGTGCATAAATATTAATAAAAATAATTTTAAACGGTGGTAACAGTAGCACAAAATATGTCATTTCTAAGAGCTAATCATCACTATCATTAAAAACAAAGTAGATTCACTAAAACCAACTCAATAGTCACCTTTAGTAGTGGACTAGCTGCAGAACGTCATGGATCCACCTTTAAACAGAGCTATTGGTGTGTCTTCCGTTAAAAAAGGTTTTCAACCTTTACCTATAGTAAATATTTGGTTACTGATAAAAATTTTTACCGAGCCACTTTGCACTTTACAAAATGCTATTAAACGTCTTTGGCAAAGCCACGGGTGGGCCGAGACTTCCAGGCCAGAGGGCCAGCTACGGCTGCCGCACGGAGAACAAAGTCTGGGTCAACTACAGACATCCTTTGCTTCTCCCCAGATTTCTAGGAAAAATGACCCAATGCAGACCAGAGAAGATTCAAGTCCTCACCAAAACCACACCTGTTCTCAGGAGCGTTTCTGCCACGGCCAGGCGCTCTCTGCAAGCCCGGGGTCACCGGGGTGGCTCCGGTAATCGCCAGGCTACCCTGCAGCCTGGAAGCCTCACCCCTGCAAGCTGGCGTCCATCCGGCTGCAGGGAGCGGCCGTGGGCAAGCCTCTGGCCTCAGGCCGCCCAAGGGGGAGCCAGGACACCCTTCCAGCAGGCTTGCGAAGCTACAGAGGCTCAGGCACGGCTTTGTGAAGTTAATGTGAGAGCCTCCGCCATCGGGGCCCTGGGCCGCACTTCCCCTCAGAGGAACACACAAACCCAAGGGAAGGGCGCCCTCCGCCCCTCGTGCGAGGCTCAGGCACTTAGAAAAGCGGCCGCAGGTCACGGAGCACGATCGGGCTCAGCGCCACTGCATGGTCCTGGAATATAAAACTCCAATTAATGTGCGTGTGTACGCAATTAGGAGTCCCTTTCACAAAATTAAAAACCTCTAAATGTGTCTTTCGGTATCACTGCTATAAATACTATTTGCACTTAATTTGAAAACTATAAAAAATCCTAGGCATTTCTCACTACTAGATAAACGCTCATTTCATAAGTACTAATTTCAGGATAAGAAATCTAAGACCTTTACCATACCATGAATTAACAATAAACTGATAGGAGATGGTGTAAGTTCACAGTTCACATACAAAGCTTCGCATTATCGCATATTAAAAAAACACGAACCTAAAAAGCAGCTTATACCAACTCAGAATGTCTAACGCCCCCGGTTTACAAAGTGCTTGGCGGGGTCACAGTGCGTCATTCCCGAGCCCGTGGGGCCGGCCGGGTGGGCTCTGGGGGTGCGCCCGTGAGGTTCGAGAGAAGCAGGCCGGAGCCCGGGGTGGGGGCGCCGGAGCAGTCACCATGGGAGGGGCTGGCCCTCGCAGTAGGGGCAAGGGGGCGCGCCCGCGGCGCACGGCTCACAGAGCACACGGTGTTGGCAAGGCTGGAGGACGGCGCCGCGGGCCCGCTCCCGGCACACGGCGCACTGCTTCGCTCGCAGCTGGAAGATCACCTGCAGGGCGAGACACGGGTGGTGGTGGGGTCGGGCGGCCTCCAGCGGAACCGAGGCCCCGGGAAAGCCACGGATGGGCCGTCATGGGTCATCGGGGAATGTGGCCCCGGCTGCAAAGTCAGGGCCGAGGGACGCCCCCAGAATGAAGGTGGGGGGCGGGAGAGCCCTCACGAGACGCCAGGAGCCGAGCTGCCACACCGGCGTGGGAAGGGGCGGCCAAGCAGGTGCCACCTCAAAGGGCTAGGCCCTCATAGAGGCTCCCAACTGACACGCTGTGGCCAGCAGGCTTGAGGGTCTGGGCTGGTGGGGACCCTGACTTGGGACTCGGGCCTCCAGCCACAAGAGCAGCCAAGGCCTGGGGGACTATGCCTCAGCGGCCACTGGAGGAGAAGAGCGTGTGAGGGCCGTGGAACCTTCCAGATGCTCCAAGGTCTCACAACAGGCCCTGGTGTGGAAGGGATTTACAGCCGAGGGCAGCAAAGGTGAAGGGTGGAGGCAGGCAGACATCTACCCAGGGACCCCGGGGGGCGACCTTTGTGAGGTGCCGCTCCGGCTCCGACCCCGCGGGGCGGGAGGGGCGCACACCCTGTCTTCGGAGGGCAGAGCTGGCAGTGGGGACGGATGGGGTCTGGTGAGGAAGACCAGGGGGCCGTCCAGAGCCGGAACCAGGACTCACCCCATCCACGGCTTCCAAGTCCAGGCGCAGCTGACTTTGCAGGGAGTGCAGCTTGGGGAGAGGAACGGCGCCCAGGTCAGCACAGCGCTGCAGCCCCCGGCCCTCCAGCTCTTCCCGGAGCC
Source organism: Leptonychotes weddellii (assembly GCF_054177405.1). Lineage (NCBI taxonomy): Eukaryota > Metazoa > Chordata > Mammalia > Carnivora > Phocidae > Leptonychotes > Leptonychotes weddellii. The sequence goes on along the minus strand of NC_138373.1, from coordinate 34,833,962 downwards.
GCCGGAACTGGGCCTCCACCTCCTCCTTCTTCTGCAGCGCCAGGTCCCGCGCACTGTCTGCAGCCAGGGCCCGCTCCTTCGCCTCCTTCGCCTCCCGCCGCCACGCGTCACAGGCCTGAAACCCGGGGCAGTGGCGGGCTGCAGCAGCGGCACGGGGTGCCCCCCTCGCGGGCGCGCCTGCCCCACCCCCACCCGTGCTCACCTGCTGCACCTGCTGCCAGGACTCCTCCCACTGCCTGATCTTCCTCTTGGCCTCATCCAGCTGCCGCCTGACGCGGGCCAGCTCCGCGCTGTTCGGACTCGCACTTGAGGACGGGGCAGGGCCGGTGTTCAGGATGGGGGATGGGCTGGGAGAAAAGCTGCCAGAAACAAAGTCCCAGATGCTCCCGGGGACGCCGTTCAAGCCTGAGCGCAGAGGGGACAGGAGAGGTCACAGGCCGTGGCGCTGATACCCCACCTCTGGGCCCCGCTGACAGTGACCCCTGCCCCTGGCACCCTTTCCAGCTGCTCAGGCGTCTGGAAGCAGAAGAGGACATGAAGTCAGGTCTGTCCCTGCGCCATCCCTGGCCCCCGAGCCCCGCCTTGCCTCGGTCTGCAGGCCCTGCAGCTGCGGGGGTCGCCTACGGTAGGGGTGTGCACGAGAGAGTAACATGATACTTAAAATACTCTTTTAAAATACGACGAGTTACACGAGGTAACGTCTCCCAACAAAAAATACAAGGACTTGTGCTGTTCCTGTTGCGCCGGTCGGTGTGCTTGGCGCCAGGTCTCTAGTGACATCACAGGTCCCAGGGCCTGAGGCCCACCACCACGCACGGGTGACAGCTGGGGCCATCCCGTGTTCGCGCCCTGAGGCACCCTCAGCGGACTGGACAGGGGACCCCTCAGGCGGTGGCCGCCCCTGAGATAGGGCAGTGGAACGTGGGAGGGCAGCACACCCCCCCACCCCCCTCCCCCCACAGACATCATGCAGGGTGGGCATGTCCCCACCAGCACCCGCTCACCTAAGGAGCTGTAGGACGCGGCTGAGGAGCCCAGCGCTCCAGGCTCCGATCTGAGGGCCGGCGGCTGCTGGGGGGGCGTCATGGCTGAGGAGACGAGTGGCCCCGACAGGGACTGGGAGAGCGAGCTGAGCGGGGAGGTGGACAGCGATGAGGACGAGTGCAGGGATGGGGAGCGGGGCAGGCAGCCCGGGATGCTGACGGGTGCTGAGCCGCCCAGTGACCTTGGACCTGCAGAGAGCGGGGGAGGCCAAGTTAGCGGGCGGGGCGGGGGCAGCATGACCACCACGCAGGGACACGGCGGCCGCGCCCGGGTCTCTCTGCGGAGACCATGTTGCTGAGACGGAGGTACCCCGAGGGGCCAGGGGCTGAGAACCTGCCCAACCGAGAACCGTCGCAGGGCTCTGAGGAGAAAGGCTGGCCCTGGGAAGAGCCCACGGTGCGCCCTCCTACCTGTCGGGCCCAGGTCGCCACTGTCATGCTCTTCCAGCTCTCTGTTTAGAGCTGTGAGGCCGACGTCACAGAGATGAAGCTCCAGAGCAGAACCTGGTGAACCAGACGTCATCTCAGCACGGGGCTACACTGCAGCCTGGCCCCCACCGGGGAGACCCGCCTTCTCCTCCCCCAGACCATGGCGCTAGCACGGTCTCTGGGGCCCTGGTACGCTCTAGGCCCATCTGCTAAAGGATCAGAGGCATCGAACAACGTGGGGCCCCCCACCTCCCAAAACTTTCCCTCTCCTGCAAGTAGGGCCTCCCTCCCTTCACCCCCACCCCGACAGCAGACCCTGGGGACCCAGCTCAGGCCCACCAGCCCCCAAATCTTCTCAATTCAGCAGCTGCACAGCGGTCGACTCTGGAAGCAGCGGCCAGAGGACCCGGCCCTCCGTGTGACTCCCAGGACACCGGCTGGGGCCTGAGCTGCTGCGGTCTCCTGGCCCAGGGTCTGCAGAAGACCCTGTGGCGCTGATGGCGCAGCACAAGGAGGTCAGCTGCACACCGCCCTGCCCCCACCATGCACCCTCCCAGGAGCAGGTGGGCCTTTCCCGTGTGGCTGAGCCTTGCTCCCCCCCGCTGCTGCCCGATCAGATGCATCAGGTACCATCTCTGGAGGCCACAGAGCATCCCCCGTCCCCAGGCCCCCAGGACAGACCGCCGTTCCAAAGCCCAGGGGATGCACCGTGGAGGCCCTAGTTGGGCCTGCTTGTTCTGGATCCGTGAGCCCGGCTTCCGGAGCCTTCTGCCTCTGCCCTACCCCCAGCGGACTAGCGTCAAAGTTCCCTGAACTGTGTCTGACAAATGACAGCAAGTCAGAACCACTGGTCATTTCTGACCACGTCCCGCCCTCGGCTGGGCCCAGACTCCTGGCCGTGTCGGACACGCTGCTGTGCCAGGGATGTGCTGGGAAGCAGCAGGAGGACCGCGACCACTGCAAACGACTGCATTCGAATCCAGAAGTGAAGGCCGAAACTGCCGGAGGCTGCAGAGAAGCTACTACCTCCTCAAATGAAAAGCATTTACCGTAATTACTGGGAAAACACGGGGTGGAGAGTCGGGGGGAGACAGACTTCCAAACTACCGGCTGCGGGACACGTGCAGAGCAGACTTGAGGTCCGGCCCCAGTGGGGACCGCAGCGTCCTGGAGGCGGCCCAATGCTGCCTAAGTCCCCAGAGCGCAGGCACACATCCGCCGTCCTCGGGCCACTGGCTCTGGCGTCCGTGGCAGGTGAAGAGGAGACGTGCTGGCTGGGGCTGGGAGCCCAGGGGGCTGCACCCCCTGGCGAGACCTGTGCACTCCGTCAGTGCCACTGCGCCCGCTCGCAGACGCGGCCAGGAGCACAGAGCGGGGGCACTATGCAGGCACAGCCCCCCACCCCCACCCCGCTTTGGATCCCAGCCCCCAGGAGAATTCTACCAAGGTCAGCCTGCTGCCCCCCCCTTCGCCCTGGCCTCGGGCCTGCCCGCTCTAAAGGAAACACCCTTCCAACAAAGGTTTTAGGGGGTCCCGCAGGTCCCATCCAGGAAGGAGGTGAGCCTGCCAGGTGGCAGCCGGGCCAGCAGCCCCCCCCCGCCCCACCCCGTGAAGAGCAGAGAAGGCAAGGAGAGCTGAGCATGGACGCGGGGCCTCGGTCCTCTGTGGGGCACAGGGAAAAGGCCCCAAACCAAGACAGCCAGGGAGCCTGCCGCGGCACCACAACCCCCAGCAGCCCCTGCAACCGAGAGTCGCGGGACAACGGACAGATGAATCCCTCAGGGAGACACCGCCCGCCTGGGGCCTATGCAGCCCCTGCCTCCTGTGGGCTCCCTCAAACCAGGCTTCTCTGGACCCTCCACCTGCTTGCCAGCGAGCTCCTTCCTAACACCCAGCAGCACAGAGGCATTTGCATCCTGGGGCCGCCAAAACCAAGCACAACAGGAGGCGGCTTCCAACAGCGCCCCACAAATCCATTCTCGCTGTTGGGACCTAGAAGTCAGTCCAGACCAAGGCCCGTAGGGCCGGCTCCCCCCAGTGGCTCCAGGGGAGGCTCTGGCCTGCTGGTGTTGCTGGCAACCCCTGGCCATCTTGGGCTGGTAGACACATCACTTCAGCCTTTGCCTCGGCTGTCACACGGTCATCCCTCCGCATGTGGGCCAAACTACCTTCTTCTTATAAAAACACACATCACACTGGGTTAGGACCCATCCGAATGACCTCATTTTACCTTGTTTGCGTCTGCAAAGACTGTTTCCAGATAAAATCACGTTCTCAGACAAGAAATCAGAACTGAGAGCGCCTGGGTAGCTCAGTCGTTAAGCGTCTGCCTTCGGCTCAGGTCATGATCCCAGGGTCCTGGGATCGAGTCCCACATCAGGCTCCCTGCTCGGCAAGAAGCCTGTTTCTCCCTCTCCCATTCCCCCTGCTTGTGTTCCTGCTCTTGCTCTCTCTCTGTCAAATAAATAAATAAAATCTTAAAAAAAAAAAAAAATCAGAACTGAGACCTACCTTTTGAGGACACATAATTCAACCGGCAATAGTGGGAGCCATGAACAGACACCTGCCCAACTACCCTCTCGGGGCTCTGGTGCTTGAACAGGCATCTCCTGAGTAGACCAAAGGCCCAGAACTCCTGGGACCCCCCCCCCCCGGACAGAACTGTGAACTGCCCAAAGGGTGCACCTGCTCCTGGGGCAGACATTGCAGACCCTGACGCCTCTCATCCAAGCCCACCCCTCGCTGACCAACCCCCACCCCTTCTTGACATCCTGTCTCCAACTCACCCCAAACTACTGCCAAGCCTTGCCCTCCAGCTTTGTCAGCCTTGTACCCATGCCTCTGTACCCCTTGAAAAGGCAGCATCCCCCTCAACCTTGCCCTCCTACCCTGAGGAGCCTGGTAGCCCCTCCAGTGCCTACTCCATGCCCAGACACACCCAGCTTCGGCAGCCCTAACCCTCAGATGCCAACGTCCCCCAGTGCACTTTGCTGCCTCCCACCAGGAAGAGGCCCCACTGCGGCATCAGCAGCTTCTCAAACTCTGGGGACGTAAGAGCCTCCCTTGCTGGTGCACCAGGGCCCACACACTCAGTAGGAGCCCATCAAGAGACCTCAGGCCCTCTATCCTCCCTGAACTTGCACCAGTGAGGGCCCCAAGCTCCAGCTATCTCAGCAGACTGCCCCTCATGCCCCACCAGCACTGTCCCTCAAGTGGCCTATGATGCCAATCCCGGCACGTCAAGAGTCCTTCCTCCCAGAAAGACCGTGCCCCTGGGCGTGCTGGTGGACACTCGGGCCAGACCCAGCCCCCACTGCGGCTCTTCCTGTCACACAACACTGCTATAGGCTGCAGCCCGGCAGGCCTTCCATCAGCGCCCCTTGTCCTGTGAGAGCTTCTGCTCAGCCTCACAAACCCTCGTTTTGCACGTCGGCCCAGACTTTGAGGGCACCTGGACCCCGTGCAGACTCACCTGCTGAAAGCAAGCACTGCCCCCCACCATCTGCCCTGCCCCCACCTCTCCACGCTCTGCGCTGTGGCCACAAGGATGGAGGCCCAAACCCACCCTTCCTGTGCTGGCCTAGGGTCTCAAGCCTCTGTCCTGCACATGCAGGTGAGCCAGGCCTGACGATGCGGACTTAACCTTCAGCACCAGGTCAGGCATGGTATGCTTTAAACCGACAGTCCTAGAAACACTTTCTGAATAACAAAAGCACAAATAAACTGACAGATGGGGAAAAAGAAACTGAAGCAGGAACCTTTCCTCACCTGGAAAAGATTTATCTTTTCACGGTCCCCCACCCCCACCCCATGACTCAGCAGAGATGCCCCCCTCCTCCAGCCTCAGGCACAGAGGGGACACAGAGGGGCCGGCCCGCCCATGACAGCGCAGCCAGCGCGCAGGGGCACACTGGCTGCTCGTCTCAGGGGAAGAGCCTTGCCTCCTCCACCTCACTGCTCTCTGAGTCAAACCCAGGTGCTCCGGGATATTCTCTCAAAGAAAGAACGGACTTTTAAGAAGACTTGAACACTCAAAATCTAGAGCCAAATTACGAAAGCTGTGCCATCTGACCCAGAACCCTTGTCTTGCCCAACTACCAAGAACCGCCCAGATGTTCATGAGAAATTAGTGGAGAGCTGCTGAGTAATTGCCCTGGCAATCCCCAGATCCTGACGTGACACAGCACATTCAAGAGGCGACGCGGTCCTTCGGGGTCAAAGGACACACAGGGACAATGCGCACAGTGCACAGAATTAAAGACCAGCACAGGGCAGCCCTGATACCCGGGATGCTCCCCCGCCAGGGCCGGATGCCCCCCCAGCAGACAATCCTCCCCTAATACAGGATGGAGAAGCAGCCAGCAAACCCACTCACCCACCGGCCTGAATTTCCAACAGGGCAGGCGACGATCCCCGGCAGGACAAGGCAGGAACCCCGTCCTCGTCGGGGAGCAAAAGATGCACCTCTCCCCCTGGAGAAGCCCCGCGGATCGCGCCCACGCAGGGAACCAGCGCGCGCCTCTGCAGAGCAGGTTCCCAAAAAGGGTATGTTTGCATTCACATCCCTGCACAGCCTACAAGGAACCTGGTACTGACCCCTGGCTGTCACACCTGGCCCGGCACACAGGCAACTACAACGGGTATGAGCAGCACCTGGAGATGAGAAGAAGTGCACCTGGGGAGGAGGAAGGTCGGGGGGGAGAGGAGACACTCTTTACCTGGTGGGGTGGGGGCGTTGGTGCAGGGGGGTGGTGCACCCGGGGAGGCGGCACACCGGGGAGGTGGAAGGAGCGGGGAGGTGAGAGATGCACCTCACCTGGGGGCATGGCGCACCTGGAGAGGAAGCGCAACCGGGGAGGGGGGTTTGCGCTCCTGGCAGGGAGGCGCGTCGAGAGGGGGTTGGCTCTCACCTCGCCCGGGGTGCACAGCCAGTTCCGCATAACGATGACCCACACCCAGACCGCGAGGGGCTGACGATGCTGACTCACCGTCCACCGCGCCGCCGCCGCCGCCGCCGCCGCCGATTCAAACGCAGCCCGCGCCCCGCCCGCCCCGCGTCGGCCCCGCCCCCGATGACGTAAATTAGACCCGCCCGCCCACCCGTGCCAGCCCCGCCCCCGAGTGACGCAACCTTTCGATCGGCCCCGCGCCAGCCCCGCCCCAGCCCCGCCCCGAGTGACGTAACCCTGAGACCGACACCACCCACGCCGTGCCGGCCCCGTCCCCGAACGTCTAGACCCTCCGACTCGCCCCGCGCCAGCCCCGCCCCCGCTGACGCAACCCTTCGACTCGACCCGACCCGGCCCGGCCCCGCCCCCGCCGCACCTGTCCCGGGGCCGCGGGCAGGTGCGCGTGGGGGAGCCCAGGCAGCCCGAGTCCTCCGAGCCCCCAATCCCTCGCCGCCCTGTGTGTGGGCCCCGGGCGGGGCGCGCACCTCCTGACACAGGCACCTGCCCCTCCGGCCTCGAGGCAGCGTGCCCAAAGCCCAGGTGCACGCGGGGGCTTCGCTCTGCAGGGCCGCTTTGGTTCAGGGAAAGGGTCTTCGCTCGGGGCGGAGCAGCTCAGGTGTAAACGCGCACACCAGGGAGCGCGCCCACCAGGGAGCACGCTGTGGCCCGGGGCCAGGCCGGGGTCAGAATGAACACGCCCTGGCCCTGCCCCTGCCCTCGAGGTCACTGCGAGCCCGCAGCCCCACAGCCAGGCCCTCCGGCCCCTCCATAGTCCGTCTGGTGTCGGGGTGAAGGCTCTCCCGCCCTTTACTCCCAGCCACTCCCGGCAATGAGCTCCGCAGACGACTATTTCAGATGGTTTAATCTGAAACCTGCTCACATGAAGTGTAAGGCAAAGGAAACGAAATCTATCAAAAGACCCTGAAATTATTCCACTAAATTCATTAACTACACAATTAGTCTATTTATTTTAGTTTACTCCTTCTCTGTAAGCAGTGCACTGGTAAGGACAGAACCCGAGCCACACTATCCTATGTGAGGAGAAATCAGCCGGTCTACATCGGCCAGCCTCAGGAGGTAGGGCAGGCTCTTTCCCGCCCCCCTAAGCAGCAGAAAGGTGGCTGGATAGGGCCCTCCTAGGGCCAGAGGGCGGCCCTGGGCAGTCCTAACTGGGCCCGTATTACTGGGGTATGACAACACGTGATCTCGGGAGAGAACAGGAGGGTCCCACCGATGGCGGCAGCTCATGATTTTAACAGCAACAAAAATGTACTATCTGTAAACAAGCAAGGTTGATCCCGAGAAGACATTAACCTCTTCACTCTGGGTAACTGGTTCACAGAACATTTAGGTAAAGGAAAGAAGGGCCTGTAAAATGCTCAGTGACACACGCAAACAGGCTGAGGACCCCCTACTGGAAGGATGACAGCTGGGGACACTGAAAATATACAGATCTGATCTGGAGCTGCCACACCTGCCTCGAGGCCGCTTTCAAAGCACAGGTGCACCCAGCTCTATCCCTTCCTCGGGGAACAAAGCTGAGTATGGCCTCAGCCGATTAGGGCAGGGAGTGTCTTGCCTAATGACTTTTCTAGGATGCTTCAATTTTACTATTACTATCTTTAAACTGGAGAAAATAAGCTTAATTTTTAAAAACTCTGCATAAAACCCAAAACAATAAAATCAAACATGCCGTTCATACCAATGGCTTTCCGGCTCCTGTCCAGGTGGAAACACACCTGCCCCGTGTGCTTTAACCACACGAGTGGGGCAGCCAAGCGCTGGACTCTAACATTCTCTAGGGCAGCTGCTGAGAGACACACCATATGGACTGCGCTTCCTGAATAACCAACCACTCAGCCCCCGAGTGTGGAGGGGACCTGCTCAGTGGCCAGACGGCTCGGGGCTGCCTTCCTGCGGCGCCTTTTGGCCGGATGTGTGAACACTGGCACGGCTGGCCTCCGGGTGCGAGTCAGGGCTGAGTTCTCGAGCCCACTGGCCACATCGAGTCCGCATACAACCAGAGACGTCTGTGGTTCAAGAGGGACACCTCGCTCAACCCCAATTCCAAGTCCAGCTCCAATGCTCATGTGTGTGTTGGTGCTTCAAAGAACACACACACAGAATCTACCCATGAAGGAGGTCTTGAACAAACGCCCCTGGTCTAAGGCAGAGCCGGGAGAGCGGCAGGCCGTCTTCACGCCCACGTGGACAGGATTTCCACAAAAGCCCAGAGCACGGAAGCAGGGGTCACGAGTTTGTGCCCGGCAAGGAAAGAAAGGGCTCAGAAAAAACCAGTAGGGGGAGGGGGTGGCTGCATCAAGGGTGCCCTCTCTACCCCCAGCATCCCTTCCTGGGGGGGGGGGGGCGCGGGGGCGGAGCCAGCTCGATTCTAGAGGGTTCTTCGGCAGAGGAAACAGCTCCACAGCAGAGACCGAGCGGGAACACCAAGGCTGTGCGGGAAGACACACCCAGCCACAGAAGGTCCCCGGGCTTCTAGAAGAGTGACCTTTGAAGAACCTCTTCAGAATGAGCACAGGGGCTCTGGGAAGGCCAGGCTGCGGTGGGAACACGGAGAATGTCCCAGGAGTCGGCCGTGACACTGGGGCAGGATTGCACACGCCTGCCAGGCGTCCCTCACGTCAGCAGGAGGGACCACAGTGGCTCTCGGCCCCTTTGAAGTCCAGGACTTGCCATCTACAGGGCCGCTGGAAAGACACCCTCTCCTCCCTGACCTGGGCCAGCGCCATCTGCACCTGTGTCTCAGCTACGGGCCCCGAGGCTGGCAGTGTGACCGGGGTGCACGAGTTGTAGGGGGTGGAAAACAACGTGCACACACTCCTTGGCCATCAGCCACGGACGTTTATCTCTGGGTAGGAACAAACCATCTCGGGGCTGGCCACCCAGCGCCCTGACACAGGTACACAGGGGCCTTCCCGGTACCCCCCACCAGTCGCCAGGAGAGAAGGCAGAAAAGAAGGGGTGTGCTCCAGGGCCCTGGGCGCAAGGACGGACCGCGCTGGAGATGACTGGGCCGGGCCTCTCATTGTAGCGGCTTCCCTGTCCTGCCCATGGCCACACCGTCCCGGCCCACCCTGGGACCAACAACACCGAAAGAGCCACAAACAGAGCCCTTGCCAAGTCTTCCTCTACCAGGACAGAGATTCGGGCTCAGGTCAGCCCGGCAACGCAAGCCCTCCGCAGCTGCGGCCACATGTGGGACCACCCAGACATGGGCCGGGGGCCTGCACAGCCCAGCAAGGTCACCCCCTCCAGCTCCACGCCCCTCCCCTCACCCGGTGCTTTCAGCACAATCCCCCCTCCGGCCAGGCTGCAATCACGTGGGTCATCAGTCCCCAAACCCTCGAGGACTCCCAGCAGTTAAGGGCCCCTCAGTGAGGCACGGCCTCTGGCTGCCCTCATCCCCACGCCCCTCCACTCTCATCTTAGGGCCAGGTGGCTGCTGCCGGGGGTGGGGGTGGGGTTCCCAGATCACAGGTGGCTTTCCTACAAGGAGCATTGTGCCCCGTGCCCTGAAATAGATACAACTTAGGTGCGAGGAGAAGTCGGGAGACGAGGGGGAAGTTTTAGACCTACCTGGGGGGGGCTCGGCAGCACCGCCGGGGGGCTCGAGCGGGTGGGCGCGGGCCGGGAGGGTGGGCAGGGTGGTCGGGGAGGAGCTGCCGGAGCCGGCGCTGGACGCCAGGCTGGACGCCACGCTGGAACCCACGCTGTGGGCGAGTGGGTGAGCCACTGCGGACACTGACAGGTGGTTCTGCACAAAGACACACAGACAAGGTGAGCAGATGCGCGCGGAGAACAGCAACGTGACAGCTCGGTGACGGAGGCCACGGCTGAGGGGGGGGACACGGATGGGACAGTTGGCTAACTTCTTTCCGCTAAGCAAAATATAAAGAAGTTGGACTCTTCCAAACATTCCAGAGGAGCTTTAAATGCCTAGTTGGGGGGCGCCTGGGTGGCTGAGTCGGTTAAGCGGCTGCCTTCAGCTCAGGTCATGATCCCAGGGTCCTGGGATCGAGCCCCGTGTCGGGCTCCCTGCTCAGCAGGGAGCCTGCTTCTCCCTCTCCCTCTGCCTGCCTCTCTGCTTACTTGTGCTCTCTCTTTCTCTGTCAAATAAATAAAATCTTAAAAAATAAATAAATAAATAAATGCCTAGTTGGTTACGATAACCAGGACAGACAGAGTCACTAGCTGCTGCTCACCCAGGGACAGGCACAAATGCATCTAGAAAGGGTCCTATTTAGTGAGCTTTTCTGCAGAAATGGTTTTCAAGAGCAGACACATGGCGGTAAACAAAAAATCCACCAAAAGGCATCAGCAGAGAATCAACACGGCTTCTGAGAACAGAAAAATGATCTCGTTACCTGAGAAAGGTAAAAAGCATGGGGCAACGCCCATGATCTTTATTTGGTAACTAACAGATCAGAACCAGCACGCTCCTGGAGGGCGGCCGGCAGTGTGGACGGCACTCTAATGACCCACAGGACAGGCTGCAAGCCAGGGCTCGGGGCTCCGCGCGCAGTGCCTGAGGCATGCCCCAGTCACCGTGCAGTCGGGGACCAGAAGCCACAGTGGAGGGAAATGTGTGGTGTCTGGTTTTTGCTTCAAAACGAGACAGAAGTTAGCTTTGTGCAGGGGCTACAAGACCATCCGAGGAGGGGAGGGCTTTACTAGTTTGTCGGCTTAAGTGAAATTTTCTACAGTAACAATGGTAATAAAAGAATACATGTTTCATGAGAGGAGAGACATCTCACACATGATAGTTTCTCCAAGTCAGTGTTTCCTCCTGGACTGCTGGCTGTGCTCAAGAGGGGCCCCCGGTGCAGACATCAGCCACGAGCATCAGGGACGCTGCGACAGACCACCACCATTCTACGTGAACCCGAACCGCACAAGTCTGGAGAGCGAGGTCCCCCGGCGCTCCCTGGGCTCAGGCTCAGAGGTGGGCCCCCCGCCTCCACACCGCAGGCCACCTGCTCCATCCCCCAACGCCGTCCCTCCTCCAGGCTGCATGCGTCCCCCAGCTGCGGCAGGAAGGTGGTGCAGGCACCCCACAGTCTGCCCCACACGCTAAGCCAGGCTGGGAGCCCCTGGCCTGAGGCACCTGCTGTGGTTTCATCCACCCAAAAACCCGTAGTGCAGGGAGACGTGTCCCTCTAAGACATCAGGTGACACTTTATCCTAAAACCTGAGAACACCCTCGCTGGCATCTCCCTGAGGCTACAGGGAGGGAGGGCCTGGAGCCGGCGGGTAGAGAGGTGCCCAGAAGCAAGGAAGGGGTCTCCAGAGGGCCACCAGGCTGGCCTCCAGCCATGTGGCCTTTCAAACTGGGGGTCCCAGGGAAATGCTGGGAGCCACTCTGCTGACCTGGGGATCCCCAGGCTGGCTTTGGGACGGGACGGAGGACGTCTCTGGGCGCAGGCAGGCAGGGGACTGAAGATGAGCCTGGCAGATCACTCCTGGCTGCTGGTGTACATGAGGACGCACTGGGCGGTGGCGGGCCAGCGCGACGTCCCCGGGGTGGCCCACACACCAACAAAGCCGCCCCTGGGGTGTCTGGGCCTGACAGGTGCATGAGTCCCCCGTGCACCTGCTATGTTGTTGCCAACATGTCAAGCTTCAGGTTCTTAATGAACATCTTACCATTTTAATCTCTTTGAAACATCACAAAATAACTAAGCTGCATTTTTACTTTCAACTCTCTTTCTGATTTCAAAGCTCCTTAGAGGAGACAAGAACCTACACAACTTGTTCCGGACACTCTGGAGAGTCCTCTGGGGGTGGCCTCAGGTGGGCGCCGGGGAAAGCAGGGCAGAGGGGGACCGGGTGCGTTGCCCGTGTAGAAATTAGGAATAAAGGCCATAGCAGAGACCCGCGGACAGGAGGCAACGTGCTCGCCCAGAGGGGGCACGTTGGCTGTCACACGGCGCCCCCCAGGCCTTCGAGGCACGGGTGGTGACCGGTGCTCTGAGTGCAGAGAGCAGCACTGGCCAGTGCTGGTGGGGGACCGTGTTCTCATGAAAAGGGGAAACTGCAGACAGACCCAGATGCAGGGGAGAGCACCAGGCGAGACAGAGGGGCCAGTCGGACGACTTCCGAACCGTGAGGGCGTCCGGGGCTGTGGCTGAAGCAGCCCCGTGGGCGGGCTCTGTTCGGGCAGCCCCAGGACACATGGAGACGGGCCATGAAGGGCACCCCTTGCTCCCCGCGGGGTTTTGGTTTTGTTGTTTCCAAAGTGCAACACCAGTATTTTTTTAACATTGAAACAAAAGACCGTGGAACAGGCCAGTTTAAGAAGAAAGTGAGTGGAAACATAATGACGCCCCAAACAGACAACGGCCGGATGGCTCTGGGTCAGAGGGAAGGCGTGTGAGCCCCAGCAGCCCGGGCTGCCCCCCTGCTGTACCTGCTTGCCATCCTGCTCGCTGGGCCGGTGGCTGCCCTCAGCAGGGGACTCTCTCCGCTTTGCCTGCAACAGAAGAAGAAAGCAGCAGTAGACTCCAAACACACAGACGCCTACGCTTTGCGAGCGAGTGAGAAGATGCGGAGTCCTGAAGTGTCGGAAAACAGCAAAGGTGTTCAAGTCACTATCCTCCGTCAGGTCTGACTCCGTCTCTCACACCTGCTCACTGACCTCTGACCTCTGGGCCGCGTGAGGGAGGGTGGGAGCTCTGCGCTGTGCCCACCGCCTCCAAGCCTGAAGCAAAGGGTTATTCTGTTGAAAAGTGCTGAACGCAGGGAGGGGGAGGGAGGGTAAGCTTCCTTTGTGAAGGCACGCCCTCCCCTCCCCCATACCTGGGAGCACTCCCTCGCCAGCACTGTGTCCGCGGGGGACAGACCTCACTAAGTAACCCTGACCTGACCTTATTTTCCCTCATTCGTTTACCATCCCAGTTTACCACCCTGGAAACAGAAACCCCTTTTCTTTCAACTTGCCACTTCTGCACGATTTACTGCTCTTTGTTAAAAGGGTATTAAGCTGCCAGGTCCAATTGCTTCTCTATGAAGCCTCACAAACAGGTCTAAGTAATAACCCTTTCCTCCTGTTTATCTTTTGTCAGTTTAATCTGCAAGGGCCCCGGTACTGAACCTAAGAGGGTAGTGGGAAATGTTTTTTTCTCCCCTACACATATACAAATCCTGATTCTGACGAGCCACCTGCCAGGAACACTGTGCCCAATGAAGGCTTTGCTCAGAGCTCAGGACCAGTACTCCCCCGGTCAACATAAACACAAAAACTGCAGACCAAGATATCCTTCAGATCTAAGGAGTATCCTGATTTTTATGACTCATTTTACAGTATGTGAACTCGTAGTGGTGGCTCAAGTCATCCTGGCCTTTCTTCCTTTCTTTTTTGGTTTCTGGATTTGCAAAAGAACCCAGAGTGATCACCAGGGGCAGAGGAGGGGAAGGTGTCCAGGCAAGCACTGACTGGGCCCCTTCCTTCTACAGGACACTTGGCCACGGGCTCAACCCGGAGGTCATCCTGGTATTTCTGGGTCCCTTGCATCTCTCTCATCCAGAAGTGACCTCCCACCCGCAGAGTGGGGTGAGGGCCTCCGAAGTCACTGACCAAAGACCTGAGTATCATATGCTTCCAGGCTAAACGATACTGTGAGAAAAGCAAGGTTATCCTGAAACCATTCTGCTTGCTTTCGGAATACAGGGCTCCCTGCAGGGGACCTCGCCCCTTCGTCCAGGCTCCTCTCCGCTGCGGGGGCCTGGACACTCCACACCGCACTCTGACCCCTGGTGTCAGCTGTCCCGATGCCAGTCCAGTTCCGACACCCTCTGCCTGGGGTCGGCCCCATGACCTGTGCTTGTGACCGACCACTCTGGATCAGGACACCCACAACTCTCCTCGGGCCCAGCCGCCTTCTAGAACAGCTCACAGGGCTTCGGAAAGCACTTACTTACATTACCGATTTATTACGTAACAGACGATGAGGCAAAGAACACAGACAGCCAGAGACAAATCAGGTGAGGTCCAGGAGAGTCCTGAGCTCAGGCAGGTGCCACCTTCCCAGTACAGACAACCTGTACTTTGGGGATTTTCATGGAGGTTCATCCCATTAACTCCATCTCTGGCCCCTTCCTGCCCCCTGGAACATGTGGGGTGGCGCAGGGAGTTCCAAGCTTCTAACCGTGGCTTGGCCTTCCTGGCGCCCGGCCCCCGTCCAGGAGCTATGAGAAACCCACCCAGAGTCACCTCCTCAAAACAAAAGATGTTTTTATCACCCAGGAAATTATAAGGGTTCTAAGAGCTGTGTCAGGAACAACATACATGTTTTCTAGGATTTCACAGCCTGATCCTGTTGAGGAACATCAGCACACGGTGTGTTCTGGGCAGACAGAGCCGGCCCGCCGGCCCACACTCAGGCCCCAAAGCAGGGAGCGTGCTGTGGAGATGCTCCTTCCCTCCCCTGCTCGAAAACAAGGGAGTCCAACCCCAGACAGAGTCCTCAAACCCAGGACCACGTCTACACACAATGAGACCCCAGGTGCTTCTCCCCAGGCGTGCCCAATGCACGGATACGGTCAGTGTGGCAGGAGTGAGTCTGAGGATGCACCAGAGGCTTGTGGTTTTGTGCCAAACCTCCACTTACTCTGTTCATGGTGCAAAGGAAGTAGTGGGGGACGAGTGCTGTGCACAAGTCAAGATCTGGGGTTTGACGTCGATCCTTACAAACGACGAGACTTGGAGTGAGGGGGAGACTGAGCCCTCCCCGCACAGCTCCCCCACGGTGTGATCTCCTGGTCCAGACCTGGTGCCCTGGGGTGGCCGGTGACACTGCCGCCCCCTGCCTGGCCCTCCCAGAGGGGCCGCTGCAGCAGGAGAGCTCAGGGGGGCAGCTGCCGGGCTGGCCGTGCCCCTGAGCCGCCACCAACACGGTCCACGCAGGGCCCCAGAGGTCAGAGCTGGCCCACAAGAGAGCGTTGGCCCCATGGCATTTTATTCTAATGGAGATGAATTCACAGGAGCGTAAGCTTTCCGAAGTGAAGGGCTCTGTGGCACTCAGCACGGTCATGAGGTTGTGTGACCATCAGCTCCACACAGTTCACACGGCCATCCCCCCAGGAGCTCGCCCACAGCCCCGGCCCCCACTCTGCACCCTAGCAGGCCAACTTCTTAAATTGCAAAATAATTAAAAAAAAAACCAACATAAAAGACGCCCTCACCAGACCCCACGTGCAGGCATGGGCACACTGTTCCAGCACCGTCCCCCAAGGGGCCCGGGGCTTCCATCCTGCGTGTTGCCTTCCTGGGTACAACCCCCCGAACCGACTCCATTCAGCCCAGGCCCTCAGGGAGGCCAAGCCAGTGGCCCTCTGACCACCACCCAAGCCCACGACTGCCACGGCCCCTGGGAGCCACCAAGAGGAGAGAGGGAGGGCTTCCTGCCATGCCCAGCGCTGGCTAGGCTACGGGCCGGCTGGTGGTCCGGAACACTCCCCTGCTTGATCCACCAGGGGACACTTGGCTGGGAGTGAAGGGGGGGATCAGCGGCACAGGGACTAGGCCCTGCCAGGGCTGCACAGTAAGGGAAACCTGTGTGCTGTGGGCACGGGGACGCGAGCAGGGATCACGCTGGACACCCCGGTGCTTCGGAGCCAGGACCGCGGGGACACAGCCGGCACATGACCATTCTGGGCTCCGGGCTCAGACACGCATGCACAGGCCACTGTGCGCCGACCCACGTGGAGCGCAACCACGGCCAGGCCACCTCCGGCGCAGGACACAGGGAGGCGCAGAACGGACCGCGACCAGGCGTCTCACCGGCCGGGCTCCTCGCAAGTAAATTCCACCCAGTTTTTCTCACCTTTCCTGTGTTCCTCTTTTTTTAAAAAAAGCACCAAGTGGAAAGGTGGGTGGGGAAATGCCCTGTGCTTCCCATTTCCTCATATGTGGGCACTTTCCCGGCCACCCTAACACTGAGCCGCCTCCGTCCTGCCGCAGGGGTGGCTCTCGCCCTCTTGCAAGCATCCAGCGGGAGCAGACGGAAGGAGCCCACTGCACAGCCAGCGGGATGGGCGGGCGCCAGGTCGGAGCCTCCTCCCACACAGACACGAGGGCCCTGTTGAGAGCGCCCCAAATCTCTCCGTGCCCAAAGCAAACCTGCAGCGCCGGGGGCCGCCCTCCTGGCCGCAATCGAGGGACCAGCCCTGCCAGGACACCGCCCCTCCCGCCACAGCTGTCTACCCAGGAGGAGCCCCACCCGGACTCGGGGCCCCTTCTTGATGCTCAGCCCGACACCACTGTCCTGCGTGGCCGAATCGTGCGTGTCTGGAGAGGCTGGGTCAGCCCGCCCAGGCCAGAAGCCCGCCAGGCTCTCACGGACTTCTAGAAGGAGCCGCCGACCCCACAGGCAGACCACTTCCGTTCGTGTCCCTAGGCGCTCATGCCTCAGGTGCTGTCCACTTACGTGTGCAGGCTGGCCGCTGCTGGCCACGGAGCTGCTGGTGGGGGCGGGAGCCAGGTCTCGGCAGCCCCAGCCATTGGCCATCCCGAGGCTCTCTGTCAAGAAAGGGAGGCAGAGGGCTTTGAATGACCGCGGGCTGGAAACAGCTGTGTGCAGGGTGACCCGGTCCCGGGAGCCCCCACGCAAGGGACGGAGGGAGGCCTGGCGACAACAGTCTTCCCAAGTGACGGGAGTGGGGAGGGGGCGGCAGCAGTGCCGTGACAAAGACAGGAAATTTCAACAAGACTAGCCAACCTCCCCATTAAAATGAAAAGCAGAAGGGGAAGCTGGAGTTTGTGACTGTCGTCACTGAGCCAAAAGCCTGGGCCCCGCAGTGCAGGGCAGCCTCTGACCAGGGCAGGGGGCCGGCCCGACGTGCCCAGAAGGCATGCCAGGGGCTACCAGCCCCCCTCCTGCTGCAGACGAGCAGCAGGCATCGGGCACTCACTGTCCACGTGTGCGAAGGCGCAGAAGGGACCCCGCGGGCAGTAACCGGTTTGGCGCATGTCGTTGCACTTGGTGGATTTGTAGATCTAAGAAACAAAGTAAAACAATAAAATCGATACAGTTTAAAAATGAAACACGGGCACCTGGGTGGCTCGTCAGTGAAGCGTCCGGCTCTGGGTTTCGGCTCAGGTCATGACCTGAGGGTCGGGCTCCCAGCTCGGCAGCTGGGAACGGGTTTCCGCAGGAAGCCAGGAGCTGCTGCGTCACAGCGCAGAGGGCCCTGCTCCAAATCTCAGCGGGGTTTCCTGAGAAGGGGGTGGGCACATGGCCTATGCCTCACACGCCGTGGTCCACGATCCCCTGCCTTCCACAGAGCAGGTCGGACTGTCCTTGAAATCACACGGAGTCAACTGACCACTTGGCGTTTCCTGAAGAGGCACCCAATTCAGGGCTCGGTATACAGCAGGCACTCAAGCAATGCCCCTGACACGAGTACATGCATGAGCTCCATGGCCAGCCCTGACCCACTACAAACTTGGGTCAAAAATACTCTCATGGTGCCAATGACACTTGGTTCTGGCCACCAGCTCACCAGGACCCTCGAGGGACAGACCCCAGGCCCCTCCGCACCCCTGCCAGACCCCAATCGACACCCTCAGGAAGGCTTCCCCGGCCTCCCGCCTCCCTTCCCCCACAAATGCCACTCCCCTGGGCTCTTCGCCCTCCTTCCCTGGGGCTTCAAGGACCCTGGGCCAGGAGCAGCCCTCCGCCAGAACAGGACGAGTCCCGCTCCTGATGGGCCAGCACAGGCCACAGGGCAACCCTCCGCCCAGGCCTATCACCTGGCCTGGGCACTGACAGGTCCCCATTTCCTGCTCTCCAACTTGACTGCTCCACCCCTGCCCCCTGCTCTCCCCACAAGGCCCCCCTCCTGCAAGCAAGCTTGGTTCACAGGGATCGGCACACCCCACCCTCCCTGCCTGTCCTCCTGGCGGGAAGCCTGGCCCTGGTCCTCCACCCCCCACCTGCCCTGGTCCCCACACTGTCCCGCCCCCTGAAGGGGGCTGATTTGCTGGCATTCTGCTTGTTTGTTTTTTAAAAAATTATTTACTTGACAGAGAGAGAGCACAAGCAGGGGACTGGGGCAGAGGGAAAAGCAGACTCCCCACTGAGCAGGGAGCCCGATGTGGGGCTTGATTCCAGGACCCTGGGATCATAACCTGAGCCAAAGGCAGACGCTTAACTGACTGAGCCACCCAGGCGCCCGGTTTTGTTTGTTTTTTAAAGATTTATTTATTTATTTATTTGAGAGACAGAGAGCAAGTACGCAAGCAGGGGAAGAGGTAGAGAGGATCTCAAGCAGACTCCCCGCTAAGTGCGGACCCCCAATTACAGGGTTTGATCTCACAACCCTGAAATCATAAGTTCAGCTGAAATCAAGAGCTGGACACTCAGCTGACCAAGTCACCCAGGCGCCTCTGCTGGTTTAACACAAATCCAAGTGTGCACTGCTTAGCTCAGCTTCAGCTGACCACACCCCGCACGTTCCAAAGAAAGGACTGGCCTTCATCGGCTCCTGGGGGGGTGACCTCTGAGCCCCTGGAACGTCCTGCCTGGGAAGTGTCTCCGTTTACCTGGTTGTGGGCCACACCAGATGGTAACAACGTGATTTATGGTGGCGGCTCTGGGCCATGCAGTGTCAGCTCAGCCTCTGGAGGGCTGGAAACCGAGATCAGCCACATCCACATGACCCCTGATAAAAACCCTAGACACTAAGGGCCAGGGGGTCTTCCCCGGTTGGTGACACATCACTGCCGGAAGAAGTGGGCGCTGTCCACATGACCCACTGGAGGACAGAGCTGGGCGTCGGTGCCTGTCTCCCAGGGACCCTGCCCCACTCAGGACCCCGCCCTCAGCGGATTTCGGCCTGCATCCCGTCAGTAACAACTCTAACTGTGGACACCACAGCACTGCTGAGCTCTGTGGGTCCTTCTAGCAAGTCACAGGACCTGAGGGTGGTCCCCGGGGACCCCAGACACAGGAGTGCCGCGCTCACATAGGCTGGGAGCAGGGCTGTGGCTCCCATGGCAGACGGGCTCCTACCTCGGGGTGGAACTGCTGCTCCGCGCGAGAATGGCAGTACTGACAGCTGTCCCCGCTGTCACACCTTGCGGGCTCGCCCCACTCGTCACCGTGCTTCACGCTGGGACACGGGGTGGACCTGGGGGGACAGGGCGGGGTCACCAGGGACATAAGAGCAGGCGTCCTTCCTGCACACCTGGGGCTGCCCATCCGTCCAGCTGTCACGGGGCTCCCCTCGCATGCAGGATGGTGCGCGTGGCCCCGGACGCATGCCTCTTTCCTTACCAGGACACGCAAAAGCAGGCTGAGTGCCACCTAAACCCAGACAGGGACTCAAGAGGCCTGTTTTTATTGTCCACAAAACATAAAGTGAGGCTGAGTCAGAGCCCCATGCTGACGTGCGGACCATGTCGGGAAAGCAGCCGGGGAGACGGGAGGCCGGGCCCAGCCTCGAGCGCTGCATGCTCCCTCGAATCTGAGATGTTTGATCCCACAGTCTGAAAACCCAACCCAAATCCTCATTCTTCTGGGACTTACTGGCAATGTTATTCTCATTTCTTTGGACTTATGGAAAAAATTGACAGCAGAAAGAAGATTTTACTATTATTTAGCACATTTGCTATCCCTTCAATACACGGTAAATTCGCTTTATCTTCTCCAGCTTACCTCCGGTGAATAACACCTGGAGGCTACAAATGTGCAGCTCCCTGCCCTTCAGCCCCGAAACGACGCGGAGAGAGGACCCTGGCTGTCACGGACCAGCTCGCCATGAGCGCGGGCACTCTCGGGCACACGAGGCAACATAGAATCCATGCAAGAAGGTGGCAGGGCTCAGGCTGGGACGGGCCCCGCGCCCTAGGGGCTCACCTGTACTGGAACCTCCTGGGGTTTCGCCGTCGGTCCCGGCTGTTGTGGTAGTGCGGACACGCGTAGCCCTGGCGACACAGGCGCGGGGGCTTCGGGCACTGCTCCGTCTTGTAGCTGCCCAGCACGAAGTTAGTGTCTGAAAAACAGGGGTCCACGTGGGAACGTGTACACGCGCTCACACGGCCAGGAGGAGAAGCATCCCCAGTATCCGTAGACGGATGAACACAGTGTGTCTGCCCCACGGCCACGCACACCCGCTACAAACCAGATGAACTCGAGAACCTACTGATCAGGGACAGGCCAGACACAGGAGTCTAGCGACCGTGTGATTCCACCACAGCAAAGGTGCGTGCGGCAGATCCGCAGACAGGAAGGACAAGGGTGCGGCGGGGGAGAGGGTGGGGTTGACCGTGGGGGCCAGACAGAGTCTCAAACTAGCTCCCAACAGGGCTGCATGACCCCAAACATACTGAAAACCCCTGAAACGGACACGTTAATCCTGATGTAAATGATGGACGTTGGATGATAAGGGCATGTAGTCCTTGTCGGCTCGCAGGTGGGGACACATGTCCCACAGCGGCGGGGAAGGAGAGCACGTGGAGTCACAGGGTATGTGGAAACCCTCTGTACTTTCCCATCAGTGGAACCTAAAACTGCCCCCAAAATAGGTCTATTTTTTAAATGATTAATTTCATGCTCTTTGAATTTCATCTCAAAGCAAAAACAAGCCAAAAAACCACTGGAGTCATTTAAAAGCAGGAACTAATGAGAGGATATTCCTAAAAATTATACCATTCTTGGGCTGGTTAATAACGGACAGCACTGAGCTCCATGCTGAGGGACAGAGAGCAGCAGTGGGAGGGACAGCCCAGCCCAAGAGCCCGGAACCACGCCACCTGGCCCTTAAGAAATGTCTCCAAGTCCAGCCACACCAAATTCAATTTCAAATACGTCATCAAAAGACAAGAAAGGTAAACCACACAGGAGGGTGTGGAGAGAACAAAAGGGGTTTGAGGAACAAAAAGGCTGACTTTAAGAAAATTATAGAATATTGATTCCCAAGTATTGACCACTTGCCCGGTAGACACAAGGTCCTGCCGAGTGCCACGAAACAGGCAGAAATGAGCTGTTCACAGCAACCAGGAGACACAGGCTCCTCGATGCCTTCAAAGCTGCAAAGTAAACGTGAAGGCCAGGCATCCAGAAAGTCGCCTGCGAGCGTTCAGTCCCAGCTCCTGGGGTGGTGAGGACGTGGTCTGCACACACCCAGGTGTGCAAACGCACACCAGAAGCACACACATCCCATGCTCATAGCAGAAGGCAACCAAAACACAGCCTATGACCCCAAAGTCCTTCAGGAGGCAATGGACACAGAACGGTGGTCCATCCCAACAGTGGGCTAGAAGTGGGGAGAAGACATGCGCTAGCGAGCCAGGATGATGTGGCTCCAGAGGAAAGAAGCCCGTCTGAAAATCTACATCCTGGATGATTCCAACTACATGACATTCTGGAAAAGACAAAGCCATGGAACAGAACGATGGCGTAAAGGGCCAGGGGTCGCCAGGGGCTGGGGCAGTGGTGCCAGCCTGTAGGACCCTGTAGGGCAGACACAGGACTGACTTGTCCAAGCCCATCCCCCACCCCCAGGCCACCAGGAGCCCTGAGGGAAAACTCTGCTCAGTACTTAGTGATAAAGTATCCATCTTGGTTCCTTGACTGTAACAAATGTATCAGGTCAGTGCAGGTGTTTCTAACACGGAAGGGGGGGGAACGTGGGAACTTGGTACTACCTGCAACTTTTCCCTAAATCTAGAGAGGCCCCAAAATAAAATCTACTAATGAAAAAGCCAAACCCCACCTCAGCCCAGCTCTGGGACAGGAAGCCCAGGAAGGAGATGTGCCCGCGACGCAATCCCCTCCCTGGTGGCAGCCGGAGGCTGACCTCACCAAGGAGATGCCGCAGTAAAGGTCAGAGCAGCCTTGGGGACCAGACGTGTGGGTTCAGATCCCACTTGGTGGCCGCTACCTGAGGGACTGGGGGTAATGTACGCAACTGGAGACTCAGTTTCCCCATCTGGTCTCTGAATGAAGGGGGTGAGGTCCACTGTGTGGTCATTTTGCAGACAGAAGACGAATGCCCCCTGCCCCCCTCCGTGGCGGCCTCGGGGTTACCTTGCCACCGGGGGTCCTCACCCAGGATCTTCTCAATCATGGCCTGGCTGGCCAAGACCCCGGGCTGCAGGTCAGGGATGCCATCCGCACCGCAGAGCTGGCCGTTCTGCAACGCTTCCTGGGCCTGGAGCTCCCTACGATCAAACCACACGGTGGTCACTGCTCTGCCGCGTATCTGCCTCAGCCCTTCGGGAAGGGGAGACAATCGTTTGCTTCTGTCACTCTGTGCAGCTACCTAGAAGGTTCCAGACGGGCAGCCCTCGGGCACAACCCTAAATCCAACACCGTCAGAGCCGAGTTGTGTGTTTAGCGAGCATCTGGACGCCTCCCTCGAGCTCAGCCCTGCGAGCTCCCACGGCCACACGCATCAGGAAGGAAACCGTCTCATCAGGAATGAAGTCAAGGCCTGGAGAGAGCGCTGCTGTTGCCGGCAGCGCCCACAGCCCCGGGAGGGGAGCGTGGACACCCCCACGCACCTGATGTCGCACACGGGTGGCCGCAGGTCCAGCGGGCCGTGAGCAAAGGCGCAGTGCAGCCCGTTCTTCACGCAGTGGCCCCGGGCATCCGTCTCGTGGATGCACGTGCCCGTCTTGTAGTAACGCAGGTGGTACTTGCGCTCAGTGTCCCCGGTCGTCCGGTGCAGGTACGGACACCTGGGAAGCAGAGGGGCCAACACAGGCCATCTGAGGCCTTGGGGCTGGGGGCACCCTCAGCATCGACCTGCCCCACCCCACAAACACCTGCTCTCACCATGGGACTGCCACCCCTGGCAGAGCACCTATCCCCAGGGCACTCAGACCCCCCACAAATCCCTCAATACATGTGGTAGAAAATACAATACCAGATTTCCCTGAAAATCACCCTGCATCATGTTGTGAATATGGACAAATGAGGCTCCCCCCTTCGATACAGCTGTGTCCTCACTGTTCCTGACAAGCGTTATCAGATGAGGGGTTGGTGGTCACTCCCATCCCACCCAGGGACTTCTGGGGACCCCTCGAGGGAAGGAGGGGCCTGGACCTGGCTAGAGGGGGACGGCGGTGGGACAAGAGAGAAGCAGATGCAGGGGGATGGGCAGGATCACGTGCAGGTGCCAAGCCACTCACTCCTGGGGGAGTCCACACGGCTCCCCAGGCAGCGAAGGGCAGCGAAGGATTCACCCTGCAGGGGGGTGGCCAGCACACGTGGAGACGGTCCCCGAGCCCACCTCGAGGTCGATCAGTCCCTCTAGACAAGAGCCACAGAGAAGAGCGAGGAAAAGGAGTCTGAGCCAGCCGTGTCCCTGAGCCACCCAAGGAGGTGGGAGCCTGTCACTGAGCCACCCAAGGAGTGAGGTGGGAGCCTGTCACTGCCTGTCCCCTCCAGCAATGGCCGGGGAGCACCACGTGAGGCTCGGGTAATGCCCAGCCCCACCTCACTGCCCTATGAGGTTCCCCACACGGAGCACGGATGAGACCCAGAGAGAACAACTCGGAGGCCGCTCACTCTCAACTGCTATCTCCCACGATAAGGACATGCAGGCTCAGCCTTGGCAGAGAGCACCCCAGACCTTTTGGGGCACCTGGGGTGTGCACAGCACAAGGAGACAGACAGGACGCCATGCCCACGAGGCTGGGCCCTTTGGAACCAACCAAGCAACCACCGAAGGAGAAGCCAATGGGCGGGCCGGGCAGTTCTGCTCCTGAGGTGCACCCAGAAACGCCGGAAGCACAGGATCCACGACAGCCTCGGCCTCAAACAACCCTGATGCCCATCAACTAATGAGCGGGGAAGCAAAGGGGGGCCCATCCAGACAACAGGACGTTACTCAGCCTTAGAAAGGAAGAACATTCTGACGCGTTTTACAACACGTACACCTCGAGGACATTCTGCTCAGTGACAGAAGCCGGACACGAAAGGATGAAGGCTCCAGGCAGTCCTAAGAAGTCAAAGAGCAACGGGGGATCGCATGGGCACGAGCAGCTTGGGGACCCCCGAGGACTGAGTGCACAATGGGCACATCTCCCATGTGCAAAGCTGGAAAGAATCTGGAAGCAGACAGTGGGGATGGGTGCACAATACGGTGAAAGTCGTCACCGCCACTACCCTGCACTAAGAAACACGGTTAAAATGGCACATTTCACGTCATACATGTGTAACCCTAATCATCGACAAAGCCCACTGGGACCAGAGAAGAGGAAGAGGAGAGAGATTTGATCTATTCCTACAGAAAAGTGCGCTCGTGCAGCGTTTTCACACCTCGACACCGCCACGTCCCTGCGCTGGTCTGTGACTCAGTTTTGGGCAGCCAGGTGGCGGAGGCTGTCACGGAGAGCTCAGCCACGCCGGACAGCCTGGGGGAGAACACGGGCCCCGCCCCTGCTTTTCACATGACCGAACACCATTCACAAAGGGCACCAACAGTGCTCCCTGGAGGTGCCCGCCTGACCTCCCATCCCGATGTCTCAATGTCACGTCTCAGCCCTCGCTCGCTTCCTAGCGGCCCCTCGGGGGAGTGCTAAGCACCCTCTGGTTTCCTCTCTGGTGCTGTTGCCAAGGCAACCAGAGCCCAGCCCAGTCCCCCTGCCCGGCCCTGAGCACTGAGCATGGAGCACCGAGCACGACCACTGAGCACCGAGCATGACCACCAAGCACCGACAACGGAGCACCGGCCACGGAGCACTGACCGAGTACCGAACACAACCACTGAGCATGGAGCACTTAGCACCAAGCACGACCATCGAGCACCGACCACGGAGCACCAACCACGAGGAACGAGTACCAAGCACAACCACTGAGCACAGAGCACCGAGCACCAAGCACCGAGCAGGCACTATTATTTTACTCTGGCCATGACCTCAAGACACTGAAGGGCTCTTAATGAAGGAAAACGGCTCCACCTTTGGAAGGTCTGAGAGGGGAGGGGAGGCCTCAGACAGAACACAGCGGGAAAGCCAGAACTCTCCCTGGGGCAGGAAAGAGCCAGGGTTCAGCCCAACACCGCATGCAGATTCTTCCTCGCAGGAGCCCGCCGCACCCACGATGTACCCAGGTGTGACTAGGCTCTGCCGAGCACCAAATTCAGGTGAGCCCCTTGCTTCTCAAGCCATCTGCCACGATTAGTGACCAAACAATGCAATTCAACCAGGGTTCCATCACGGGCATGATGCAGCATCACGCTAGAACCTGGGAGCCAGGAAGGGGGGAGCAGGAGGAACAGACCGGGGGCTCAAGACTGCCCCTACCTCTCCAAGAGAGCCTGAAATTAACCCCTCCCTCTGGCAGCCCTCACCAAGATGGATCTGCAAAGGGGACAGAGGTGGCCCACCAAGCCCATCCCCACTGTGCACCAGCACCGGCCAGGAGCACACTAGGGTGTGCGTCAGAAGCCCTGGAAGGGCTGGCCAGTCCCAGAGGTGATGCTGCCGTGCAGGTGGGAGCCTCAGATCCCACCTGCAGGACAACCCCAGGTGACGTCGATGCTGCTGGTCTTTAGGGGACGCTCGAGTGCAACCTGACTCCTTGCCCACACCCAGGGGGCTCAGACATGGGGGGGGAGACCTGAACATAGCACACAAATAACTGAGGCGCAAAATGAACAAGCCGAGTAACTGGATGCAGCCACGGAACACGGGTGACAACAAACATGAACAAAAGGAGGACCCGTGGGCCGCAGACAAGTGGGGGCAGGGAGGTGGGGGGTGGGCAGGTGGGGCTTCCGGGGAGAAGCTCGAGTGTCATCGCACATGCGCCCCTCCTCTTGGACGCTAGGGGAGGGGGGCTGCCAGCTAACCCCTGTTGACCACGTCCATCCCCTCAACTCTGCACCTCCAGTCTCTGGACTTCGGAGCCAGGACAGTGACCCCTCATTAGTCCCTAACAGGGACCATCAGTACCAGCAACAGGTGTCACTCCTCCCTCTGCGCCCACAAAGCTGACACCCCATCTGGAAGACAGAAGGCTCCGCCCGCCTGCGTGGGACCTCCCTGTGCCAGGGGCCTCCTCCTGGTCGCCTCCTCCATCCCTGCACCTTCGCTCTTCGGGGCTCTCCCAGGCCAACCCAGTCACCTGATGTAATCCGGTCAAGCTGGCTAATGTGTCCCCTAAAAGCCTGTGTCTTCCAGACCGTAAGTAGCCCCCTGACTACAGGCTGTTTGGCTCTAATGTTCAGGACCTGCCTTTGGCTTTCACCCCACCCCAAATGCCCAAGCAGAGTTCCCTGGTGAGACCAGGTTGGAGCAAGCTTACAGCTACCCTGCAGAGAAATTCACCCAAAGCTGAGGGCCCAGACACTCGGGTCTTCGCGCAGAAACACCAGAGAGAAGACAGGTGTGGTGCAGCAGACGCTGAGGACAGCCGCTCTGGGTCAGCAAGCTCCCAGCGGCACACCAGGACGGTAAGGGGAAAGCCCATGGAATCACACACCAACAGCCCACCTGGCCCAGGGCCTGCGTCCCCACAGACTCCAAGGGCAGTGAGGAGGGGGCTGTGGGGGAAAGAGCCTGGCCTGCCATGGGAGCCCTGAAGATATAAGGCCACAGGAACAGGTCGGGCCTATCTCTTTTTCAGCGAGAAAATCTGTAACGGGGTAGGGAGGACCACTCGCCAGGGCAGGAGGCGGATCAACATAGGAGACTGGTTACTTTGTACTTGACATAGTTGGGGGCTGCTTGATTGTTTCCCCAATGAAAATGTTCTCCAGGAGAAGCCCCGCAGACCCCTGGAAGCCCGCCTCTGCGAAGGCACCTGATCATCCCCTGGAGCGCGCCCGTGCTCTCAGGCAGCGGGAGGGGCCAACCACACGCGGGTTCCAGGTGCGAACACTCACACCAGCCCTGCGGGTCGGCGGGGGTGGAGCAGGGCCCGCGGGGGGCCTGGGGCTGTCCACACCCAAAGCCTCTCTCAGACCAGCTTTCGGGATGGGGCCGGACCACGAAAACCCTCCGGACAGGAGTCGCTTTCCTTGAAGCCCAGCCTAAGAAGTACCTGAGATGGATCCTCACAAGTGGGAACACCGACCTGGTGGAGCTGGGACAGACCCTAGGTTAGTAACCGGCGTCCTGCACCGCCCGCCCTCTCCGTGGACTTCCAAATGTGCACCCCGCGAAGCCGACCCCGGCGTCCCTGCCGCGCAGCGGGGAGGCTCCTGGCCGCGGGGCGGAGCGGGAGCACGTGACCCGCACGGCCAATCGCGGCCGGCTCCGGGGAAGGGGCGTGTCCGCCAGAGCGGACCGCCCCCAGAGAGCAAGGACCGCGGACCGCCAGCGCAGACTGACCTCCCCCGCCAAAGGGGGGTCCGCCCGCCGAGAAAAGGGGATCATAGCAGGGGTGCCCCTGGGGAGGGGGAGATGACAGCGGGGGGTCTACCCAGAGGTGACGCAGGGAGCACTACGGGGCGCGAGGGGGGCCCGGAGGGAAGGGGTGATGGTGAGAGGGAAAGGGTGACCACCCGCCAAGGAAAAAGGGTGGGGGACGGGGGCCACAGGAGGAGGGGTGACAACGAGGGGAGAAGGTGACCGCCAGCCTAGGAAGGGCCGTGACAGCAGGGGTGCCATCCCTCCGGGGTTCCCCCGTCCTGTCCTGCCCCACAGCTCAGCCACAAGGCGCCCCCAGCCAGCGCCAAGAACAATGCTGGATGCTTGTCACCCGACAAGGCCTGAAGAGTTTTTGCTCTCTCATAGTGTTCATGCTTTTAAATAACAGGTTGGTAGTACATATGCCCCAACCAGAACTCTCAAGAACCCAAGAACTGAAATAAAAGGGAGGTTCTGTCCTTGCTCTGAAAGGGACTATCTACTTAAAATTCCATGACGATGCAGCATAAACCAGACTATGTAGTCCCATGGGACAAACTCTGGGCCATTCCACTTGGGGATGAAAAAACCCCTCTCCCATGGAGTGGAGGAGGACTAAGGAGAGATCCCCAGGGGAGACATCTGCCCCACCAAACACTTCCTAAAGAACTCAACACAAGGGACAAATCTTTACTCAGACATGTGACTTTCTCACTGTATGCAGGCTCACAGGATGCACCCGCAACAGGAAAGGGCCAACAGGCAGCTCACTCCCACTCATCCTGGTTCTCAATGATGACCTCTATGTCATTTAGATTACACATTAATATTCCTGTAATCAATAATTGCGTGCTATTTACTACTGAGCCCAGCTGAAATGACCACGTGCAGGTAGGTGTCCAGTGCCGATGCTTCATCCTGCAAGAACTGGTTGCCACCCTAATGCCCAGCAAAGGGGCTGAGTCAATACCAGGACATGCAGACTCCAGAACCCCAAACAACTGTGCAAACAGACTTTGTCCACATGCATTAAGAGCATTAGTCGGGGCGCCTGGGTGGCTCAGTCATTAAGCGTCTGCCTTCGGCTCAGGTCATGATCCCAGGGTCCTGGGATCGAGCCCTACATCGGGCTCCCTGCTCCGCGGGAGGCCTGCTTCTCCCTCTCCCACTCCCCCTGCTTGTGTTCCTGCTCTTGCTATATCTCTGTCAAATAAATAAATAAAATCTAAAAAAAAAAAAGCATTAGTGAATACTGTCAGTTGGTCCTTTGTACTGACTGGGCTCTAGGACGGAGTCAAACATGCCAGGTTACTGGATCCCTGCACCAGGGTCAAGCAGCAGTGCTCCCCCCACTCCGGGTAACTCAGGACCCAAGGCCCAGGGGGGTGACTGACGTGGCCAAAGAAAATAGGGGACCTGATGCCAGGCCTCAGCTAGTAAACACATCCCTTCTGAAGACCCGCTTACAGAAAACATCAGCTCAAAAAGCAATTAAATAGGGACACCTGGGTGGCTCAGTCGTTAGGCATCTGCCTTTGGCTCAGGTCGTGGTCCCAGCGTCCTGGGATCGAGCCCCTCTTAGGGCTCCCTGCTCGGTGTGGAGCCTGCTTCTCCCTCTCCCTCTGCCCCTCCCCCAATCTTAAAAAAAAAAAAAACTTTGCAGGAGCATAACTCCATCTTAAAAGAGGAGGAGCTGGGCACATCTCTTCAGCAGGCTTCAAGCTGCCTTAACAACAATCCTATTTAACTATCTGGTGTTCAACTACACTTTCAGTAAATGTGTAAGTGTATGAAGTTTATGATAACACATGGATGAAAAGTTTACTCCCTGGCCTGAGCATCTTTAGAAAATGAAGGACAGCAGACATCACTCCACTCTCCGTGCAGCAGAGTGAATGTGGTCTTCCAAAGGGAACATTCCTGGAGACCCAGCTCCTTTCAAAGGATCAGGGAATGGAGCCTGAAGGACCTCCCTCAAATCAGTGCTGGATCTGAACAGAAGGGGAGCAAGCAGTGGTTTTCGGAGGGCCTAGAGCTCAGGGAGGCTACCCTACTTCCAGGCAGAGATGGATCAGCCCTCCTCCTGCCTCAAAGGGTCCAGGAGAAAAGTGCAAAACCTCCAGCTACGAATTTCTGCCCACTCTGTGAACACACACTCTGTGCTTGCCTGTTTCCCAGTCTACATATTGCTAAATAAATACATCTGTTCATAACACCATGAAGAAACTTAAGAAAAAAGCCAACCAAAACAAAACCTTAGTTTCTTAAACTTTAAAAGTGCTACGGAAAAGGCAGTCTACAAATAAGATAACTTTCCTATCAATTTTTTAAAAAGAAGTCATATAAGTAAGCCACAAGAAAGGAAACGTTCCAGATATAATTTACACAGTGTGAGCAAGCATTCTAGCACACACTCTGACCCACAGCTACAGAGTGGCCCTACACCTAACAGGTGCACCTTATGAGGGTTGGTTCTAATGCAGAGAAGGCGGGGAACTGGGTCCAACGTGGGCAGGCCAGTGGGTTTGCACCATGCACGGGGCGTCCCTGAGACACACAGCCCTCAAGGCAGAGAAAAGCCTGCCCCCCACCGGCGGCCGCGGGAAGGCTTCCGAGGGAAGACGGGACCCGCTCCGCAGGCGGCCGCCCGGCCCCGACACACACTCACTCGTCGCCGTCGGGGCACACGCCGCTGGCCTCGTCGTACTTGGAGCAGTACACGTCCGGACTGTAGTTGAAGGTGCCGTCCCGCCTGCGGAGCGGTCTGCGCCGACGCTGATTTAGGAAATGCCAATGGAAACAGGTAAATGGCCTGTGCTGGGCGCACTTGTGCTGCACAAACAGGGCGCACTGCTCTGTCCTAAACTCCTTTAGATACCTAAAAAGACAAACAGCGTTGCGGGTCGCTTCCGCCGCCACCGCCGCCGGCGGGCGGCCTCGGGGACTCGTGGGCGGGGACCGGACCCCGCAAGCCAGGGTGCCCCAAACTCAGGAGCAGCCCCCACTCTGAAGGGCAGATGACCCCAAACGGCCGCCCCCCATCCCCAGAGCACAGTCCCCGACCCCAAGCGCAGGCAACCATCTCCGACCCGAGGTGCGACCCCCCCGCACTCCGAGTCCAGACGGCCGCCCCACCCCACCCCCAGCTGGGGCACGATTCCGGACCTCGTCCGCAGCACCCCCCATCCCGGCCACTGACGTGACCTCCAAGTTCAGGCGCGACGTAGCGACCCGAGGCGCGTACCGACCCAGGGCAGAGGCAGCCCGAATCCAGATGGCCGCCCTCCCTCCGAGCCCAGGCGCGGCGGTCCATCCCCTACCCGAGGTTCGACGCCCGACCCCGAGCGCGACCACCCACTCCAAGTGCAGACGGCCGCCTCCCCCCCCCCCAGCCCGGATGCGATTCCCTGGGCCCGGTCCGCAGCATCCCCCATCTCGGCCACTGACGCGACCCCCAACTTCAGGAGCGACACAGCGACCCCAGGCACGCCCCTACCCCCAAGCTCTGGCGCCATCCCTGATCCCAGGCGGAGGCACCCCGGGTGCAGATGGCCGCCCGCCCCCCGATCCCAGGCACATTCTCCGCAAACCCCCGACCCCCCACCGGAGGCGCGTGGACCCCCGCCTCCTGCCGCGCTCCTCAGCCCCCTCCCCCAGGTGCCGCACTAGACCCTGGGTGCCGCCTTTCCGCCTCAGGCGGCGGCAGCCCGCGTCGGACGGCGGTCAACCCGCCCGGAGCCCGGGCGCGGGGCGGGGGGCAGCGCGGGGCCCCAGGCCGCACCGGCGGCGGCACCCAGGCCCAGGGGCGCGGGGCGCGAGCCGGGGGGCGCACGGGGCCGCCCCCCGCCCCGCTCCCGTCCCCGCCGCGACCGGCCCGGCCACTGACCTGTAGTGGGTCGGCTTCTCCGTCTGCGGGGGGGACCCGCTCAGCGCCGCCGCCGCCGCTGCTTTCGAAACCGACGGCATTTTCAGTCAAAACAATGCAGCGCGCATGCGCCAGGCGGGCCCGCCCCCGCCCCTCCGGATCTCCCCCCGCGCCGAGCCCCCCGCGCGCCCGCCCGCCGGCCCCGCCCCCGCCCCGCCCCGCCCCGCCCCCGCCGGCGCCCGGCAGACCCCAGACCCGCCTGACGACCGAGCCCAGCGTCCGGCTTGGCAGGGACACGCCCCGAGCGCGCCGCCCCCGCCAACGCGGGCTCCCCTCATCCACGTTCATCCCAGCCGGCGCTCAGGCGAACCCCGGCCCACCCCTCAGCGACCTGCGCGACCCGGAGCAGGTCCCCCGCGTGGAGACAGCGGGCTGGCTGCTCACACTCGCACTCCACTCATTCATTGACTCTAACCCCCGGGCTGGGTGCGGAGCTGCAAGGAGCTGCAAGGAATGGACGCAGTTGCTTAGGGGTGGGTGTGGGAGATGTGGGGGGCCGTGCGCCACTGCTTATGGCTACCCAGCTTTCTTTTAAGGAGAACAGGTCCCCAAATTAGATTGTGGTCATAGCTGCCCCAAGTGAATATATGAAACATTTTTTTTCATTATATACTTTGTATATTGAATTGAATAGCATGTGAATTATGTATCAAGAACGCTGATTTTAAAAAAGAATCCAAAAAGCTCACAGTCAAGGGGGAGTCACACGCCCCTCCCGTCACCAGCAGGGTGCGTGGGGACGCACAGGGGGTAGGCACTCCAGGAAGCAAGCAGCAGCAGCAGGGTCCTGCCCAGGTGACCCCGGAAGAAGGAGGGTGTGCACTTCAGGAGGGAGAACCTAAGCCCAGAGCACAGTTTTGTAAATATGTGGCATGAGACATTTTTTAAAATGTTCAACCTGGCTGGTAATTAAAAATTTTCTTAAGAAGCAAATTTAAAATAAGGCAGAGCCCACGGAGTGGGCAAATATTTTCTGAACAGAAACCCGCAACGCTGGTGACCTGCAGCAAGACAAGCCCTTGAAGAAGTGTGGCTGGGCAAGGACAGAAACAGTTAAATAATAAAAGGCTTTACGTAACAGTTTACCTGTCCACCTGCTCTGCCCCCGTGCCTTTGAAAAGCCCAGGTCGGGGAGGGCCTACTCACACTGTCACCAGCTGGCCTTGGTCTTCCGTTTGCTCATGACAAGGCCCACCCGTGTCTGGGGTGTGAAGTCCGGAACCAGAACACCCCTCGCTGGCGGCTGCCCTGGAGATACTCAGGATTTGTTCCCATGTGGTACACAATGTATCATCAAAAACAGTACTACCCACCCTTGTGTTTTGAAAAGCTGTGTATTTATATACACACAAAACAACCTGGAAAGGTAAACAACAAAGTTTTCACAGTGGTTAGCTCTAGGTGGTGGGATTTTTAGTGTTTCTGATTCTTTCTTTTGCTTATTACAGTATCTAACTTTTCCAAATAAATCACATTGCTTTTGTCACATGAGAATTAATTTTAATTAAAACAAAAATTCTTGGGGCACTGGGTAGCTCAGCTGGTTAAGCGTCTGCCTTTGGCTCAGGTTGTAATCCCAGGGTCCTGGGATCGAGCCCAGCATCGGGCTCCCTGCTCCACAGGGAGCCTGCTTCTCCCTCTGCCTCTCCCACTCTCTCTCTTTCTCTGCCTCTCATGAATAAATAAATAAAATCTTAAAACAAAACAAACAAACAAAAATTCTTTTCATTAGGTCTGACGTTTTTTTCCCCTGCAGGAACTAGTGAGAGAAAAGTAAGGGTTCCGGTTTAAATGACTTGCTCAAACAAAATAGTTCACAATTAAACAGATAACCACTATGCCAGGTTAGGGAAAGGACGGCTTATTTCTTTGTTCCCGCTGGGATAACAATGCAGCCTGAGATACAATTAGGTCAGTCTTTCCAAACCTTGACCTGTGTTTAAATAATGAACATACTTGTATCGGTTCCACTTCTGTAACAAGCCGAATTTACCCAGGTGGGCCGGACACTGAGAGTACTCCGGCATAGAGACCCTTCCGGAAGCCGTATGCTGGCAGGTAACCAGCAGCCTTCCAACACCTGAATGAAAGAAACCTCTAGGTAACTTTGGCACCACAGACATGCCAAGATAAAACCTTCCACTAGAAGCATAAGTAAATAAAAACCCTCGTTTTTTGCATCTTATATTTAATTCAGAATTAAGCAGTTTCTTACTAACTAATACTTGAAAAGCATACCATTTATATACCCAAAAATATTGCCTGCAATGTCAAAAAAAACAAAACAAAAGAAAACTTATCAGTCTTATTCTGCTCAGAAAATTGTCACCTTGCTAAAAATAAAAATTTGTAGAGCTGAGAAAGTTCATTATTTCTGGTATCCTTTGTAAATTCCACAATTTACATTTAGATTTCTTTCCTCAGTTCCTATTCTGGAAAAACAGAAAAACAAAGGAACTGGAAAGGACTAAAAGTCTCCCCTCCCCCTTTTTTTAATGAAATGCAAAAAAGGGGAAGGGATTGGCTTAATTCCATGTTACTAAATTAAAATGTATTGCCAGTTTGTAAAACTAATATCAATTTCTACGCACTACAGTACATTGCAAATCAAAGTTTAACTTTTCTGCCAGTTATTCTGTCTCAGAAAGCAAATGACCTGCAAACAAGTGTCACCAGAATTGCTTTGGAAACATGATCACGTTGCAGAAAGACACATCAGAAATTCAACAGCACACAATGCCACCGAAAACCTTTTCTGGGGATCTGAAAATGAAATGTCTTTTGGACGTATTCGTTGGGCATCAAGTGTTCGGAAAAGAGCCGGTTCCGACGTGACGACGTTCTGCTCTGCCTTCAACGCGGGTCAGCGTGGCCAAGTGCGCCGAGTCCTTCACTCCGGGGACGCGCATAACCACGGCAGAAACGGCCAAACGCGATGGCAAAAGCGTCAGGGCGGCTGCCTGTACCCTCGCCGTTAGCCTCCGCGAACAGCCCGCTAAGTTCTCGCCTGGTGGGAAGCCGGAGCTCCAGCCTCCTGCAAACCATCGCCGGGCTCCGCCTCCTCTTCTCCCAACACCTGTTTCAACCACCGGTCCGCGCCGGTCTCCTGCCTAAAGAAGCACCAGACGACCAGAACCGTGAGGGAGAGGCTGAAGGGCAACACCCTCCACCAGGGCCGTTGCTGCTCCTTTCCCAGGGAATGTTGCACCGTCCAGCGGGACGGGTGGGCTCTGCTGGAGGAGAAGTGAATGGGACGGTCAGGGTCGTCCTCTTCCTCGGCCGCGGGCGGGGCCTGAGCCCGGCCACCGAGCGGCGGCTGGTTTCGGGAAGCCCAGCGCACGAACCTAAGCGCCCGGACGGCCCTGGAAGAGAGATAGCTGTGAGCGCGCCCGCCAGTGGCTCCCGCCCTCGGCCCCTCCGAGAAGCCGCACAGCTCACCCGGCGGCCTGCACACACAAGACGCCGCACATCGCGGCTAGGACTCCACACTCGGCGCCGGGGCGCGGCCTGTTTGCGTCACTTCCGATGCGCGAAACCGGAAGCCGGACGCCGCTCGAGGCCTCCGTTCACGACTACAGAACGTGGGACCACTCGCGCGACGGAAATGTCGCGCACTCTCAGGCGGTCTCTTCCGTCGCAACCAGCCACCCTCGGCAGACCGCCAGGGCATGCCGGGAAGTGTAGTTCGCTCCCAGCCCGAAGAGGAAGGAGCAGTGAGGAACCTGGGTGCAGGGTCCGGCTGGAGCGAGATCGTTGCCCTGGCCCCCACGCACCTCGCACCCTTCCCGCGGTGCAGGCGCAACCCCGGGACCCGTGCGGCTGTGTGACCGCAGGCCCTCGCCCACGTCCTGGCGGTCTGCGTTGCTCCGTGCAGCGCACCCAGAGCGGCGTCTAGCCCCAGACCGTTTTGCGGGGCGGTGTTTCGGCGCAGTGCTCGGCCTCTGGGCCGCGGTCCGTCAGTCGGCGCCGCAGGGCACGCGGCGCTCCCTGCGCGGCCGGCCTGCTCGCCGGGGGCCCGCGGAACACGTGCTCGCATGCGCGGGGCCCAGCGCGCTGCCTCCTGGGGCACCTTCCCGCCCGCCTTCCCGAGTCAGGTCGGGGGGTGTCTGTCGGGCTGTCCCGGGGTTTTGTGCTCCGCCCGGTAGGGAAGCTCCTGGAGCTTTTGTCCACAGGACAGACTGGCCTTGGTGTGGCTGATCTTTCCTGTCAAAGGACCACGCAGGGCGTCCAGGCATCATCACAGACGTTGTGGGGGTGTGTGTGTGTGTGTGTGTGTGTAGGGGGGTAACTGGTGACAAAATCAGATCACGAGGCCACCTTGTGAACTGTGATGTGCTGCCTCCCTAATTCAGCATCTTTGCCTTTGGAGCGCCCCTCTCCTGCACCTGCTTCCTGGAGAAACACCAGACCGGTTCTGTGACTCGCCCCCGCCCCCGCCCCGCCAGGGACTCTCCAGACAGTAGGGCGAGGGTGGCAGGCTGGAGATGTTCCCAGCGCAACAACAGCTGGGAGTCCCCCGACCTTGGGAAGCCAGCCCCTGATGCCCTGGGCTCAGCTCCCAGCCCAGGACTGTGTTCAGAGCTACTGTGTCAACAGAGGCACCTGTGTGTCCGGGTCCTCCTCGCTGCGCCCCACCCCACCTGTTCCACCCTGTCAATGCAAATGTACCAGCGAGAACGCTCGAATATAAAAAGAAAGAGAGTTTTATTCAAACCCGAGTTAGGAGAGCTGCCCGGGAAACATATTCACTGGGAAGAAAGAGTTCTGGAGAATGAACTGTTTTTACAGAGTTACATACTTTTTTACGTCTTGTAAAAGCTCAGATTATAGATTAGTGTATAAGCAAGAATTATGAATTTTAACTTCGAGGAATGCAGGAAGCAGGAGTGTGGATGATATCTCAAAAGACAAGAGGGTTTTCCCTTAGGCAACTCATTCACAAAGCAGATGTAACAATGCGTGTGTGGCGTGTGTGGCGGGCCTTAAGTCAGGCTTTGGGTTTAAACAAAGTTTATGTGAAGTCATCCGATACAGAAATCTAAAATGGCTTCCCTTGTATATCAAACCTTTAGAGATCTGATCTCTCATCTACCTCAGAACCCCATCCAAAATCACTGCCAAACCAACTCACCTACAGGCAACCCCAGGAGCCCCTGCTGCGGACTGGAGGAGGGGACTCAAATTGTGGGAGAATGAGGCAGAATCATCCTGGTGTGCAGCCTGGAGGGCTTCCTGGAGGAGATGGAAATCAAAGACTTCTGAGTTTAGGGGTGGACCTGCTCAGTGGGGAGTCTGCTCAAGGATTCTCTCCCTCCCTCTCTTTCTGCCCCTCCCCTGCTCGTTCTCTCTCTCTCGGGCACATGCTCTCTCTAATAAATACATAAATCTTAAAAAAAAAAGCAAATCCATGTGTCCAAATGACCCCCCCTCTGTGCCCAAATCCTGCTGCCACTTGGTCTCCATTGTAGGTGAAAGCACTATGCAAAAAACAAAAAAACATAGGTCCTGTAGAGTCTTTTTATTTTTTTAAAGATTTTATTTACCTGAGAGAGAGTGAAAGAGAGCAGGCATGAGTGGGGGATGGGGTGGGGGGATGCAGAGGGAGCCGGAGATCATGAGCTGAGCTGAAGGCAGATGCTTCACCGACTGAGCCAGCCAGGCGCCCCGGTCGCATAGAGTCTGAAGAGGGCAAGACCCCCTGGCCTCTGGGAGCTGGCCTGGTGCTCATAGCTGGGTCTCCTGTTGGACATAAGCAACTTCCCAGGACAAGTGTGTATCAGGCCACTGTGTGACTGCTCGTGACGAAACAAGACCCTCCTGTAATCACATCTGAACACACAAAATACAGACAAAGCCCAGAATAGACCCGACACCTCCCCCTGTCCTGGCTGATGGAAAGGACACTGTCCTTTGCCAAGCATGGCCGGAGCCCCCACCTCGTCTGCCCTCCTTCTGGATAAGATGCATTAGGTTGTCTTACGGGGTTGAACTCTGTCCCCCCAAATTCACATTCACCTGGAACCTCAGCACATGACTTTATTTGGAAATAGGGTCTTTGCAGATGTGGGTCGAAGGAGGTCACCCGGGATTGGCGGGGGGGGGGCCTAAATCCAAGGACTGGTGTCCTCCTAAGAGAAGGAGAAAAGACACAGACACATGGGGGAGGCCATGCAGAGAGGCCCCAAGCCAAGAAGCATCGAGGATTGCCAGCAACACCAGAAGAGAGAGAGAGAGTCCCGGAACTGACCCTCCCCTGGACCCTTGGGAGGGTGGCTGTGCCAACACCTTCACTTCAGACTGGCCTCCAGAATGAGAGAAGAACTTGCTGTTGTATTAAATCACCCAGTGTGTGTCATGGTGGCCCCAGGACGCGGGTCCAGGATGCCTGGTCGCAGAGCCC
Organism: Leptonychotes weddellii; assembly: GCF_054177405.1. Classification (NCBI taxonomy): domain Eukaryota; kingdom Metazoa; phylum Chordata; class Mammalia; order Carnivora; family Phocidae; genus Leptonychotes; species Leptonychotes weddellii. Next base: position 34,795,894 of record NC_138373.1, on the reverse strand, counting down.
CCTGGGTACCAACAGCAAGCAGCCCAGAGCCAAGCCCCTCGCATGACACAGACCCGAACCCACAGCCCTTTCCAACGCCCTCCTCCTGAGGCAGCCACGCCCCCCCTCCCCGACCCCAGCACTCCCCTGGCAGGGCGCTGGGTGACAGGTGCCGGGCGCTGGGCTGCCAGGCGCTGCAGGCTCTGGTCTGGTCCAAGCCCCCCTCCCCCGCCCCCTCAGGGCATAAACCAACACCTCGGCCTTCATTATCTCAAAGCACACAGAGAAACCTCTCTGGGGTCTAATGTCTCGCTAATGGGCGGGGAGGACCCAGCCCTTGTGCGCCCAATGGCAGGGCTGGTTCACCTGAGAGCTGACATATTGGGGCTATTGATTTTCCCCAGGAAGATCAATATGGGGTGCATGGGGACAGGCAGGTCCACGCCTTCTGAAGAGCAGAGCCTCTTCCCCAGGGATGGAGGCCTGACCACAGGGGCAGGGACTGGCGGGGGCAGCGAGGGCCGAGAGCTCTGTAAGGCCAGGCATGGCCCACACTGGAGCTGACTGGGGAAAGGTGCTGGGACATGTGCGGGGGCCCAAGCCTGGCAGCCTGAGTGCATCAGTCCCAGCCCCACTCCAGGGGTCCCGGTGGGCAGCGGGGGGTCTTGGGACACCCATGTCACTTGGCCTGGCCCTGGTCACCCAACACCTGGCTGGACTGTGTGCACAGTGATTCTGGGAAACTGTGTCTCCACCAACCCAGCCTTGCCAGTAACAAAAGCCAGAGTTCAGCCTCCACTCGCTGGACTCCTGTGTTCCTCTTGAACATGACTCAGACTCAGAAGTGGCATGGATGGGGGTAATTCATGCACACCCCTACTAAGACTTCACACCTGCTTCTTAAATCCCTCTCATGCCTGTCCCCCACCTTTACTCCCTCAGGCTGTGCTTTGTGCGGCCCTATCACTGACTGCTGGGACTAGTGCAGTAGCACCCTCCCTGGTCTCCAGGCTCAGGCTTCCTCTGTCCAGATGCCCACCCCACTCTGCACTGCCCAGGTTCCTCTTCCTAAACCTTTATCTGCTCTGGTGTCTCCTCGAATCTAAAATTCTCTGTCCTAGGCTGGGGTTTCCTCCTTGGTCTCTGGTCAGGCAGAAAAAAGCATTGGGATTATGCCAGCAGAAACAGACAGGGAAGGTCTGGCTATTTGTGGACAGTCTTCCCATGGCTGGCATTAGTGAATATCTCGCTGGGCCACTTGCAGGACCCAAACCCCCACCAAAGCCCCAGCTCCACTGACCAGGGGCCTGAGGCAGAGGCCAGGATAGAGAAGTAGGCCTGTGGGGGGTTGGGGAACAAGCGCCCTTGGGAAGGAGTGGGCCCTGGGTGGGGGTGGTGACTGTGGTAGGTCCTCTCTGTGAGAGCCCCACCCTCACCCTGAGATTTGTTCCAGCCACAGAGGGCAGAGCTGAGTGCCCAGGCTGCCTTGGAGAAAGGGCCAAACTCCATGGCCCAGCCAGGAGGCCCTGCACGCCATCACCTCACTCCACCTTCCAGCCGATGCTTCCAGCTGGGAGTGTCCTGTGGCTGCCGAGCCCAGACAGAGGGGCTCAGCGCTGATGCATTATCCTGCTGTCCTGGACATCCTAAGTCCAAAGCAGCCCCAAATCAAGGTGCCTGCAGGGCGGCGCTCTGGAGGCTCTGGGGAGAATCACTTCCTTGCGTTTTCCAGACGCGGGGACCCTCCATTCCACCTTCGAAGCCAGCAGGAACCCTGCCCCTATGCTCATATCTCCCCTCTGACCCTAACTGCCCTCCCTCTGGTCAGGACCCCTGTGATGACACTGGGCCCCCAGGACAATCCAGGATCACACCTGTGGGGCCCTTTGCCATGTGACATAACATGTCCACAGTCCCAGGGGATTAGGGTGTGGACGTCTGCAGGGCCACCAACCATGGGGTGTCAGCTCCTTGTGGCATAGATCTTTGCAGGCCGTCCCCTCTGCTGGACACCTGCACTTCACACAGATGGACCGGGTGAGCTCCTGGTCCCATCGGCGCCGAGCAAATGACCTCCTCCATGAAGCCCCTCTTCTGGTCACACAAGAGGGGACGTTCTCGCGGGCAGGGCCATGTCTAACCTTCCTCAGAGCCCCCACACTGCCCAGCCCAGGCAGGGCACCGATGAGGGCTGCAGACCGAGCCCAAATGCCCTCCTGGAGCCTTCACCCAGACTGCGCTCCCCTTGAGTCCTCGGGGCCCACCTTGGCAGCTGAGCAAGGAGACACCTGCACCAGCCAACACCCTTCCCGGGGAGCAGCAGGGGGCGCTGTGGCCACAGTCCGGGCACCTGCTGGGCCCCTCCCAGAGGGCTGATGCTGACTGTGCTGGGTCAGAGGGGACGGCAGCGGCTGGGGGAGGGCCGCCCCACGGCTGGAGCCTGGACAACAGTGTCATCGAAACCCGGAGTCTCGGGGCAGAACTGTGGCCGTGCCTGAAGTCAGTTTCTGGGGACCGAGTTCCAAATGTAGACTGGACTCACGAGACAGATTACTTGTGTCCCAGCCTCGCCCCGGGACGTGGGGATGGGGCTGTGATGATCAGGAAACCATGAACCATAGGCTGTAGGGAGTCCTGGCATGCTGCACCACCCTGCGCTCTCCTTGCACGGGCCCTGGCCCAGGCAGACCACCTGCTTGGGAGACATTGGCAGCTCCAAAGACCCACCCACGGCAAGTCACCAGCCTGGCCCAAGGTGGGTCCCATGCTTCATTTCCCTGTCACTCCCCCAAAGCTGGGCGTCCTGACCATGACTCCTGCATCGGGCCCTCCGAGTGCCCAAGAAATGCCCAGCAGCAATCCCCCCATGGTCCCCGCTTGCAGGAAAGGCCTGGGTCTGTGCCCACACCCCAGTGTAATGGGGCATCACTAGGTAGGACAGGTGCTGGCTCTTGCCTGAAGGGAGCAGAGCCTGGAACCAAGACCAACGGTCCAGGGAGGACTGGGAGGGTATCCCTGGAAGGATGAGCCCTCACTGGTGGGAGGGAGATCAGGGACCGGGGGCCTGCCAAGCTGGGAGGGGGCTACCAACCTATCCTCAGAACCTGGCTGGCCCAAAAGCAGGGGTGGCTTTGAGCCACAGCGGACAGGATTCTGGAGTCCTCCCAGCTGGGAGCGAGGCACCTAGCAGAGACCACGTACGGTGAATGACTGTCCCCCAAAACTCACATCCACCTGAACCCTGGAATGGAGCCTCATGCGGAAATAGGGTTTTTGCAGCTGTAATGAATACGAAGTCAGACTGGAGCCTGGTGGGCCCTAAATCCAATGACGGGTGTCCTTGTAAGAGAGAAACTTGGACCCAGGCTCCCGTGGGACAAAGGCCATGCACAGATGGAGACAGAGGTTACGGTGATAGGGCTGCAGCCAAGGAGCGTCCCCACAGTGGATGCCGGGAGGGAAGCATGGGTTCCCACCTGGATGATACCCGTTTGCTGCTCCTAGCCCCCCAGTTTGGGTGACTGGCCACCGTGGCCCCAGGACACTCAGGCAGCCCCAGGCAGCAGCCCCCGGGGTCCTGCGGGTGGTGTCGGCTGTAACCCTGCGGGAAGGCTCATGAGGATGCGCCTAGGTGGGCTCCGCGGTGGGGGGTGCAGCGGCACGGGACCAGCTTGGGCCCTGGGGGTGAGGCCCTGTGTCAGGGGCAGCAGGGGCTGAGTTGGGTTTGTTGTAAACACACCTGCAGCTCTGGGGTGGCGGGAGCTGGCTGGAGGGGCTGGGAGTCCTACAGCCACGCCTGGCAGGGTTGAGACTGGTCACAGCGCCCAGGAGGGCCCGGCGGTTGGAGGCGGCCCCCTGCATGAGAGGCCACCACCTGAGCCCTGGCCGGTGGTCCCCACAGCCTCCTGTCCCTGGCCTGCCCAGCTCCTACCGCCGGCCTGGAACACCGTTTACCCAGAGAACCGCAGAAGCAGGATGTCCTCTAGAGAAGGCTACTCCAGAAGTCAAAATAGCATGAAATTTAATTTTCCGCCTATTTGACAAGGCTTGGTCCGGATCCCAATCAGTGGCAGAGATAAGGGTCCTCGGCCCCGGGTGTGAGCCAGCTGGGCCTGCGGCAAACACTCCACGGTCCCCGGGCAGGTTGAGGCTCCCCCCGCAAGGCCCTGGTTGCTGGGCGCTAAAGCAAACGGGCTCTATTTGCCCAGTCTGCGATGACAATGCAGTCACCAAATATTTGCCAGCCCACTGGCCGCAGAGCCCAGCTATAAATGCTTGAGCCCAGGTGGAGGTGGGCCTGCCCCACAGGAGCTGCAGGCCTCAGCAGGTAGGAGCCGGGCTGGATGGTGCGCGGGGACCCGGCCTCCTCCCCCTTCCCCGGAAGGCGGTGGGCCCTCTGGCCAGGTGGGCCATGCGGACCACCCACCCAGCGGGAGGGCAAGGGGCGGGGCTGGGGAAGGGGGCGCCCACATCTTCCCCACAGCCCACTGTTGGGGCCACGGGACCCCCGGCAGGGACGAGGGGCCCCAGCGCGGTGAGTGAGAGCCAGGGGACAACGTAGACGGCAGAGGGCAGGCAGGAGGGCAGCCCCGCCCGAGTGAGCCTCCCTGGGGTAGGGGTTCTGACAAGCTGGGAGCCCCCTCTCCCTCTCTCCACACCACCCTCCCTTTCTTCCCTTCCTGCTGGGAGGCAAAAGGGCCCTCCCCGCTGCAAGCTGCGCCCCCCGCACTCGTCCCCAGGGGCCAGAGCACTCCAATGCTCAGAGTCAGCCCCATTTGGCCTCAGGCCACCCGGTCTCTGTCACCTCCCCAAATCCCACCCTGCCCACCCTGCCCTGAGCCCCAGACCCACACACCTTCCCTGCTTCCTGCTGACCTGCCGACCCCTCCAAACCCCGGGGGGCCAGGGAGCAGATGAAAGCCTGGGGCCTGCACTGCATCCGTGTCATCAGACAGCGCGGGGGAACCAGCGCCTGGCTCTGGGCCTGCCCCTAAGCCCGTGAGACCCCCGAAGCCACAGGGGCTCTGGGACCTGGACCTAGCGTGCTGGTTGAGACAGCCAGGCCCAGCTCCCAGGGGCCCCTGCCTGCCAGCACCTGGGCAGATGCCCCTCAGCAGGTGGGCCTGTTGATCAAGAACAGTCTCTGCACCCCCACCCCCAGCACCCACGGCCCTAGTCTCTCTCCACACCTCCCTGGCTCCCGAACGTGGCACCTGCTCCGAGCACAAGTGTGGTTGGGCAGGCCTGGGGCCCTGAGGGCTGACCTGTCCCGACCCGTCCACTCTCCACCTCCCTCCCCAGCCGCACCTGCTGCCCCAGAAACGCAGGCCCGAGGAGATGGCCGCAGGCGTGATCCGGCCTCTCTGTGACTTCCTGCCACCCCTGCCCACCCGCCGGCCCTTCCTGCCCTCAGACCCGGAGCCCCAGGAGACCTCTGAGGACGAGGACGACGAGGAAGACGAGGAGGAGCCGGAGGGGCCAGGCGGCCGCAGCCCAGCCCCCGAGGCCTCGGGTTGGGCCCCAGAAGCAGGCCCCCCGGGTCCCAGCAGCCCCGAGACACCCCTGCAGCTGCTGCGGTTCTCCGAGCTTATCAGTGGTGACATCCAGCGGTACTTTGGCCGCAAGGACAGGGGGCAGGACCCCGACGCCTGCGACATCTACGCGGACGACAGTGCAGCCCAGGACGTCCCATGCGCTGACCTGGCACGCCTGGCCCCGGGTGGGCCCCCAGATGGCGACCAGGCTGCGGAGTCCGGGGTCCTCTCTCCCAGGGGTCCCGAGGGGCAGGCCTGCGGGCTGGGGCCCCTGGCCGAGCTCTTCGACTACGGGCTGCGGCAGTACTCAGGGCCTGGGGCCCCAGCCGGCAGGCGGCTCAGGCTGGAGCGAAAGTATGGCCACATCGTCCCCATGACCCAGAGGAAGCTGCCTCTCTCCTTCTGGGAGGAGCCGGCCCCCGGCCCCCTGGGCCTGCTCCTCCCTGGCACGCCTGACTTCAGCGACCTGCTGGCCAGCTGGTCAGCGGAGACTGGCCCCGAGCTGCCCGGGGGAGGGGCCCAGGCCCTGGACGGGGTATAGCTGGCCGAGGCCTAGCCAGTGGGCCAGGGTCCGTGGGGGCGAGCGGGATGGCAGCTTTGCCTTTCCTTAAGGAGGGAGGCCTGTCACTGTTCTCTCTGTCGGAGCCCCAGGGGCCGTCCAACCAGCCAGCTCAGGGAGGGACTTCCCAGGCCCAGGAGGACAGGCCAGGCTCCTCCTGCGGCCCGGAGCTGCCACCACCGCCAGAGGCCACCTGGGCAGGGAATGGGCAGGAGCTGCCGTCCCAGGCACGCTGCCCCCAGGAGGGGAGGCCCTGGGCTCAGGCGGTCTGCACACTGTGCCCCACTCTGGGCGAGGCCCACTGGCCATCCAGACCAGTCATGAGATCCCAGGTCGGCAGCCACCCGGCTGGCTGGTGCTAGGGCTGCCCGTCCCCCAGGCCCCATGGTAGGTGGCAAGACCAGCTACTGTGGGATGAGCAGGGTTTTCTTGGAGGCAGGAAAAAGGGGTGCTGCCTGAGTGTGTGAGCAAACATGCTGTTTGCTCCCTAGATTAGGGCAGGAAGAGCTACTTCCTTTGCTGGCCAGGGCGCAGGTGTGAAGGGCACGGGACCCCACGCCGGGCCAGCTGGCCCTCTGGGGGCCTGCAAGGAGTGGGTGGGGCTCCAGGATGCTGCAGTTGAGGGCAGGACGGCCCAGGAAGGTGCCAGGCCTGGGGCAGCTGGGCTCCTGGGAAGGAGCTCGGGACGCTGACAGGTACAGGAACCGGCACATTTATTTCTGGGAAAGGGGCAAGGATGGGACCTGTCGGGCAGCCTCTTGGCGAAAGGACTTCTCCAGGAATGCGCGTGGCCTCCGCTGGGCCCCCAGGTTCATGAGAGCCGCCTTCCACTGCAGCCACCTGCCCAAGACACGGCTCATGCCCAGTGGCCTCGGGGCCTCCCCCAGGACCGCCCCAGACCTGGAGGGATCTCCAGAAGGCGGCTCCCCACGGCGCACCTCACGGCCTGATACATGCCCCAGCGGTTCACGGGGACCACCTCTCCGGGCCCCGCATTCTTGATGAAGAACTGCTGCTTCCCCAGGGACATGAGGACCCTCCTGCTGCCCAGCCGCAGAGCCCACGGGCCCTCCTCACTCCGTAGGCACATGATGCTCTCACGCAGGCTGGCGGTCTCCTCCATGCGCTGTGGACAAGGGCGCCGGGAGGAGGGGCTGCTGCAGGAATGCAGGAATCCAGCCAGAGGGGGACGGGACAGCCCCCGGGATTTATCTCTCTCTGGACAGACCTGGGTCTTATCTACCAGGAAACCCTGCTCGGGCCAGACACTCAGACGGACGGCCGTAGGGAAGCCCACAGAGCTAGGGGCCCTGCAGGGAGGGGTGAGGGGCCAGGAGCCTCCGGGGCGGGGTCAGCGCAGGCGCTGCCTCTCACCAGCTTGGTTTCTGTATTAAACTTGAGGTTCTGGATGGTCTTGTTGTCCTGCATGCTGTTTTCCAATTTCATTATTTGGTTCTGGAACTGAAGGCCGCCCGTTTGTCAGCCCGGACGCGGCCCGAGGGCGGTCCCCACCCCAGGCCCCCAAGGTAGGATCTGGCCTCTGACACCAGGTCCCGGCCCCTCGCTGGGTGACCTGGTGGACCTGGCCAGCGCTCAGGCTGGCTCATTTCACCGTGATGACACCCCCAGCATGTGGGGGGCTCCAGACAGGTGCCCCCCACTTCACACTGGCTCTGTGAGCCACTTGACCTCCGGGTGTCTGGGATCTGGGGCCTCCCCGGGGGCCCCTCTGCTGAGCGTGATGGGCACGGGGGCCCCAGGGGTACCGTGGCCAGCTTGCCCTGGATCTCGGCGATCTTCCGCCCGGGGTTGCCCTCCCTGAGCAGCTGCATGGACGACAGCAGAGCGGCGAGTTCCTGCCGCACAGCCCCGACCTCGAACTCTCTGTTGGAATAGGAGGCTGTGGGGGGGGCAGGGGCGGGGACAGGGCAAGTGCGGAAGGAGGGCAGGGTGTGCAGGGGGTGGGTGCTCAGCTTTGCCACCCCTCCAGTGGAACCTGGCAGGTCCCCAGCAGGTGACAGACGGCGAAGCTCAAGGTCCTGTGTGGGCTGCACCTGGGGGGAGCCGAGCCCAGAGCCGGGGAGGAGCCGGGGTTGCGGGAGGGGAAGCCTCGTGGATGCACCTCCAGCTGCTGCAGTCCTGGGGCCTCACCTGGCTCTGCCCTCAGCTGAGATCTTGAGGTCTGAGTTGCTCTTGTGCAGGATGCACTTGTCAGAGACGGCCTCTATCTGCAACAGACGCAGGGTGGACGGGCAGCCCAGGTGGCCCAGCGGGGCTGGGGTGCCATACCCCTGGCCCTCACCCACCTGCTGGGCCAGGCTGTCCACTCGCTCCCGCACCCCCCTCAGGCACGCCTCGGCCTCCTTCTGACACTGGGCCAGGCCCTCCAGCGATTCCTGCTCCGAGCCTTCCCACTTTCTCTGTGCCTGGAACACAGACGCCAGTGAGGGCCGGAGCTGGGGGACGGAGGGGGATGGACAGAGGGACGGGGCCCCCTAGAGCCAGAGTTGGAGCCAAGAGGGTCAACCCCGCAGCTGAGAGCTCCCTGTAGTCTGCACGGGGGGGACAGATGGCTCTCCGGGGACCTGGGTACTCCAGGCTGAACAGAACCACATCCATAGGAAGGCCTGGCTCAGTCCCCTGCCCACCAGGAGTCGACAGGGACAGGGACAGACAGCCGCCCACAGCTGCAGGAGAGGGTGACCACCCTACGAATCCACAGAGGCCGGCGGCCAGTCAGTGGTCGCCAGGGGCTGCGGGGTGGGGAGGGACAGCTAGCCGCACGGGGCTTTGTCTGTGGCAACGGAGAAGATGTCCCAGTGACATGACCGCAGCTCAGCCCTGAGGACGCAAGGAGCTGCCGAGCCCCAGGCTTCGCAAGGGTGGACCGCACGTCGTAGGAACTGTGTGTCAGTGACACCATGCAAAAAAGAGGAATGAGCCCCTGTGCAAGGGCTTGCTGGCCCTGCTGCGGAAGCCACCGCGTGCTGGGGGCCATGGCAGGCCTCGGGGCCGCGGCTCCCCCAGGACCGCGCTCACCTCACTCAGCCGCAGACTCAGCGTCTGCTCCTGCAGATCCAGTCTCCAGCTCAGGGCCACGAAGTGGTCACTCAGGTCCTTCACCTGCTTCCCCAGCTCGGCCAGCGACACCTCCAGGGCCTGGCTCTTCTCTCGGAGCTGTGGGAGGGGGGCTTTAACATGGCTGCCTGGGGAGGCGGGGGTCCCCTGGGGACGCTGACCACCCCTCTGCTGCCCTCACCAGCTCTAGCGTGCTGTGGGCCTCCTGCTGGGCCAGCTGGCCAGCCTCCAGGCTCTCCTGCAGGAAGGCGGCCAGCTCCCCGGCCCGGCTCTCCTCCAGGTGCCCCTTGCTGTCCCTGGGGGTTGGTGCCAACACAGGCTGTCCCTCGGCCCAGGCTGCCCCCTCTCAGGGCTGGCCCTGGAGGAGCCTGGCTGCTGGCTCCAGAACCACGTGGGAGACCCCGGGGAGCAGGGGATAGAGAATGGTCACAGGGCCCCCTGGACGGGGCTGTGTCCACTGGAGGGTGCAGAGTCCTCCGCGGGGGGACCAGGAGCCCCCGTCCGAGGGCACTGGGCGCCGGGGAGAAAGGCGGATTGGACACCCACCAGGCCTTCTGCTCAGCCAGGAGGATCCGGTTCAGTGACACCTGGTTCTGCCGCACGAACTTGGTCAGCTGGATCACGGCCTGGTCCAGGCCCCGGCACTGCTCCAGGAGGCGGCATTCTTCCTGCTGCGGGAGAGGTGGCCCTGAGCCCCTGCCCCGGCCGCCCGCCCGCCCAGATGCCCCCGCCGCCCCCCCACCCCCGGCCCTGGGCTGCCCACCTCGTGCTGCCCCTGCAGGGCCTGCACGCACTCCTCGGCCCGCTCCTGCAGCCTCTGCCACCGGCTCTCCAGCTCACCCCGCAGGCTGCTCTCCGCCTTCAGCCAGGTGCTCTCAGACACCTTCATTCTCTGTGGGGAGACCGGCCCGCCTGCCGTGAGCGGGGGCGCGGGGGCACGGCCCAGCCGCAGGCCCATGGACCCCCACCTTCTCCAGGGCCAGGAAGCTCTTCTGCAGGAAGCCACACAGTTTGGCCTCCCTCTTGAGGAAGCGGAGGCTCATCTCCTCACAGAGCTTGGTCACCTGGGCCTGTGGGAGTCAGTGTGGTTGCCGTGCAATCCGACCGTCCTCGCCTCGTCCATCCCCTGCCCCCCGCCTGCTGGCCCCCGGGCAAGCTCGGGCTGGTCTGTTTTCTTGCCCAACCGTGTCCGTCACTGAGGACTCTGGGCCCTGTGTCCCCTGCTGTCCCCGAGCCTCGCAGAGCGGGGCCCACCACACCCTCCTTAGGAAGGCAGGCAGGGCCCACATGTCCCCCCGGAGGGCCAGGCACGAGGGCTGTGAAGGGCCTACAGGCCGAGCTCGTGTGGATCCAGACCACACTTGGTGCCCACGGTGACCACAGACGCCACCAGGGTAGGGGGCACAGCCGCCGCCGAATCGCATCCTGAGCTGGGAGCCTCCGTCAGGGAAGCTGAGGGAATATGAGTGCACACACACTTCGCCCTCGCCCTCCAGGCCCAGGATGGGGCACCTTCCCCTCCCCCTCCTCCCCGCCGGCTCCCTTCCTGGGCATCAAGGGTCTGAGTGTGCCCGAGACAAGACGTCAAGGCCCAGGGCCCCAGCTCCCATGGCCACAGGACAGGTGAGTCCTGAGCCCCTGCCAGCACCCACACCACGTGCAGGGTGGTCAGCAGTTCGTTTCTGTAAGGAGCCCCAGGACGCGGGGTCCTCAGCTCCATGGTTCCAGTGCAAACCCAGGAATGGGCTGGAGTAAATGAGCGGGTGTGGCCACGTGCCCATCAGACTTGACGAAAACAGGTGGTGGTCACAGTGTGCCGACCCCGGCCTAGAGGGCAGGTGGGGGGGAGGTGGTGCCCTGCGCATGCCTGGCGCAGCAGGAATCCCTGGGCCCGGTGCCTTCCAGAGCTCCTGGCCACAGCGGTGGGCAGTATCTCGATTGGGCCAAGACACGAACTTCCCAAAGGGCAGCAGCAAGGGGAAGGCCACCGAAGCTGGGCAGCCGAGCTATGTGGGCAGCAGCTGGGGAGCACTGGGCCGGCGCCCCCACCTGCTGCATGGGTGACGCGGTCCCCGGGCTCTGTTTGCAGAGCTGAAGAGGCTGGGTCTCTCGGGCAGGAGGGGAACCTGCACCAGCCAGGGGTGGGGCTACCCCAGGAATGGCTGAGGAAGGGGCTTCAGGCCTACGATGCTCTATTTCCGGATCTGGGTGCTGATCCCACGACGGCAAGAAGGACCCGTGGCGGAGGTGCTGCCAGGGAGGGACCTTCTTTGATGAAACAGGAGCTCCACCTTGGCGCTACCCAAACTGTCAGCCACGGGCCACACGTGGCCACGGGGCCCCTGAAGCGTGGCTCATGCGACCGAGGGACCGAAAACATTAGCTTTCTACAGACAGAGCCACATGCGGCTGGTGGCCACGGACCGGACCGCGCAGGACCTCGGGGTCACCCCCCGGGCCCGACCATGTTGCCAGGAAGGATGGCTCACCTGGCTGCCCGGATCCAGCCTCCCTCCCGGTACCTGCATCTTGGCCACCTCACGGTCCACCCTCTGGCTCACGTCCTCCTGGCTCTTCTGCAGGGCACTGCAGGCCGCTTCCCGGAACTGTCCCTCCTGCTCCAGCTTCCTGGCCAGCTCAGCCAGCCTAGGGCACCAGCCGCCGGTCACAGCAATCCAGCTGGCCGGCCTAGCTGGGGAGCCACCGGGAAGTTGGCGGGGCCCTGAGACATGGAGAATGCTTCCCGGGCCCAGGCCTGCTGCTGGGGGGCCCAGGCTGACCTCCAGGCCGGTGAGGCAGGGGGTGGATAACCCCACCTGGGCAAACACAGACAAGGGCAAGACACTGACTTCTGTATCCCCAGATGGGGAGCCGGGAGCGGCCTGGGCCAGGGCCACTGGGTGGGGGAGGGGGCAGGGACTCCGGGCTCAAGCCTCTTTTCTCAGTGACCACACGTGGTGGGTCCAGAGCCAGCCCCCCAGGAGGGAGGCGGGCGGTGTCCACCTGAGGTCGGCCTCCTGCTCAGTGTCCTTCCGCTCAGAGTCCTGGAGCGCCTGCTTCCTCCGGATCTGGGTCAGGGCCTCCCGGACCTCCACCAGCCTGACACATAAGACCTGCTTCTGCCTGGGGCCTGCCCGGCTGGCCCTCCTGCCTGCCTTTGGGGGTCAGGGTCCTGGCCCAGGGGCCCTATCAGCAGGCCTCCTGCCATGTTCATACAAACCCAGGCCTTTTGAGTTGGGCTGTGGAGGTGTGCTGCTTACCTAAGCAAGACAAGGAGCAGGGTGCAGGCTGATGCCCTGGGGTCCCGCCCCAGCTGCTGCTTTCCCCCAGCCCCTGGCCCTGCCACTAAGGCCTGCACCACTGGTGGGGTGGGGGGTGTACCTCTTGTCCAGGGCCTGCATCTGGTTCTGGCTCTGGGGGCTGGGGAACTGCAAGGAGGAAGGGGAGGCTGAGCCTCGTAGCCCGGCTGGCACAGACAGGGGCCCGAGCTGAGCACAGGGTCCCGGGAGCGGGGGAGCCTCGCCTCTGGGGAGGGATGGTGGCGGCTCACCTCGAGGGCCTCCTTCTCTGGGGCCCGAGCCGCCTGCCGCAGGTCCTGCTGCAGCCTCTCGAGCTCTGCGTCTTGCAGCTGCATGCAGGTGCGCAGCTGGAGCATCTCCTGAAGCAGGCTCAGCATGGCTCGCTCACAGCAGTCCTTGTGCCCCTGCAGAGACGCCACCTCGGCCTGCAGGTCGGCCACCCTGGCCAGGGTGAGGAGCAGGCTGAGTCGGGCCATGCGTGCCGGGGGTGGGTGGCATGGCTCTCCCGCCCCAGCTCTGCCCAGGCTCACCACTGCTCCAGCTGCGTCCAGTGCTTGGGGGAGTCCCGCTCCGGGATGGAGGTGGTGGACGCCAGGTGGCTGGACTCATACCTCTCGGAGATCTCCTCCAGACTCAAGAGCTCGGGACTGGCCAGTCCTTCCTCGAGTGGGAGCCCCAGGTCCCCCAGGGTGATGGTGCTCGTCTGGGTCGGGGGTGAAGCCCCCGACGAGGGGTTGCTAGCAGCCAGCTCTGCAAGAAGGTGGCTTCTGGGCTGATGAAGGGTGCTGGCTCCAGGTGGGGCTCAGGGTAACAGGGACCCAAATCACTGCAGCAATTGGCTAAGCGCATCCACTGAGCTCATCTTGGCCCGTCCTGCTGAGTCACACGGCCTGACCCCAGGAGGGCTCAGCACTTGCTGCCCCACAACAGGCAGCTCGCGCTCAGAGAGGCCCAGGCTCCTGCCTGAGGACATACAGCACCAGGAAGCAGAAACAGGACTGTGCCCTGCCTGCCCAGCTCCAGAGGCAGCCCTGGGGCAGTAAGGCCCCTTGAGAGGTCAGGAAGCAGAGCTGCCCCGGGTGGCCCACACCACACCCCCGCGCAGGCCCTTCCCTGGACCGTCCTTCTGGCTCAGCCCCTATTGGCACCAGGCTCACCTGGTATGGCTTCAGCCACTGCCCAGAGGCCCTGGGCCTCACACCCAGGGCTGCCCAGAGCTGGACACCCGGGTGGCTGGAGGGAGGCAGGGAAGGCGGGGCTGGAAGGCTCTGGGGCCTTGGGGAGCACGTGGGGTGTGAAGAGGGGGCGCCTGCCCTCACATCTCTCCTTCCAAGACAACAGCAGGGCAGGCACGCGGCTGGGGCTCTTCTGGAACCATCTTTCTCTCACCAGAACCTGGTGACTTCGTGGCCCAACTGCCAGTGGAACCTGGGTCCTCGACTCTGCCAGCCCCGCAAGGCCCCCCAACTGCCCATTTCTGGAAAGATCTGAGGGGGCGCTGTTGAGCCGGCCGGTGTGGGTGGTGGCAGCTGGCCTGCACGGGAGGGTCAGGAGAGCTGGGCCAACTGGTGGGATGGCACGCAGCCAGGGCGCCCCCGGGAGCTGGGACAGGGTGCAGGCTGCAGGCATGGGCTGTGTGGTGCCTCCAGGCTCCTCGCGGCCACGGTAAGAAAGCAAAGAGGCGCGAGTTTCCAGTGTTTTATTTAACCCAATGTGGGGGCCGAGCGGCTGGTTCAAGGTGTCATCACATGAACCGCGACGTTCCCGCTTTCCCACTCCAGGTCTTCGAAGTCCGGCCTGATGCTCCCCAGTTTGTGTCAGGCCAGCGTGGACCCATGCTCCCTGCGCCCCATCACCCAGACCTGCCCGAGGGCTGACCAGGGCTTCCCCAGGACAAGGCGACGGCTCTAAAATCAACCCCAGTCTGGGGGCCTTTCCACACCCCTCGCAGCCCAGAGTGGCATCCAGACCGAGGGCCCCCGGGCGTCCGGGGCCAGTGCCGGCATATCCCACAGATGTCCGTGGGCCACCACTGCCTCCTCACAAGGGTTCTGGGCCTCTTGCCTCCATCTCCTCCCGGTGGGGGGGTGGTCAAGGCGGCCCCGTCCCGATGACCCCGCTCAGTGGCCCCGCAAACCCCCGACTGCTGGACCATGGCCTATGCTGGGCAGGAACCAGGGAGCCGGCACTGGCCATCAGGGTACGATTCCTTTATTTCTCCCTTCCAGAGCCCCCCCAAGCTCATCCCCCTGCGTCACCCACAGGGCTCCTGCCAGGAAGGGACTGGCTTTTCGAGGCCCTGCTCCCTGGAAAGGGGCCCAAACCCAGCTGAGCTCCCCCCCACACCGCCAGGCTGCCACAACGGCGGCTGTGTAGCCTGCTCTCCGAAGCAGGCCGGGGAAATCACCTCCAGGAAAGGTCCCCTGGGGCCCTGGGGCCCTGGGGCCACAGGACACCAGCCAGGGAGAGGCCCAGTATCCTTGCTCCAGGCTCACCGGCCCATCCCAGAGGCCACCTGCCCCAGAACGGGGACCAGAGCTGCCTCAGAAGGTGGCCCTGGGCCAGGGGTCCTCGGAGGCCAGTGGGAGCCCCTCTGCTTAGGAATGCCAGTCTCTCGGTGCACACCGGCCACAGCCATCGTCTGGACGTTGGGGGGACGGAGCTGTTCAGGCCCGCAGATGGTTCTCAGCTCCCTCCCTGGCCAAGACCCCAGAGGGCCACGTGGTAAGTCTGGGAAAACAGCTGGCTTTCCGCTAGAGCCCGCTGCCGTGTCTGCTCCCCAGGGCCCTTGCCTCGAGGTCCAGGCCCATCACCTCAAGGCCGCAGACAGAGTCGAAGGGACAAGGCTATAGGCCTCTGCAGCAGCTGCATGTCCCCCAGGCCCCAGCTGGTGAAGCACAGACGGTGTGGTCCTCCTGGGCCGGCCCGCAGGGAAGCAGACAGCACAGAAGCAGCAAGGGGCCCCGCCCTGGGGGCCGGCTTGCTCGCTGTCTCACACGCGCACAAACACACAGACACACACACGTCCCGAGGACTGGGGAATGCTGTATCCACTGCTGCCCCAGGGAGCGAGGTGGGGGCCCCAGGGAGGGGCCAGGGCCTCACGTCTGGGCCAGGGAGAGCTCCTCCAGGCCCCCCTTCCCGAGCCGGTACCTGGCCAGGTCCTTCCTGGTCACCAGTCCCACCACCTGCGGGAGCAAAGCCGGGTCAAGGGGGCAGCCTCCTGCTGCTGTGGAAACTGGGCGCTGCGCCCTGGGGGAGCCCCGGAACTGGGCACCTGGCCAGTCTGGTCCCAAGCCCTGAGCCCCCCACAGGGGCTAAGAGCAAGTCCCCGTGCCCGCCGTGAGCAGGGCAGGCAGGAGACCCTGGCCACTCACTTGGTTGCAGTTGTCTACCACCACCAGATGCCGGAGGCCCAGGGCCCGGAACAGTTTGAACACCCGCGGGAGGGACGCGTCCTGCAAAGGGGACAGGGCCTCCGCTGAGCTGCCGGCCAGGCCCACCCGCGGAAGGATGAACAGAGGCAGGATGACCGAGCCCGGGACCGCACACCCCTGTCACAACGCGTCTGAGCCGTCCCATCCCCGGCAGCAGCCCGTGGCAGGCACCTGGGGCACCGTGTAGGGGGAGGGGTTCATGAACTCTGACAGGTCCATGGTGCACTCGCGCTCGTCCTGCGACACGTGGATGGACTGGATGGGTGGGAAGCGTGGGTAGGCATCCCGGAAGTCCTTCAGCCTCAGCCGCCGTCGCACCAGGCCCATGCTGGAGCGCTCCACGAACACCTGGGGGTGGAGTGCATCAGAGCCCGCGCCCGCGTCTCCCACCCCCCACAGGCGCCCAGCCGCTACCTTGTGCTTCAGGAGGACAATCAGCTGGGAGCGCAGGATCAAGCCCTGAAGCCGGGCCGGCTGGGGGAAGAGACTGTCATCTGTGAGGAGTCCAAGACCTAGACCCCTCCCGCCACGGGGGGGCGCCCCGCCGCGACCTCTGACGTCTGCCGCGGGGACACCCCGCCAGGCTCCCCCTCGACATATGGCCGCCAGCTCTGGGCACTGGCAGGCAGTCCACGCGCTCATCACTGCCCAGAGTCCAGGAACGGCAGCGGGATGCGACCACGGAGCACAGACGAGGCAGCAAGAGGCCGTGGTGAGATGCGCACTGCCACCCGCGCCACATCCATCCAGACAGCTCCCGGCACGCGTCACGGCCCTGACTCCCGGGCTGGTGGCGCGGCCTGGGGTAGGAGCCTGAGCCGAGCCTGAGTGGTCGGCAACCCCCTAGGCCGGCGCCTCCCGGCTGCGTGACCCAGTTCCTTTGCAGGTGGTGGAGGTGAGCTCAACGTGTCCGCACAGGGTGTCCACCCCACACACCACGCCCGAGGCCACGTGCACGTGTGGGATGGCCACCCCCCTGTGCCCGTGGCCCTGGGTACCTGAGTATCACCAGCAAACTCCACTACGGGGAACCCGTTGTGATTGGATGCCGTGTTGCTGAGTATGTCTACGATGACGCCCACCTTCTCCCTCCTCCGTAGGCAGGTGACTGGCGTGCTCATCACCTCCCTGGGGAAGAGCATCTGCTGTGGCCTCACCATAACCGACCACGTGACAGACGCCCTCTCTTCACAGCAAAGCTGAAGCTTGAACAGGCAGGAAGCTGCCAGATGCAGGAAAACCAGGAACAAGGAGCCAGGCGGCCAGCTGCCCGGACATCCAGACACCAGTGCGCCCTCCCAAACCTCCCGGGACTGTCCACTGTTCCGTGGCCCCCCGCCGGCCATACCTGGCAGTGAGCGAGTGAGAGGTGACGGGGGCCTCCCAGTGCAGGAAGGGCACGCTCTGCAGCTGAATGTGCATGTCATACAGGCCCTGAGGAGGGGCAGCAGGGGATGTTGAGAGGTGGAGGGCCCCTCCTGCTGCCTCTGCTGCAGACCTCCCAGCCCCCAGTCTCAGGCTCCCGGCCGGGGGCGTGGTGGGGGGATACACAGAGCAGGGGGCAAGGAAGGCAGGCAGGCCTCTTCCCATAAGCCACACCTCAATGAAGATGTCCCCCACGATCTTGGCGGTCATGAGGACCAGCATGATGGGGAAGCCGTACGTCACGTTGCTGGTGGCCTCCATCATGATGACTGTCAGGCTGAGGGTCATCCTCACGATCCCACCTGCCCGGGGGGGTTGGGGGTAGGCTCCAGCCCCTGCAGGCCACTTCGCGCCACCACCCTCATCGCCCACTGTTCGTGCCGGCACCCCACCCATTCGTCCTGGTGGTCTAGCCCTGCAGGCTGCAGAGTGGAGACAGCGACCCTGCACGCCACCATGGAATGGACTCGCTGCCTTCCCTTCCCCAAGGGGAAGGCACCTCCTCATTACCTTGGGACACCCACATGGCAGCCAGGACTCACCCAGCTGGGCAGCTGCTCCCATAAGGGCATATTTGCCAGGGTCCGCCCAGATCTGCAGGGATGACAGAGACGGTGTCAGAGGGGAGGCAGCCCCCTACTCAAGCCCACCGAGATATGTGACCCCCTGGAGGCCCCCGGGCCCAGCAATGCCAGCCCTAGGAGAAGCCCTACACCCCACACGCATGTGCAACCTGGTCTGCGGCAGCATCTACAACAACGAAGTCCGGAAACACCCTGGGTGTACCCTGCTCGGGAGGCCCCAAAGGATCTGTGCCATCCACACACGCGACAACTCGGCAGCTACGGCAGGAGCACGCATTCCCAGTGCCGAGGAGGGAAGGGGGACAGGTGCATGCAGGGAAGGACGGCGGCGCCCCCCGTGTGTGCAGAGAGAGCCCATCACAGACAAGCACGGGCGAGACCACACAGAGGCCACGCCTGAGCGACTCCACTGGGAAATGCCTGCAGCAGGCAGATCCACAGAGACAGAGGGCGGGCGAGTGGCTGCGGGGGCTGGGGGTATGGCAGTGACCGCAGTGGGCAGGTTTCTTGGGGAGAGGAGTACACCATGTATGACACTAGACGCGTGACCCAGATGACTATCGCACACGAATAACTCCCGAGCTGCACGCTTCCATGGTGGGATGCCTGACAGTGCGTGAATCACCTCTCAAGTAAAAAAGAAAAATCCAGAACCACATCTGGAAGGAAACGTGACGCAAGCATAGCCAAAACCTGGAAAAGGGAGCAGGCGGGGGTGGGGGGTGGGTGGGAGATCCTCCCTGGTCCACTCACGGTTTTAGAAATCTTATTTCAAAGACTCAAATAAGAAAGGAAAATACAAAAAAAGAAAGCCTAGCCCCTGGAGACGAGGCACACACGTGCCTCAATCACGCACTCTACTAACACCGAGCGTCTCTCCTGATGTGCGTCTCTGTCACATCTGCGGATGGCCATGCTGATCGAGTGCTCGCATCAAACATCAGCAGCCAGAGAACTCGAGGCCACGCAAACGACCAGGGGCTCAGATGCACCTGTCCCCCTGCACTGGGAGCCCTGGGTCCCAGGCTTGGTGCACAGAGAAGCCGACACTCACTGCGGCCCCTGTAAGGTAGGACAGGGAAATGCCGAAGAGCCGGCCCCAGGCGGCCCCGATGAGCAGGGACGGGATGAAGACACCGGCAGACACCGTCAGCCCGTAGGTCCAGCAGGCCAGGAAGAAGTAGACCAGAGTGAAGAGGCCGAGCGTCATGGGATTGTAGGAGCCTAGGGGAGAGGGGGCTGGCCAGGGCCTGCCACGTGGATTCACCTGGAACACAGCCACCCTGCCCAGCTGCCCAGAACGAGCCCCATCCTCAGTGGCCACAGTGCAGATCTCAGAGGCCTAGTCCTTGAGGCAGGAGGATGGCCGCCTGGCAGGTGGGACCCGGTGTGGCCAGCAGGACACTGACCTGAGGCCAAGGGAAGGATGTGCAGACCCCTGGACGTCAGGGGAGGGAGGCCATCAGCCATCAATCTATAGGAGACACTTCCAGATGCCAGAAGAAACCCATCAAAGCCTGGGACCAACCAGTCCAGGAGGCTGCTGCCCGCCCGAGGGCCCCGCTCGGTGCTCTGTCCCAAGGGCTCAGCCTTCCTGATAAATTGTGGGGACTGTCGCACGTGCAGAGGCATAAAGACTAGAAAGTTCTCAGTGACCTTGTTCGTGACAAGGAGCAATTAGAGGTGCCCTAAAGGACCCCCAAACGGAAAAGGTGATGTCACAGAATGACCACACGTTGGTGTCTACAGGTGCACACAGCAGGCGCTCTCGGGGGCCCATGTGCTGTGGGTGAAGGCGAGGCTGCTACCCAGATGAGCGCCGTGGAAGGCGTGTGCTGAAAAGCAGTGGTCTGCACTCACAACTGGTTCTTTTTTAATTAAAAATGCACACAGCTGGGGGCACCTGGCTGGCTCAGTTGGAGAAGCGTGACTCTTGACCTTGGGGTCATGAGTCTGGGCCCCACAGTGGGGGTGGACGTGCATGGCCAGTGTATGTGGAGGATGGAGGGTGCCCCGTGCAAGCAGTTCCCAGGAGGAAAACACCGGGCGGACAGGAATGTCGTAACCGATGGAGGCAGCCCCAGCAGCCGCCCTCCAGGAGGGGAAGGGCCTGGCCCACCCCTGGGTCCCAACCGCAGCAAGGGTGGTGACCTCCGCCCTCGGGGCCCAGCTGGCCGGAAAGGGACACCGAGGCCCAGGGTCAGTCTCAGAGTAGCCTGGAGGGGTCAAGGGGGGCGTGGGGACGTGTGGCTGACGGCACGGAGCTCAGGCACACACCTGGGGGGTCGTGGAAGAGGCTGACCACGCTCTTCTCCGGGGTGTTGAAGAAGGCGGCGGCCATGGAGTTGTACTCGCCATCTGCACAGAAGAGCTGCAAGGTTGGAAGAGAGAATGGGCCGGTGGGGCAGATGGTCCCGGCCTGCACGGCGCCAGGGGCAACCACTAACGGCTGGGTCGGGTCATGGCCTCAGGGGGAGGCAGGATGCAAAGAGTCAGGCCCGGGGACGGCGAGGGCTTCAGAGGCAGGTCCTGCATGCAGGGGCTGGTCCCCAGGACACTGGCCGGTGAGTCTGTCACCGAGGCACGCGGGGACTCCAAGGCTCAGCAGTCGGCACCTGGGCCCTGGCGCCGGCGGGCTCAGCCCTCCCAGGCTGAGCAGAGCGCGGTTCCATGACACCTAGGTCCCCTTCCCCCCCAACCCACCCCCAGCCACCAGGCATCTGCTCTGCCTCCATGGCTTCGACGGATGTTTCACATACACAGCGTTAACACGACACAGGGGCCTGTGTGTCTGGCTTCTGTCCATGGTGTTTTCGAGGTTCATCCACGTGGCAGCATGTCGGGGTTTCAGCTATTTCCACGGCCAAATATACCCACTTATGGACAAACCCCATTTTGCTGACCGGTTTGCCAGCTGGCAGACACTTGGGTTGATCCCCGTGCGCCGTGGCCACGCTGCAGTGAGCATGTCGGTGCGGGTTTCAGGGCTTCTCGAGTCCACACCCATGAGCCCCCACTACTCAAGTCCCCGTGTGGCCCCGGGCGGGGTGCTGCTCTGGGAGGAGGACTGGGGAGACCCGCCCAGCATAACGTCCTCTCTCCCGATGCCCGGCAGGCCTGTGAAGCCCACTTGAGCCCGGAGTTCAGCTGTTGGCCACCCTCCGGCCCCATCCTGCCTGGTGGACCCGCCCACCAGGCCTGAGTCTCCTACCTGGAGGGGGTAGGACACGGAGCTCCCCTGCAGGGGCTGACAATCTCGGGATGAGTAAATGAGCACGAAGGCGACCGTGGCCGTGACCGCAGCCACCAGCATGGCCTCGATCACCTGGAGGCAGGGCCGGTGAATGTACCTAGAGCAAACAGCAGGATGGACCGGGCCTCAGGATGGCTGGACTCCCCAGCAGCTGCCATGGCACCGGAGTCTGTGCCTGAGAGCTCATTGCAGGACACGACTGGGGGTGACACAGCACACGCAATCACCAGGTCATCTCCAGGGCACTCGCCGATGGCATTTTAAGTCCGGGCAAGAGAACAAGAAGGAAGTGCTTCCTCAAGCCCAGGGCCCCCCAAAGGTTTCAGAAACCCGAAAGCTCCCAGAACTGCTCTCCTCACAGGAACAGAGCCTCTGCAGTCCCGACTGTCCCCTGGCTCAGGACCTCCCAGGCCTCCAGCCACGCCCAGCCTCACGTGGCCCCCTAGCCAATGCTGGTCTGTCTCCACCCCCCATACGAACCACCACCGAGGAGGCCTGTGGGTACATGGCCTTCCATGCAACTCCACAGGCACAGACCCTCAACACACCCATTTTCAAAGGTCCTGGGTCCACAAAACGGAGGCTTCTCACCTGATTCGAAACATCGTCAGCCAGTAATTCAAGGCATTGAACACGGCCCCAAGAATACCACCTACGACCAGGAGGGGCAGCATGTAAGGGACACGAGAAAAAGGACAGGAGAACAGGCTCTGTGTCTCTGTGTGCTCTTCGTCAGCACAGCCTGGCAGGCGGACAGGTGGATTTCTCAAAGGCTTTGCCTTCCTTCCAAGGAAAAAGGTTTCTCCAAGTAGAAAGCACTGTTCAGAACTCATTCTATTTCTTAGAGGAGTACCCCACCGAGGGGCTTCTCCAGCAGAGGTAAAGCTCCGGTCTTCCACCTGTGGGCTCCCTCCCAGGGGTGCGTGAACGGGGCAGGGCGTGGGAGGACAGCTCATGGGCTGTGGGGGCCACAGCCCCCTCCGGCTACTTCAAAGCTGGGCCAGGCCTGGGATCTGCCAGGCCCTGACCCCGCCACATACTCTGACCCCACTGGAAGTCGCCTGCCACCACCTGGGGAGGGGGTTGAGAGACAGGAAGCGTTCCTTCACAGGATGGCCCTTACCCACCACGCCCATGGCAATGAAGATAGGAATCTCGTGGATCGTGTACACCATCGTCTGCAGAGAAGAGAACGAGCATCCTGTGAGAAGAGCATCGCCAGCCCTCTCTGCTCTGATGCGAGCACGGACAGGGCCTCCCTCTCCGCTCTGATGCGAGCATGGACAGGGCCTCCAGCACTTGCATGCACAATCGTGGGCGTCTTAGGGGAGAAGCACGGGTGTTCACAGCAGACCACACTCCCTCTAGGGCTTTCGCCTGCTCCCGGCCCGGGTCTTTGTCCACCTGAAGGTGGGGGACGGCCCGAGCTTTTGCCAAATGGGAATCAGGGGGGCACAAGTGAGGAGGAGCCCCAGGAACACATCTCATGACCCTGAGTGACCCAAGGGCTCTGCTGTGTCCATGTGCGCAGCACCCCTGGGAGCAGGGTCCCAGTGCACGGCACCCACGTGCCCCGGGTGGTCTTAGCACCCCATCTGACAGTCCACAGACTGCCCAGCCCAGACGCCCCGAGAGCACCCAGAGGGTGTCAGATGTCCTAACCTGCACAAGTAGGTCAGCTGTGAGCTTCCCTAAGTCAACTCCCGGCCCCTAGAGCTCAATCCTGCAGCTAAGAGCAACCATTTCCCGAGAGTCCACATCCTCGGGATGAACCTTAAATACGTGGCCATGGCTCCAGCCGGAGAAAAAAGCAGAAGGAACAAGAAAGCACAGCATATTACCTCTGTGTCAAATCTTCCAAAATTGATAAGCCCTGGGCTGGAGAGGTCCCATATGTTTCCATGGTAAATGCTCAGGACAAAATTCAGGGTGAAAGTGGAAATCATGGAAGCAAAGAACTGTGGGCAGAGAGGAACACAAGTGCCATCAGAACTAAGCCCGCCCAGCTGAAGCCCCGGGGCTTGGATCCCGGGGGGCCAAGAGGGGGTTGTGGGGGGGGCGGGGGTTTGAAGGGGGACCCTCCCCTCCCGTCACTCAGGAGGTGCCTGGCCCCTCATGACTTGGTGAGCACTTTGCAGCCTTGTCTGGATAAGTGTCGGGGCCAAGCCAGTGATGCAGCCGAGGGACGAGGTGAGCGGCGTGGTCTGGGGGTCCCGATGAGGAAGACAATAGGGTACAAACAAGGCCCACGGCCGACGGGGGAGGCACATGTGGCGGGAGGACAGTGAGCAGCTCAGGTCGAGTGACGGGCAGAGCCAGCCATAGCAGCCCCGCGGGGGCATGGCTCCCCGCACAATGGGTCAGAGAGCCCAGGGGAAAGCACCACAGTGCGGGCCAAGAGCCAGGTTCCCACCTGGGCAATGGAGGCCAAAGGACGGCATGGCCTGACCTCCACAAGGAAGCGGCCCTCTGCAGGCACTTACTATTCTCCATGTCAGGAACTGGTTCCAGAAGGAGGCACCCTCCTCCAAGCTGAACAGGACCCCACCTGGAATGGAAGCAGCCCAGCCCGGATGTGCTCCCCAGTACACACAGGGGAGCCTGCGCCCCATGCAGCCTCACACCCCACGACCCTGGGGCACCAAGACTGGAAGAGGCAGACCCCGGGCCTGTCGGGGGCACGTGCCTGCACCCTCACCCCGTACTCAGAGCCAGCAAACACCAAGACCCTCCTCCACACAGGAGGGACCGAGGCCTCCCCCATGCAGCCGTCCTCCTCACCCACGGGGGCTCCGAATGCGGCAGACACGCCGGCCGCAGCTCCCGCCGACACAAAGTCCCGCTTCTCCGTGTCCCTGCGGAAGTACTCAAAGATCTGCAATGGGGACACGTGGGAAGATGCTTCAGCCAGCTTCCCCAAGGGCGCTCCCTTCAGAGGGTGGCAAGGCTGGTGAGCGCCATGGAGACAGGGCCCGAGGGAGAGGGACAGGGGACAGGATGGGTCTCTGGATGGTCCACTGACGTGGATTCACGAAGACCACAGAACAGACACAGCAGCACACAGCGCCCCCACAGACCAAGAGCCAAGAAAGGAGGCTCGAGACGATGATGAACCTTCAGACCGCGCCAGAGACCCATCACACGCCTCAAAACCCCGCAGGAGATGGGAAGAAGGCCAAATAAACAAGCCACTGAAAACATGACCTTGATGTAAAAACACAAGACTGTCCTGTAAAAACCGCAAATGTCTCTGAACTCCCACGTAAAGTCAGTGCAACACCCATCAGAATGCTGGCTTTTGAGGGAAACGTGACAAACTGAAAACAAAGCAGCTTCAATCTACATGTGAGCCACTCCTGACCTCCTCCGAGGCTCTACACGCCTTTGGGCGAGGCCGTGGTCCCAGCAGAGCCTCCCAGGGATGCTGGGGTTGTCCACGTCAGGAGAAGAGCACTCACCTTGAAATCGCGCTTCAGCGACGTTGACCTCCCCTGGGAAATCCCAGCGGCAATCACAGAGCCCGAGTGAATCATCGGCCCCTCCTAGAAGCACAGGACAGCCGCTCTCAGATAAGCGTGGCTCTGAGAGAACAAACTGGCCTTGGGTCACAGGCAGTGAGCAGGGCTCCGTTACCTTTCCCACCGCCAGTCCGCCCACCACGGACAGGATCACACCAGACACTTTGATCACGAGGGTCTAGAACACAAAGGAAGGTACGTCGAGTCTCTGATTAAAGGCCACACACAGTCCGAGAACGTGTAGCAAAACTGTCCGTGAAGTGATCCAGACTATGCTCCCAGCTCCAAACCCATGAGACAAGGAAGGCGCGCAGGAGGGCCAGCACACAGTGGGCATCCTCGGTGCTGGGCTTCAGGCCAATTCTTTCCTGCCTTTGCAAACCTTCCAATTTTCTATCCCGAGAAGTTGTGTGTCCCAGAGAGCCGAAAGCAGCAAGTCCTGCTCCTCTGGACACATACCAGGTGTATCTGTTAACCCTGCGCCCATCAGGGTGGACCCTGCTGTGTGCAGCAGGCACTGGCCCCCCCGAGGCCGCCCTGCTCCCTCCGGCTGCCACCACCGGTCCTGCACCCCAGTGCACAGCTGCAGACCCCAGGAGCATCCCGCCCCAGATGGGCCAACCCGACACCTGGAAATGACCCCCGAGGAACCACGCTCCCGACACCCCAATCTCCTCAGAAACGGGGCATTACCGAAAATGTTAAGTGTAATGAATATCAAGGCAAACTATAAAAACGGGAAAAACCTCACAGTAAGTGTACCTACCACTCTAACAGAGCCTTTCTCTTCCTGAGATAGTAACCACCGTGCAGAACTTAATGCGTTCCACACAGCAGACGCCCCATTAAAGCACGTGTGCATAATTTAAAACACATAAGAGAAAATTTTACCCCCTTCCAAACAAAGTTTACGTGAAATGCACACGCACGCTCGTGGGCAGCACAGTGAGTGAGTGAGTCCAAGTCCCAGAGGTGCTGGGAGGCAAACCGGTAGCGCCCAGCCCAGCGCCCGCTCCGGGCCTCACCTTGAGCCGGACCACATGGGGGATCTTCACCCCGTTGAGGAAGCACTTGATCTGGGGAATCCCGCTGCCAGCGGCGACCGGCTGGAAGGAGAGAGAGGCCGTGCTACGGCCGCACTGGCCCAGGCGGACACGGCCACACAGTGTCCGAGCAGGGGACAGCTGCCCATGGAGGGGTTCCCGCTTCTCCCCATTCCAGAGGCAGTGATGATGGGGGGTAGTGGGGAGCAGGCCATGGGAGGGGTCAGGAATGGGGCAGAGGAGGCCCAGTGTCCCCAAGGGGGAGTGGGGGGCACCACACTGCACTGCAGATAGAAGCTTCCAGATGCTACAGCCATGACAAGGGAGAAGCCAAGAGGCAGGCCACAGGCTTCTGGGAGAAGTCCCGGAAAGAAGGGGTGCTCCCTTCCACCTGGACCAGCCCTGCTGCTGAGGCCCCGCACGGCCTGGGCACACCCCCCAGTCCTTGCTGCGCAGGGCAGGAGGAGCACCGCAGGACCCAGGCGCCTTCTGCTTTGCATATCTAACACCTGCACCAGAGGCCCCGCCGGTGTAGCCATGCAAACCTCGCCAGCAGGAGTCAGGGTTCCCACCCACAGGAACCCCTGCTGTGACCTCCTGGTGGCCGTACCTCCACAAAGGCGACGATCGCAGAGCCCACAAGCACGAACGCAGAGTTCAGTGTGGCCCACAGCAAGAGGGAGAAGGAGAGCCCGCCTCTCTCCGTGAACTTGTCGATATCTGGCACTCATCAAGGACGAGTGGCAGCTTCACCCCTGGCCTGCCTGCCGCACTCCTGCAGCCCGGCCTCCTGAGCCCAGAGCGCCATCCCGGGCACGAGATGCCACCACGCAGCCACGCCTCCCCCATGTGGTTGGCAAACACGCCCGGCTCGGAGGCCTCACCGCTGGCCCCTCCTGGGACCGGGGTGTTCTGCGGCGGAGCCCGTGCCCCCTTCTGTGCTGGGGACTACGGACAAAGGATACTGTCCTTGACGACCTTGTACTTCAGGCCAGCCACGTTCTCCACCACGATGTCAATGAAGCAGGCCACAAGGCCCGTGAGGATCCCAATCATGGCACAGATGACCCAGCGCTTCATCTCCACCGTCCGGAAGGCCTATGGGGAGGGCAACCATCAGAAGCAGGTGCAGTGGGGGTGGTCTCCGCTCACAGGCCACTCTGGAGACGGTGCGACCAGCCCCTGGGGTTCTGCAGGCCACCACCAGCAACAGCATGCCGCATGTGGGACCCCGCATCCTGGGGAGGCAGCCTCTGGTCAATTCATTATCTCAGAGGCGGTGGGCCTTCCCAACCAGCTCACAATTGGTAACTGACAGCCCAGGCACCCGACTCTGCATGTCCTTCTCCATCACACGCACCTGACACACCCACTCCCACCCCGTGTCCTGTATTGGTGTCTCTGGCTCCAGGACACAAACCAGTAGAATGAATGGTGGCTCCAGAATCAGAGGCTCGAGGACCACGGAGGGAGTGGGAGATGGCTGTGCCCAGCCCAGGGAGCAGCACCAGGCGGCTGAGAGCAGGGCGTGTTGCAAGAACACTGCAGCCCAGACTCACCGTGTGGTTGATGCGCCTCTCCTCCTCCAGGAACAGCTGGTTCTCACTGTTGTCGTAGTCCAAGCTCTGCAAGACGGCACACACAACACAGGGCTGACCCTGATGCTCCGGGTTCACAGCAGGTGGAGGTGGGCAGGGGGACAAGGGGCCCAGGGGCTGCGTGGGATGGGAGCGCAGAGGGAGAAGGCCCACCTCGTACTTGAGGGACAGGAGCTTCTCATTGTGCGGGATCTCCTTGGGGAAAGGGTGAGGGGGGTCCATCTCCTGCAGAAGGAAGAGGCAGAGCCACACGTGACAACCCGCACATGTGGGAACAAAGCACGAATGAGAAGGGAAGGGGGCAGATGTCCGTCTGGCCCACGAAACCTTCCAGGAGTCTGGAAGTGCAGGCCCACGCCCTTCAAGAACGCAGACACACGTTCCAGACAAGGTGCCAGCAGATTGGGTCCCTCGGTTTGTCCCAGCGACACATCCAAAAATCAAGGGACATCATGTTTGTGGAACCGTGAGAAATATGTTACTAATGCACGTCCCAGGTGCTGGCACCCGACTCTGAAATCCTGCAGCCTCTCTGGAGGATGTTTTCTGTGTGCTCGGACACAGGTGGGGGCTGCTAGCCAGAAAGATCAAGGCTGACTAGAGGGTAGAACTCTCAGCTCCACACCCTGACCTGTGACCTCTGCAGAGGGGTCGGGGCTGGAGACTGAGCCCAACACCCTTGACCAATGATCTCATCAACCACGCCTGTATAACCCAAAACGAAGGGGTTCTGGAGCCTCTGGGCACATGGAGGTGCCAGGAGGGGGAGGGTGGCGCTCCCGGGCAGGAGGCAGGGCCCAGAAGCTCCGAGCTCCTTCCCCACCCTCATACCCCCCCACCCGCCCCGTGGGTCTCTTCCATCTGCTGTTCCCGAGTCATAGCCTTGATGATGAACCAGTAACTGAAGTAAGGTGTTTCCCTGAGTTCTGTGAGCCGATCTAGCAAATTATGGCACTCAAGAAGGGGGTCGTGAGAACCCTGACTTACAGCTGATGACACCCTGAACGTGGTGGCGAATTCATGGAATGGGGCCTTCAGCCGCGGGGGGGAGGTCTGCATTCATGCCGGGCAGATAGTGTCAGAATTGAGTTAAATTGTAGGACACTCAGTTGGTGTCTGCACAGAACTGGAAAACTGCTTGCTGAGGAAAACCCACACATTTGGCGTCTCCAGTGTTTTGAGTAAAAACAGCTCAATACCATTTCAACAGAATAAAGGACAAAATCCTCATGATCACCTCAACAGATTCAGAAAAAGGATCTAATAAAAATTCAACACTCCTTCATGACAAAAATATGTCACAAAGAACAGAAAGGAACCTCCTCAACCTGATCAGGGCGTCTAGGAAAACCCCACAGCGCGCATCCCACTCGATGGTGAGAGACTGAAGCTTCTCCCCTAAGATCAGGAACACGACAAGCGGCACCTGCTCTGGCCCCGCTGACTCCACAAGGTTCTGGAGGTCCTACCAGGGCAGGTGGGCAAGAAGAGATAAAAGGCATCCAGAACGAAAAGGAAAAAATGAAACTCACTATTTGCAAATAACATGACCTCATATACACAAAATCCCCAAAAATACACTAAAAAATTATTAGAATAACGCATTCAATAAGATTGAAGGATATGAGATTGGTATGCAAAAATCAAAGGCTTCCCTACACACCTGCAAGAACAGCCAGAAATGAAATTAAGAAAACTGTACGCACAACAGCATCAAGAATAAAATAAAATTTATTCCTCAGATATATTCAACAGAAAAAATGTAAGACGTGTGCGCTGAAAACCACAAAACACTGTTGAGAGGAACAGGAGATGTGAATAAATGGAAAGACACTGTGTTCACGGGTCAGAAGACGAAGCATGAAGCCCCAGCTGGCGTCCTTGAAGAAATGGACACGTTGGTCCTAAAACCACATGGAAATGCAAGGGATCTTGAGCAGTCAAAATGACCTTGAAAAAGGAGAACAGGGGTGCCTGGGTGGCTCAGTCGTTAAGCGTCTGCTTTCGGCTTAGGTCATGATCCCAGGGTCCTGGGATCAAGTCCTGCGTTGGGCTCCCTGCTTGGCCAGGAGTCTGCTTCTCCCCCTCTGCTGCTCCCCCTGCTCGTGCTCATGCACTCTCTCAAAATAAATAAATAAAATCTTTAAAAAAAAAAAAGGAAAAAGGAGAACAAAGCCGGAGGACTCACTTCCTGGTTTCAAAATTCACCACAGAAGCTCTAGTCCTCCAGACGGCGTGGCCCCGGCACAAGCACAGACATGGGGATCAGTGGAAGAAACCCCCCCGTTTATGGCCAACTGATTCTCTGACATGGTGCCAAGACGACTCATTAGGTAAAGAGCATTTTTTCTGAGAAATGGTCCTGGGAAACTGGACACCCATACACAAATGAAGCTGTACCCTTGTCTTCCACCAAACACAAAATTAGTGAAAAATGTATGGAAGGTCTAAAATCACAGAATTCTCAGAAAAAATACAAGAGAAAATCTTTATGACCTTGGACTAGGCAGTGGCTTCTTAGATACGACACCAAAAGCACAGCAACAACACAAAGAACAGTCAACAGGACTTCATCAAAATGAAAAGTTTTTGTGGGGCACCTGGGTGGCTCCCTTGGTCGAGCGTCTTAACTCTTGACTTCGGTTCAGGTTGTGATCTCAGGGTCACGGGACTGAGCCCCAAGTCAGGCTCTGTGCTGGGCGTGGAACCTGCTTAAGATTCCCTCTCTCCCTCTCCCTCTGCCCGTACCCCACCTACCCACTCTCTAAAAAAAATAAATAAAAAGTTTTGTGCTTCCAAGGAAACTGTGAGAAAGTGAGACCACCCAAAGAATGGAAGAAACTTTTTGCAGATTTCGTACCTGATGAACAATGTACATCTAATGTACTAAGAACTCTTATAACCTGATGATAAAAACACAAACAACCCAATTAAAGTGGCACAGGATCTGAACTGACATTTCTGCAAAGAAGACATACGCATGGCCACCAGCACAGGAAAGATCAACTGGCCATCACCGGGCATGAGAGGGACACAGGTCAAAACCACAAAACCCTGAGGAGGAAATCACATGCAAGGCTGGGGAGTAGGGCAGGCTCAGGAAACATTCCCCAGTAGCTGCCAGACAGCCTGGCACGGGGGCGGGAGAAGAGGATATCACACTGTCCAAAGGTCCCTGACCCCAGAGATCCCTGTCCCCAGAGCTCACCTCCAGCCCACTCAGTGCCCCTCTCCCACACATGGTGCCTGCTGCCCTGGCCTTGCTTCCTGCATTTCCACAGGACAGGCTCTGTGCTCCCTGCTGGGATGCACTCGTCCCATCTCTGCTCACCTGGCTCAGCCTCAGGGGACATGGACCCTCAGAACCAACTTCTCTGGTCGCCCAGGTTCTGGCGGCCCCATGGTCTACTCCTCATTTTGTACCCCCCACTGCCCCGGCTCTGCACGGAATTGCTCACATCTGTCCCCCAGCTCTGTACAGACTGCCCATACCTCACCTGCCCCCCCACATGGACCGGCCCACACCTG
The DNA here is from genome assembly GCF_054177405.1 of Leptonychotes weddellii. Lineage (NCBI taxonomy): Eukaryota > Metazoa > Chordata > Mammalia > Carnivora > Phocidae > Leptonychotes > Leptonychotes weddellii. Next base: position 34,765,059 of record NC_138373.1, on the reverse strand, counting down.
CCCTCCCGCTCTGCACGGCCCTGCTTGCTGTCCGTCCACCACCTTCTTTTTGGGCGTTTACCGCCTGCACTCTGCTTGGCACCTCCACAAGAGCAGGCTTCGTCCTTCCTGGGGGCGGGTAGGCGCTGAGAACTGAAAGGTTGGGGAATGAGTCTACTACTCACCGGGTCGAGCAGCTCATCGTCCAGCTCCACGTTGCTCATCTGTCCGATCCGGAAAAATGCTGAACGTGGCGACTAGAAGCATAAGAGAAATCGTGGGGTGCTCGGTCATAGGTCATGTGGTCAGTGCTGGACCCCAGAGAAGTCCAGACTCTGCATGAGTCCAGGCCTTCTTTACCCCAGAGGCCCCGCTCCCCCCCGTTGGCCTAAGGCACGGCTGAGACTACAGACACCCGCCAGCCCTGGGGACCAAGGGCTGCAGGGCGCCCATGCCAGCATCCTTCAGGCTCCCCCACCCCACCCACTTCCCGTGTCCCCTCATCATGAGACTGAGGGGCTCCGACAGGCAGGTAGCTGTGCCCGGCCTCCAGGCAGGCCCTCCAGATACGTGGCCACACTGCCGCCAGCCACCGGGGACAGACAAGCAGACACCGCACGGCCATGGCAGAGGCCTAGGAGGCAGAACGCAGGCACCTGCCACGTTTGCATTTCAGAGAAACACGTTTCAGGGTCAGTAGGTCCCAGATGCCGCGTGGAAACATGACCCCTGGTTTCTCTTAAGTGCAGATGGGGCTGGGCGCCCTGCCGTTTATCCAGCGGCCCTGCACTCGATGGAAAACCTGCCGCAGCAACGAGAACAAATCCTATAATCGTCCCCCTGATCCACGGCTTCGGGCGCGTGTGGTCAGCAGGAAGCAGATGACCGTCCTCCTGCCGTGTGGTCAGAAGGTCAGCAGTTACCTCGTGCTGCGTCACAAGGGGCCGCTCTCCTCACTTGAAACCATCACATGGGCATTTGCCACCTCACACCCCCACAGGAGCACGGGTGAGGGTATATTGCTACAATTGTTCTACTTTGTTACCAGCTACTGCCCTACCCTCTCACTGTGCTTACCTTACTAACACTGCCAGAGCCAGGTGCCTACAGTGAACACAGTCCCCGCAACGCCCCTGTTACCCCGGCTACCACGGCACACGCTCGCCCCACAACAGGGGGAGCTTCCGAGCAGCATGCTCACGTGAGGATCAGTGTGCTCCCTGTGCACAGCTGGGCACTCTACTCCATGTGCGTGCACTCAGCGCCAGTAACACGGGGGGTGCGGAGAGAAATACGGATTCCTCTTTAAAAACACTGACAATGCCCCCAAACTGCTGAATCCAATGAGAAAGCCAGGGTGGGGCTCCCGAGCTCCAAGCCTCCGACAGGAAGGCTGGCCCTGCTGGCCACTGTGCCAGCCCAGCAAGGGATCCCAGTTCTCAAGCCAACGGTAGCCAGGAGGGGCCCGGACCTGGCTGTAGCCTCTGTTCACACAGGACACGTGTAAGCAGGGGGGGTTCTGGGCCACCAGCCTGGCCACAACAACACGAAATGCATGTCCTTGGGGACGTGTCTGTACACGCAGACCAGCCCAGACAGGTTTGCATGTCCATGCAGAGATGGACAAACCCAGCGGAGCAAGGCCAGGCAGTGCTCAAAGTCCAAGCGTGAGAGGCACAGGAGAACGTAACCCTCCCTCCGACCCGGCAGGTGGAGCCACAGAGAAAGGCAGCCTGGCCACTTTCATCTCACCCACCACTGATCAGAGAAGAAGCTCGGTTACACCGGGCAGTCATCCCTCCACAACAAGTGGGCCCACAGTCGGGGCCCATCACACATCTCCTCTCACATCTGCAGTTTCCAAGAGCCAGGCTGCAGCCTCAGGAGAGGTGTGACAAGAATGGGTCTGGTCAGGGGCGCCTGGGTGGCTCTGTCGGTGAAGGGTCTGCCTTTGGCTCAGGTCATGATCCCTGGGACTTGGGATCAAGCCTCATGTCGGGCTCCCTGCTCAGTGGGGAGCCTGCTTCTCCCTCTGATCCTCCTCTGACCTCTTTTTTTTTTTGGAAAAAAAAAAAAAAAGAACGGTCTAGTCGGCACAGATGCACTCGCTCAGGTGACACAGGTCCTCAGCGCCCGACCAGAGGATGCGAGCGAGGCGGGGCAGCCTGCACCCCAAGACAGCACGCCTGGACCGGGAGGTGGAGGCCCCTCCCTTCCCCCACTTCTCTTTTCTGGGCTTTAAGTGCATCTTCCAGGAAATATCTTTCGTGATGAAACAAGCCATTTACTTGGAGCTCAGTGATTTACTTGCTGCTGTGTCTGTTTCTTTCTCTTGAACACAGGTTAGATTACATACCGGGTCCTCAAACTGCTGACACGCACAAGAGCCTGGACGTAATCTCTGGGGTGTGATGCTGAGTGAAAGCAGACAATCCCAAAAGTGTGTAAAAGATTACACACTGAGCAGCCGCACGGACCTGACACTCAAAACGTTGGGCCAGGGCAATGAGAACAGATCGGCGCGCGGGAGGGGTGACCACAGAGGCAGGACGAGAGAGCTCCGTGCTGAGGCTCGCACTCTGCATGCTGACTGCGGTGGTGCAGACGTGGGACTTAAGGGCGGAGAAGCGCCCACGTGCCCACGTCGACGTCCCGGTGTCACCTCGGTGCTGTCATTCTGTGGGTCGGAGGCTGTGGAGGAACCTGGGGCAAGGCGCACGGGCCCTCTCTGTACGGTCTTGTCAACTTCCTGTAAATCCATACTTATCTGTAAACATTTTAAAAATGTACATGCAAATGGGACGGCCACATCACACTGAGAAACTTCCGTGCATCACAGGAGACAAGAGAGCGAGAAGGCAGCCTACACTATGGGAGAACATATTACACATCGCATACCCGAAAGGAGTTTACATCCACATGTCAAGAACTCCTACAAGTCAACAACAAAAACAACCCGGTTAAAAAAAGTGGGCAAAGGACCGAAGACACGTCTCCAACGGTGACCCACGCACGGCCAATAAGCACACGAAAACACGCTCAACACCAACAGCCAAACCACAGAGCAGCGTGTGCGGGGAGGATGTGGGAAGCTGGTGCCCTGCACACTGGGGTGGGGGAGCACGATGGTGCAGCGGCTGTGGAAAGCAGGGTGGCGCTTCCTTGGAAAATGAAACACAGGATGACCATGTGACCCAGCAATCTGACCCCTGGTGTGTCCTGAAAAGAGCTGGAAACGGGAACCCAGAGACCCTTGCACACCATGCCCATGGCAGCAAGATTCACATCAGCCAAGGGGTGGAAGCAGCCCTGGTGTCCCCTGACAGATGAATGGATAAACCTACCATGGCCCATACGGGCAACAAAAAGTCTCCTGGCCTTAAAAAGGAAGGAAATTCTGCAATCCGCTACAACATGGACGAGCCTCAGGGACGTTATGCTAAGAGAAAGCAGCCCGTCACAAAAAAACCAACACCGTATGATTCCACTCACAGCACAGTAGATTTCTAGAACAGTCAGGTTTATGGAGACAGAGAGTAGAAGGGTGGGCAGGAGGGGCTGGGCTGAGTGTTTCATGGGGACAGTTTCAGTTGTGCAAGACGGACCAGTTCCCTGGGTAGGTGGCGGGGCTGGTTACACAACACGTGAATGCTTCTAACCCCACTGAGCTGTACACTTCAAACTGGTCAAGGTGGTAAGTTTTGTTATGTGTTTTCACTCAAAGTAGAACCAACTTTAAAAACAATCTAAAGGCCATTTGCTGTCCCGCTGGGCTGTTGTGTGTTCTAGCGGCCACCAGGCTCCACGCTCAGCACGGAGGACAGAGGGCTCCAGCAGCCAGAGGCTTCCAGGCCAAGCACGCAGATGCCCATAAACAAAGTAAGTGCAAGTGTGAGGAAGCCTGTGAGGTCAGGTGGACAAGGAGGCCTGCAGGCTGAACCCCAATGAGGAGAAGGACTAAGCTGTACAGCGGGGGGCTCTCGGGACCCTCTGTCTAGGCCTGGGCCCAGCCTTGTCCCTCAGCTCTCAAGTCTACGCCCCTACTGCAGGCGGTGGTCTGTCCCACCCCCACTGACCCTGCACAGGTGGTACTGAAGGCAGGAGGGACACAGATCTGGGGAACCCTCAGGGAGGGCACTGCAGCAGCCAGCCTGAACCCTACAAAGTGAGGCTGTGGGTAGGCAGACAGAGAGGGAGGAGAGCAGGTCAAGGATACTAAGGCAGAGGAACTTCCAGGAAGAGCTGAGCCTGGTGCTAAGAGCCACCTAGGAGAAAGACGGGGTGCTCACTTATTGTAGAGAACTCAAGGGGCCAGTGAGGACAACAGATGACCCACCCCTGAGCACCCCTTCCGTGACCCTGACACTCTCAGGCTGTGGTCTGTGGCTCCAGCCGTCAAGGCAAGACACAGAGGTAACCCAGTTCCCAGAGAAACAAGATCTGTAGAACTGACTCTAAACACTAACCTGAGAGTCCTACACCCGCCTGCCTCCCCCACCCTCCCCCGGCCCCAAGGTGTCTCAGGTGGAGCTTCCTAAAGCCGAGGTCCCTGGAAATGTCCTGCATTTACAAACACTGCAAATACCCCACCCCTCCACCTCTGGAGCATCTGTTTCCGCCTCAAAGTTCCCTGTATAAGTTCTCGAAATGCTCCGCTTCCCACTGCCCACACACATGACCATGACTTGCTGGCTGACCTCACCCCCTCCTTGTCCCAGTGGGAGAATGGCAGTGACTCGCTGGTAACTCACCATCACCTCACACTCCAGCACGACCGGCCCAGGGGCCTGACAAAGGGAACAGCGACCAACAGGTGGCTCTCAACAGCCTGCTCCCGGGAAGATGGAGGCTGAGCTCAGGCCAGTCACCAGTGTATCCTGCCGGGGGCTGTGCCTACTCCCCCCTGGCACTTAGCAGCCTGGCAGGGTAGCCACGTGGCACACGCTGCCCAGAGCAGCTACTTCAGGAGCTCGGCAGGCTCTGCTCACACCACCACCACCACCACCATCCAACTCTGGACACGATGCAACAAACCCCAAAGGGCCGGGAGGTGGCCATGAGCTCCCACGTCTGATTCACTAGAACGTTCCTGTAGGGTGGTTGTTGGTCCGGGCTGTCATTTTAGTTCAAATAGCCCCAGACTGACAGCAGCTTACAGGCCACCATCTGCTGCAGAGCCTAGCGCTGAACTCAGCCTGCGGACCCAAAGCAGACCTTCCCCACAAGAAAGCCGGCATCAAGGAATCCCGTCAGTGGCCAGCGGAGTCACCCCATGAATGATAACCCAATGACAGTTGCTTTCGTGCTGCTCTTTCCAACACTAATCCACTGAGAGTGCCTACTGTCCACCAGCTGGGACAGGCACTGCTCAGCACAGCACACACATTCACCTTTCTGCAGGGAGGACCCTGAAGCAGAAGAGGCCATGGGGCTTGCCTCCTGGGGTGCGGAGCGGTCTCCCCCTTGCCACCGGTCCGCACAAGGCGGGCTACGATCTTTGAAGACTGAAATCTCCAGCTTCCTGCAGAACTCTCCCTGAAGTAAAGCCAAATTCAAAGGCAGCAGCTGCCCCTTACAGGTCTGACCCGCCTCTCTCCCCACTCCGATCTACTTTCCAAACTCAAAGAGGATCTCAAACACACTCTCCATCCTTTCCCACCTATTGCCCCCCTGAGGGTCTTGCACTCCTCAAGACTGGACCCAAATGGGACCTCTCCTGCCCTTGGGGCCCCTCACACAGTCTTCACAGAGCACCAAGCGTGTTTCTCCACGAGCCTACATCCAGTAGGAAGGAAGCTGCTTCTGCTCCCGTGTTCCAGGCAAATTGCATGCAGCTGGGCACACAGTAGGTGCATAATAATTCTTTTTTAATTGCTTAAGAGAAACTAGTCAGGTGTTGCTAAACACAAATAAACAATAAAGTTGCAAACATTTTTTTAAGACTGATTTTTTTTAAGAGTTCAAAAGGCTCTTCTTAAACCCAACACCCGTGTCTACTTGCAAGAGAAGTGGGAAACGCACATTCAGTCCTGAGATAAACCCAAATTCCACCTTACCGTTTCCAGTCTCTTTACCTGACGACCCTTAAAGCCAGTTTTACAATTCCATTTGGTAGACCCCAGGTTACTTTCTTTTAAAGGGAAAAAATAATGTTCCAAGAAGAAAATAACAAAGCACCCTTAAGGCTCCCCTCCAAATTAGCCATTTCAGATCACATCTCATGTAGACGCAGAGCATTTCGGGACAAAATTTCACTCAAAAAGCAGACTTGCACTTTCACTCTGATGCGTTTCCAAGGGACTGGGGGAACCTGAAGATAAGCCCTACAGAAACAGCCTGACGTTTGTGTCCTTCCTAATTTTTAAGGACCGTTCTAACGTTTAAAGGACAGATACTGAACAACAGAAGAACAAATACCAAAAATAGAATAAGACCAAACAACGCATAAAAACAGCTCATGAAATCAAAATGAACACAACACACATACGTGCATGCAAAGACGCAAACCGCATCGCTAATGCGAACACACGGCAACCACTCTGACTTGTTGCTTACAGCGTCTGTCTGCACGCTCTCATTTCATTTAGTTGGTAAGGAAAACTGGGTGCAAATACCTGTCATTTCTAAGATCGCCCTGTACCCATCCCTGCAGAGAAGAGTGGCCCACAGAGCCCCACACTGCAAGAGAAAACTCGGCAGGCGGAAGCTCGTGCGCGCTCAGAAAACAGTGTCATGGTGAGCTCGGCCTGCTCCTCGAACCCCACCAGTCACCCGGCCCAGAGCTTCCTCCCAAGACTCCAGAACCCCAGGGCCTAGGTTCCGATGCCAGCAAATGCCATCTGCCAAGGAAGACCCGGGGCACGTTCCCGCACCCGTCCGCGGCTCAATTCCCTCCTCTTCACCGGGGGACGGGGGGAGCGATGGAAGCACCAATGCGCCGGTCAGCACCCGCCAGGCACAGGGCCAGCCACCGGCGAGTGAGCGACCCTCCGCCTGCCAGAGCCACTGACTCCCGAGTCGGAGTGGCGGGGAAGGCCCGACCCACGCCCGCCACGTCGACGCCGGCTCCCGGCGGCGGGGAGACTGAGGCGCGGGCCGGGGCTCTCCTGGCGGACGGGCCTCACCTGACGGGCGGCCGCCGGCCCGGCTCCGTTCAACAGCGGCGTGCTCTCGCCGGCCGGCGCCCCGGGCCGCGCCGTCCTCCGCAGCAGAGGCGCCGCCTCGTCGTCGTCCAGGTCGCGGCCGGACCACGACACCTTCTTAGACACGTTGGCCATGGCCCGCTACGGACCGACCGGCCCGAGAAGCGCGGCGGCCCGGTGTTTGTTCTCGTGACCCGCGCCGCGGCCACGTGACCCACGAGGACGGGCCACGTGACGCACGGCGGCGGCCGCGCAGACTCGTGCGCGCGGGGCCCTTCTGGGAGTTGTAGTCCCGCGCCGGGCGCCCTCTGGGCGGAGGGGGCTCCGCGGCCACTCGGGTGACCAGCGGGGACCCAGTCCCCGAGAACGGATCGAGGCAGGAACGGAGAAGGGAGCCGGGTTCCGCGCGGACGGAACAGGAGGAAGGGGGAGGAGGGCGGGCAGGCAGCCCCTCCTGGAGCAGGTGGAGACCGACCAGTCGGCGCGGGAGGAAGGGCGGGTGGACACCTGGCCGCCTGGCCGCCGCGGGAGGAATGATTGGTCGCAGGCGCGTGCTCCGCCGTCTGGACAGGTCTGCTGCGCGCGGGCCCGTGCGCGGTCTCGGTATCTCCGAGGGTTACCGATAACGAGGAAAGGGAAGGAATCTTGGAAGTCAGGTGGAAGCCCCTGGAGCCCAGGACAGGCTGAGCACCGCCCGGGCCTGCCCGGGGCTTGTGCTGAGGAGGACATGCCGAGGAGGACACACGAGGCTCCTGGGGCATTGCTGCAGAAGCTGCTTCGCCAAGTGTCCTCACCAGCGGGGGAATCACACACGCACCCAAACTGAGGGACATCGGCTAAACTGCGAGGCGCTCTGTTCGGCCACGAAGGGCCAGGACTGCCCTCTGGGACGGGATTGAAGGGACAGGACAGCTGAAGGCTCCTGGCGGCTCTGGCCTCGCTGGGACAACTGGCAAAGCTTGGGCATGCACTGGGCTGGGTGGTGGGATTGCTGGGTTCCCCGCCCAGGGCTGAGCATTGTCCTGGGGTGACCGCAGGAAAGGTCCTTGTTCTCAGGAGACAAACGGTGCATGCAGGTGGATGGGCTGTGATGTGTGTAGTTGCCTTATCATGGGGGCAGGGAGCCAGCGACAGAGGGGAGCAGATGTGGCCCAAGGCCAACGTGGTCAGTCTAGGCCCAACGTGTATGACCTGCAATGTGTTCGTCTTGCAACTTCTGTTTTTCGGCTGGGAAACTTTTCAAAAGGAAAAGATTTACAAAGTGTTTTAGAGGCTCTGAGGCTGAGAAGTTAACAGAGCCCCTCCCTCCACACAACTCAAAATCAGAACTAAAACTAAAATAAGAGAAGTTGGACAGGGTTTTGAATTTTCCCCACAATGACTGTGCAGTGTTTTGGAAATTCTAAGAACAACATGCTTTCAAAAAAGGGTGTTTTCTCATTTGTGTCATCTGGCTTTGCCCTTTCGAGTGATGGACCAGAGCGGCGTGATGGCCCCTGGGTTGTGGCCCGGCACATGGGCATGAAGCGCAGGCAGGGCTGGGGCTAGGGCTGGGTGTGTGTAGACTGAGTGGACTGGATAATGGGGTTCCTGTGAAGACATCCAGTGATAGAGAAGTGAGGGCAGTCCATGGGTCCTGCTGGAGGTCAAGGGGCATCTCTGTGGCCCAGCAGGACAACGCTGTCAGACAGATGAGGTGCCTGATTGTACTTGTGCTGGACCAGTGGCCTTTCTGGAGGACAAGCAGGCAGGGTGGGGAAGGGAGAAACCAGCCCCAGCTTCTTGCCAGGCCCCGGTCCCCATAGCATGAGAAGGGCATCTCTGGGTCATGTTGTCCTTACCCAGAAACACAACAAACTCGGGTCATAGGTGGGGTTTGATGGATTGCAGGTGGCTCATGCTTCAGAATGCATGGGGGGGGGGGGCTTTGTCACTGACCCCATGGGGGTGGCCGATCGCATGAGATTCGTGTTCAGACTGTCCTGCTTCAAACCCTGCATGGCTTCCCTTGTCCTGCTGGACAGAGCTCAGACCAAATTCTTAGTGACCAGAGCCCTCCCTGAAGCTGTCTCAGCCCTGACTCCAAGCCGTTCCCCAGGCCGCTCCACTCTCCTGGAATCCCACTGCCCATGAAGCTTCCCGAATGTGGATGTGGCCGCCCGCGGTGATGCTGTCTTCTCTGCCCTATTCCTGTGGCGTTAGGGTCTGTGGACTTGTAGGGGATTGCTGCTATGAATGGAGGGCCATCCTGGGTCCCCTAGGCATTATAAGCTCAAAAAAGGGGAGGGGCCAGAGATAATACCCTGTGTGGTCTTTCTATGCTGGGGATCTGCTGTTGCTGAAGAAATAGTAGTCAGATTACCAGTCTCCCCTAAAGCAGCATATCATCCCTCCTCCTCATGGGGGGAGGACTGAGCAAGAGCCCCCGAAAAAGCCCCAGGTGCCCAGGAAGGAAGAGCCCGAGAAGGAGCCGCTGTCCCTGAAGGTGCACGTGCCCTGGGGAAGTGCAAGGAAAAGTAGAAGTCAGTGACTCAGGGAGCGTCCCTGTGGCCACTTGGGGATTTCGGTTCTAGAATGTCTCCTCTGACCTTGACTCCTAGGGAAAGCAGCCACGCTGAGTCTGTGGGTGGAGGGCCCTGGATTGCTGGGGTCACAGCGCTGCAGAGATGAGAATGCCCTAAAAGGTGGAGGGAGTCATTTAGAGCACTCTCCCACCCCCCACTCCCGGGGCAGCTGCAGGATGAAACCAGGGCCCCTCGCGGAGGCCGGGCGGTGCGGGCTGGTGAGGGCTGGTGAGGGCATGGGGCTTCTCCAGCTTGTGTTCCCACTTTTAAAGTGGGGGGAGGGGCTCCTGGAGGGCTCAGGTGGTTAAGAGTCTCGTCTGACCTTTGATTTCAGCTCAGGTCATGGTCTCAGGGTCGGGAGATCGAGTGCCCCCCCCACCCATGGGGTGCTCTGCCGTGAGTCTGCTTGAGATTCTCTCTCTCCCTCTGCCCTTCCCCAAGCTCTCGTGCACACGCATTCTCTCTCTCTTGCTCTCTCTCAAATAAATACATAAATAAATCTTTAAAAAAAAGCAGGGGGAATTCTAAGAACTGAGCCTGTTTCTGAACTCAGGGATTCCTCACCTCTCCCACGTGTGGGTTCCCCCCTGCAACACCCTCTCCTCCTGTCTTCCCAGACTCCTTCCTGATTGTCTGTTTGGTTCCTCCTTGGGAATCCCCGATAAGGTAGGGGTTCGTTTCCATCACACTGAAACTTAACACCCCTCCTGTCCGTGCCTGTTCTTTTAGGGGCCACGGTTCAGAAGAGTAAAAATAAACATCCTCAGACAGACGACATCTAGCCTTGGCAAGAACACGAGAAGCGGGAGCGCGCGTGCTGGCGGGGCGTGGGAACAGAGAGGGCGGTAGCCACTCTGGAAACCGGTTTGGGCGTTTCTTTGAAAGTTCAGACGTGAGTTCACCATGCGACCCAGAAATTCTACTCACAGGCACCCGCTCAAGGGAAACAGCAACCCGTGTCTGCACAAGGACTCATATGACAATGCTCGGAGCAGCTTTATTCACAGAAGCTAGAGACTGGAAGTGGATGAACGGATAGCAGCGTGGGGTGCATCCCGGCAGGGTGGCGCCTAGCGCCCAGAGGACGGGGGCCCTGGTGTGCGGGCACGTCCGCGGGGCTGGGGAGCGCGCCGCTTGGCGACAGAAGCAGACTTGAGACCCCGCGGTGTGTGATTCCTTTAGGTGAGATGTCCAACGTCCAGAACGGGCCAATCCGCCCAGAGAGCCGGTCAGGGTTTGCTGGAGCTGGGGGGACAGGAGCAACCGCTAACGGGCATGATTTGGGAGGGCAGGGACATGGAAACACCCTAAAACTGGACTGTGGTGATGGTTGCACAGCTCAGTAAATTCGCTAACCATCTTTGCATTGGACATGCATTGCGGATGAGCGTTGTAACACCTGCTCTGATAAAACCCCAACAAGGTTACTTTGAAAGCAGTGCCGTCGGTTGCTCGTGTGTGTTTCTGAATAGCTTGCTCCCTTCACTGGCTCTGGCACTGCTGGAACTTCAGGGCAGGAAATGGGTTCCTGGCCCTTTTCATGAGGGATATGGGAACAAGGACCACCCAGACGGACACTTTCTAAGCCACCTCGAGAGAGGACCATCGCAGTTCAAATGCACCCACCCAGCTTCTACGAAAACGGGGTTCTCCATCAGCAAACCCAGCCCAGACGAGAGGCCCCACCGGAGTCCTGTGCTCGCTGGGCTGGAACGGCGTCATAGCCCACAGGGCCTCCCACAGCCCCACTCCACCTGTCGGCCCGCTCCCTCCTGCCCACACTGCCCTGTCCCCTCCCCAGTGCGGGAGGGGGCCCTGGACGGGGGTGTGCTGGGATCAGCGGTGGCCAAAGGCTGCTGAGGCTGTTCCTGCCGGGCTCAGGGCACAGGGCCTCAGGGGCAGAGCTCCAAGCAGCTGCAGTTCACCCTCTGCACGTATCCGCCTCCCCACTGGGCATTGTCCAGCGTCAGGATGGCGCCCCCGGGGACCTCCCTCCCGGTGGCCAGTTTTGCGACCTCCCCGGGGACCAGTGCCCGGTCCCAAATGGCCAGGCCTGCTATGCTGCCCACGAAGGCTTCAGAGCTGTCAAACCCGCCCCCCATGCTGTCCTGCTCCTGGCCCAGCACGAGGGACCCTCCTGCAGGGATCTCATAGCCCTCCCTGAAGTGGGAGCCGGTGGCCACGAGGCTGCGGTCCACGTACAGCCAGTATCTGCCCAGGGTGGACATCCAGATGACACACACATGGTTCCACCGGCCGTCCAGCAGCGGCTGCAGGGGCAGCTCCCTGAAGGCCGGGTCTCCGATCACGAAGTGGATGGAGCCCGGGGCCAGGGAGTCCCTGCCGTGCAGCACAAGCTTGTTGTCATTCTCCTCCATGGCGTAGAAGAGCAGGGTGCCCAGGCGGCCCGAGGCCGTGCGCACCCAGCTGCAGACAGATAGGGCTTGCAGGCCTGACGGGAAGCCGGGGCTGAGGAAGGCGGCGTTCCGGGTGGAGGTGTTCGGGAAGACCAGCGCGGGGCCCACGTCACAGGCTGGAAACAGGGGGAGAGTCAGCCCCAGCACCAGGCGGCGGCAGGAGTGTCCACACCGCTCCCGGGCATGGGCTTCAGACCCCGTGGCTGAGTCAGCACTGTGAGGCTGGCCGTGCAGGGTGCCATGGGTCCTTGCTGCACCATCAGCCCATCCTACAGGTGGGAAGACTGGGAGCCCGCGCAGTCTTACACCTCGGCGGGAGTGAGCCTCTGGACACGCCCCACAGCAGCGGGACCCCCGGCGTGAGCCTCCTGGGGCTGCCATCACGAAGCCCCACACACTCAGAGGCTCCAAACAACACGAATCGAGTATCTTCCAGTTCTGGAGGTCAAAAGCCAGACCCGGGTCCCCTGATGAAAATCATGGTGGATGCGGGGCTGGCTCCCTCTGGAGGCCCCAGGGAGAATCCTCTCCTGCCCTGTCAGCTTCCAGAGACGCCCCCTGCTCATGGATCGCGGCCCCGCCTGTGTCTTCAAAGTGCGTCCCTCTAACCTCTGTCCCTGAGCTCACAGCTGCTTCTCTGACCTTCCTGCCTCGCCCCGGTGTCAGTTCCAGCTCCCCTCCCGTCTCACAGTCCGTAATCACAGCCAGAAAGTCCCCTTGCCGCGTGAGGGGCCGCATCCACAGGGCCCAGGGGTCAGGATGTGAATGTCTTTGGGGCCATGCCCCTTCAGGTCTACCTGACAGAGGGGTCCATGGGGTGGGGTGAGGTCCAAGGTCCCAATCGGCAGGCTGGGGACCTGCATCTCTAACCCGTTAGCCTACTGGACCCAAGGATGGAGGGCTCCCAGCCCCTCTCTTCCCCTCAGGGACCCCGTCAGAATCTAGGGCCAGCACAGGAGACTCATGCGGGCGATGGCTGGGGACGCGTCGTATTATCCCACCAGCCCTAATGAGAGGGGTCACCAAGTGGGAGTTGGGGACCCCCCCGGCAGCACCCGACGTCTGTGCACACCCACCCCAGGGTGCCGGGGGGGGCCGAAGACAGGCCATCACCTGCACGCCCCCCTTTCTTCTGGGGGTGCACAGGGCTGTGAAGCCAGTGTCCTCTCCACACAGCTTGGGGGAGAAGGCTGTCCAGAGGGGACCAGAGGCCTGAGGAGGTGGGAGAGGGGAGAGGCGAGGCCGACGGAGTAAGGGCAGGCCATGGTATTTATTCTCTCCTGGTCTCTCGGGGGGCCAAGCCCGCTGGCTGCCCGGGCCGGGGAGCGCCCGAGTCCCCTGGAGACCACTGGCAGAGTCCTGAGGTGGGTCCCCAGTCTCAGGTGAAGGCCTGAGCGCCTGCCTTCCCCTCTGCAGCGTTGGGGAGCTGGAGCTCGGCAGCCCAGGTGGGGTCGGGGGCCGGCCCGGGGTCAGCCCTGGGGCCATGGTGCCAGGGCAGGCCACCTGCAGCCGGCCCTTGAGAGCAGCCAGCCTGGCGCCCTGGCCCTGCACGAGGTGTGTGAGGCGAGCGAGCGTGTCCTGCAGGGCCCTCAGGTCCGGGGCCAGGCCGGAGAGGGCACCCCTCTGCACCTGCGGCTCCTTCCCCTCCTGGGTGCGCTGCTTGCCCCTTTCACTCAGCGCAGCACCCAAGGCCAGCAGCCTGGACTCCACCTTCCAGCTTCTGCGCTGGGTCTTCTGCATTCAGGTCTTGAGGTGGCTCAGGTCGCCCTGCATGGCGGCCTGCGACTGGTTCACGGCCAGAGCCACGGCCTGGGTCTCATGCACCAGGCTCTGGAACCGAGCATCGATACCGTAGGACAGGTTGTAGTTACGGGCAAGGACTCGCAGGTGTGTTAAGGTCACCTCTTGGAGCCTCTGGAACTAGAGAGAGACACAGAGGGCCCGGAGGATGCGGGACAAGCCTTCCCGCTCACGCTTCTGGGTGCCTGTCGCGCACTGACCACCATCCACACTGACTTGATCCCCAGGCGGCTGCGCGAGGGGTGGGCCCATGACCACACCCAGCCCCACGGCGGCCTCGCTCAGAGACGCCCACTCTGTGGGGTGTGGGCTTCAGGCCCCCATCTCCCCCACGACCCCCATGCCTCTCGCGCCTCCCACACCTCACCCCTGTGACGCTCAGGGTCCTGCCTGAGTGGACGTAGGGCAGAGTGGGCTTCGTGAGTGGTTTGTGGGGATCAAAGCAGGCCGAGCCTGCAGAGAGCTCCCAACCCCGTGCCCAGACGCCCCAGCACCCCTCCTGCAGCCCTCTCGGGGCTTCCCACACCACCGCCCGGCCCGACTCCCACCCTGTCCTCACTGTCAGTTGGCTGGACTTCCTAACAGCCCAACAGACCTTCTCTGCTGGTTGCCCCTGTAAGGGACCGTAGAGTCACTGATGGAAAGAACCCCGCACTCCGTGTTTGCATCCCCAGAGCAGGACTCTTACTGCTCTGTTTCCGTGTCGGCTGTTGAATTTAACACACAGCTGCCCCAGGTGCTGGCTACACTCACCTGCCCTTCCAGTCTGCGGAGCCTCTCGAGAAATGGTTTCCTTTGCCCTGCAGGGCTGTAGTCCTGCAACAAAGCCCCATGCAGACAGGCAGGCACAAAAATAAGGAGAGACAGGGCCTTCCTCCGCGGGCAGCCCATCATGAGGATGCGGAGAGGGCTGTTGGCTTTGCGCTGCTTGTTCCCACACAGCCCTCCCAGCTTTCCTTCTCCCGCCCTGCCTGGGAGTCAGGTGCTTCCTGCCACCTTAATGAAAAGCATCTGCCCTCCAGTCAGTGAGCTCTGGAGAGCTGGAGGTTCCCAAGGACACAAGCTTAAAACAGATGCAAACAGTTTCTCTGGAAAATAATTCCGGGTTCGAGCCGCAGCCTGGCTGGCTCAGAGGCAGACGGTGATTGCTTTAGCAGGGGCACATGGACTCAGCTCCCACCTCAGGGAGCTGGATGGGGCCGGGCCAGGGCCAGGGAGCCCCTGGAGCCAAGTCTGCTGTGGGGCCCAGCGTGCTGGCCCTGCACGGAGGGGCCTGTGAGGCCCACCTCTCTCCCTCAGGTAAGGCAAAGGAAATGGGGTTGGGGGCCACCTTAATTTGTTTTGGGGTATAGGTTGTATGGTGGGCTGAATGGTGGCCTCAAAATGGTAAGTCCAAGTCCTAACCCCGTGAATTCCCCTGTACCTGTGATGTGAGTTTATTTGGAAAAAAGGCCCTTGCAGACATCATTAAGGATCTTGAGAGGAGACCATGCTGATAGTTAGGGTGTCCTTACAAGAGACAGACACAGAGGAGAAGGCCGTGGGAAGACAGAGGCAGAGACTGGGGTGATGCGGGCACAGGGAGAGCCAGGAGCTGGACGAGGCAGGAGGGGTCCTCCCTGGAGCCTTGGGGAGCAGCACCCAGAACATGCTGACCTTGGAGCTGCATTAGTTACAGGTCATTGGTTGTGGCCTGGGGACACTGACTCCCTTCCTCCCCTTGGGGGCTCTCTCCGCAGTTCCCCCTGCTCCACCCTTGACCAGTCACTCTCCCAGGCCACACTGGATCCCTGCATCCCGCTGCTGCCTCCCTCCCCTTGCGCTCTCCTAGGCCCTTGCACTCTCCTTGGCCCTGGGCTCCTTCACCTTTGTCCTTCTGCTGCCATTGAAGTGGCACCTGGGGGAGAGGAGCCATGCAGGGCTATTTAACTGACTCTGGTTTTATCCTGCTCCCTCCCTGCGTCATGGTCCCTGCAGCGGTCCTGGGATGAGGTCCCGCCTGCCCCACTTACTTAGACCATGGCTGGGTTGCCGTAACCAGTGACCCCCATGGGGAAGCCTAAAACAATAAGTTTATTCTCAGGGGCGCCTGGGTGGCTCAGTCATTAAGCGTCTGCCTTCGGCTCAGGTCATGATCCCAGGGTCCTGGGATCGAGCCCCGCATCGGGCTTCCTGCTCCGCGGGGAGCCTGCTTCTCCCTCTCCCACTCCCCCTGCTTGTGTTCCCTCTCTCACTGTGTCTCTCTCTGTCAAAAAAATAAATCTTTAAAAAAAACAAAAACAAAAACAAGTTTATTCTCTTGCAGTCCTGGAGCTCCGTGTCCTAGGGCCCTGCTCCTTCCTCTCCTCCCCAAGGCTCTGAAAAAGCTTTCATTCACGTATGTGGGCTTAGGACTTGGACCTACTTTTTGGGAACCACCATTCAGCTTATTACAGAGAGGTTTGAGAGGCTGGGGCACGGCACAGACTTGAGTGAAGGGACTCATGTGAATCTGGATAGAAAGCTGCTGGGTCCCCAGGGCCTCCTTGACCTCCTGCAGCTGGTGAACACTCTGTTCACCAGCCCCGCCACAGGATGTGGTCAGCTGGCTCTCTGGGGACCCCCCTTCCCTGCGCCATGTGGGCAGCTGAACCCCTGCCATGTGACTGGCCTGAATTGAGATCCACCACAGACATAATGCACACTGGATTACAAAGCTTAGTACAAAAAAGGAATGTAAAATATCTCACTAATCATCATACATTGTACAGGACTACATGTCGAAATGGTAACATTCTGGGTTGATTGGGTTAAATAAAATATATTATTGGGGCGCCTGGCTGGCTCAGTCTGTGGAGTGTGCAACTCTTGATCTTGGGGTCATGAGTTCAAGTGCCGTGTTGGGTGTGGAGGCTACTCAAAAAAAAAAAAACAAAACAAAACCCATATACACATATAAAATTAAAATTAACTTCACCTGTTTCTTTTCGCTTTTTTACTACCGCCACTAGAAAATTTAACATCACATATGGGGCTCACATCCTATTTTAATTGGACAGCATTGCCCTGGAGAGAGACTGGGCATGTAGCTGTGTGCAGGTATGCACTGAGACAGGTGACTTTCCCCCAATCTCCAACATCTGTTCTTTTTGAAAGAAGAATTTTAGTGGAAATTATACATATAACAAAATTCACTTTTTTAAAAGGTAACGCTAAAAGCGAGTTATTGAAATGTCCACAGGGACACCTGGCTGGCTCAGTTGGTATAGTGTGTGACTCTTCATTTCAGGGTTATGAGTTCAAGCCCCACACTGGCCATGGAGCCTACTCTATTTTTTTAAAGATTTTATTTATTTATTTGACAGAGAGAGAGAGAGAGAGCACAAGCAGGGGAGTGGCAGGCAGAGGCAGAGGGAGAAGCAGGCTCCCTGCAGAGCAGGGGAAGCCTGATGTGGGACTTGATCCCAGGACCCTGGGATCATGACCTGAGCTGAAGGCAGTCGCTTAACCAACTGAGCCACCCAGGCGCCCTGAGCCTACTTTAAATAAATAAACTAACTTAAGAAAAAGAAAGAGATGAGATAAAGGTCTGCACATTGAATTGTGGGACTCTGAGGATTCTGCCAGCTTCCAGAAAGGAGAAGCCACAGCCCCAGGTAGGAGGAGGGTGGGAGCTTCTTTAGCCTTGGGGAAAAACAAGAGCGTCCTTTCCCCCATCTGTCAAAACAAGTTCCCCTCATCCACATACAGAGCTTCTTGCCCTTGACTGTCTCATGCTTAATATGAAGGCTAAGCGAAGGATCTCTATACACGGGAGCCTCTGACAGAAATCTGCCCAAACAGGAAAATGCAGAGAGCCAAGGAAAAGCTCTAAAGCATCTTAATTCCTACTCCCAGAAAGACAAGAAAAGCTTTGTGTCCGCAAGGCAAAAACATGGATGTTATGAGAAAAGGAAAAATCAACAAGGAAGAAGTTGCTCTTGAAGGATGAAAACGAGGATTTTCCAAATAGGGCGCCTGGGTGGCTCAGTCGTTAAGCGTCTGCCTTTGGCTCAGGTCATGATCCCAGGGTCCTGGGATCGAGTCCCATATCGGGCTCCCTGCTCCGCGGGAGGCCTGCTTCTCCCTCTCCTACTCCCCCTGCTTGTGTTCCTGCTCTCACTATGTCTCTCTCTGTCAAATAAATAAATAAAATCTTTTTTTTTAAAAAAAAGGATGAAAACGAGGATTTTCCAAATAATTAAATCAAGAAAGCTGAAAGGCAAGTTTTAAGCAATTGCCCAGAAAGTAGGGCAAAAAGACAAAGAGATGAAAAAAAGAGAGAGAGAAAGAAAACATGGCCTTCGAGGTCAATCCAATGAAAAGCAAGCGCAGAGAGTGAGACTGAAAAATGGGAAGATAGTCTGGGAAGGTGTCACAGTCAAGGGCATCTGTCTGTCTCAAGACGGCGCACCAGAGAGGGCCAGGTGTCTCCTCAAGTGTCAGAACCCCATGGAGGCGGAGAAGATTCTAGAAGTGTCCACAGAGGAAAAACCTGCTCAATGGGAAAGACTGAGACTCTCCTCAGAGAACTGAACGCTGGCTGCCAAAAATAGAGGAGCAAACCTTCACATCTCCAAGTGAAAATAATTTCCAATGAAAATTGTCCATTTAGCTCAAATGTGAACCTGCCTGGAGCAAAGAACAAAGACATTTTTCAGACACGTGAAGGCTTAAGAGGCTTATCTTCCGTGCTTCAGGAAGCACCTAGTAGCCTGACAGGCTTGGGGAAAACAGCGGGTCAAGGTCGAACGAAGCTGCTGTAGGAAGTGGAGAGCGAGGCTCTCATCCAGAAGCGGACTGGGAGGAGTTCCCGGAGTCCCAGGAAGGCATCCTCCTGGACTCCCCGCATCCTGTCCCAGCCCACATCCCTCGGGAGCATCCCAGGCCAGCCCTCCTCCCCGCCAGGCCCACACCTGGGAGGCACTAGCCGCTCACCTGCGCTCCCTGCGCCCGCGTCTGCCCTCTACCGCCCGTTCTCCTGCCTGCACCCAGGGCGGGAATTCCAAAACGAGACTCCTCAGCCTGCCTCATTTTTGTTTTTTTTTTTAAGATTTTTATGTGTTTATTTGAGAGAGAGCGAGAGCGCGCGCACGCGCGAAGGGGGGCGGAGGGCAGAGGGAGACAAGGAGAGAACAGAGAATCTCCAGCTGACTCCCGGCCGGCCAGCGCGGAGCCCCACCCCGGGCCCTGTCCCACGACCCTGAGATCACGACCTCAGCCGAAATCAAGAGTCCCACGCTCAACCGACTGAGCCACGCAGGCGCCCACTGCCCAATTTTTCTTATCACTCTTTGCCATCGGACCTCTCGCTCCTGTACTTCATTTGTGCCCCTGATTTGTGAGCCAGGACTTGATCGGCTTCACTCTCCGCCCTGGAGGAGTGCTTGCTGTACGCAGCAGGCATTTAATGAGTGCATGCTGAGCTAACGCATGCTTCCCAGATTTCCCCGCAAGGGTAGTCGAGGCGGAAGCGGCACCTCCCTGAGGTCTTCCCAGATCACCCCCGACGCTGCCCACCGCATATGCGCCAGGGTTAAGAGCAGCCCTTGGAAAGTGGTCACCAAGGAACTGGATTTCGGCCAATTTTCACGGCCACTTGCGGCTGGCGACCCCGCGTGGAACGGTGTTGCGCCTACCCCTGTCGGCCCCGCCCACCCAGGGCTCCACCCACCCACCCAGGGTCACGCCCCCACTCGGCGCAGGCGCAGATGCGGCCGCCCGCCCCACGCCTCTTCCGGGTCCCGGGCTTCGCGGCAGATTCGTCGCGATCTGCCCGCGGGGTCCGGCCCCACAGACTCGAAAAATTCAGCGGCAGCTCTGCCAACGCACGGGGAGCTCGTGCTCCGCGGTCTCACGCTCTAGTCCGCGAACCGCGTGCGGAGCTGGGCCTCGGCGGCCGGGGCGAATCGGCGGAGGGGTGGTAGCGGCGGGGCTGCCCGTGAGCGCGCCGGCGAGACTCCGGGACCGAGTGGGTGCGCGCCTCCCCGAGACCCCCGCCCGTCGCTCCCCAGGCCCGTGCGCGCCCCGAGACCCTCTCCCGTCCCCAGACCTCCGCCCGCCCCGGAGACCCCCTCCCGTCCCCCGAGGTCCCCTGCCCGTCCCCCGAGACCCCCGCCCACCCCGAGACCCTCTCCCGTCCCCAGACCTCCGCCGGTCCCACAGACCCTCTCCCGTCCCCCGAGACCCCCGCTCGCCCCGAGACCCTCTCCCGTCTCCAGACCTCCGCCCGCCCCGGAGACCCCCTCCCGTCACCCGAGGTCCCCTGCCCGCCCCACGAGGCCTCTGCCTGCCGCGCCACCATGTGGACTCCCCGCGCACGCTCCGCGCACGCTGGGCAAGGAAGCGTGGGATGGGTTGGTCGCTGGCGTGTTATCCGGCCTGCGCATCCGAGCCCGCGTAGACCCGGCTGGGTGGGGAGGCGGCTCGTGGGGATTCTTCTTGGGCCCCTGATGCAGCCTTATTTAGTGGCTGGGTGCACTGGTGATAGGTGCCTACCTAATGGTACTCAACCCTGCAGGGGCACCTGACCCCCAATATGAGCACAGATGATTTTGGTTTCTGGGAGAGAAGGGAGTTTGGCAGATGGGTGATGCCTCAGGGAGTTAGAAGTGATCGCACGCCTGTAGTCCAGGGTCTCCCAGCCCCAGCACTGCTGACATCTAGGTTTGGATAAGCCTCTGCTGTGGGCGCTGTCCTGCACATAGAGGACATTTACCAGCATGTCTGGGTTCTACCACCCACTCACTAGATGCCAATAGCACCCCACTTGTGACCCTGGGGCACAGTGCCCTACGGTAGAGGGTACCAAGCTGTGAACAGACTTGGTAGATGCTGGAGGGGGGGATACTGCTGGACAACAGCAGGGGTGAGGAGAGACTGGGGTCCCCAGAAGCTTAACAAGAGGGGCCAGAGGGTGGGGGTTCTGAGACCGGGCCCGCGTGGGTACCAAGGGCTCCGTGGACTTCTCGCGTGCTTGTCCTGTGGCCTCCAGGATGGATCCAGCGCAGTCTGCAGTCACGCTCACCGTCCGGGAAGCACTTCATACCCTTTCCTCTTCTGAGGATGGCGGCCACCTCCTTTCCACCCTGGGGGCCCTGAAACGGTATCTCAGTGGAGCAGAGAACTCAGCCCTTCCCGGGGAGCAGGAGGAGTTTGCCAGGATGCACTTTCCCGCCGTTCTCCGATGTCTAGTGGGTAGGCTGAGCCCAGGCTGGCTGGAGCTTCTGCCCGACGGCCAGCTGGAGGACCTGTGGGCCAGCTTTTTCCTGGAGGGCCCTGCTGACCAAGCCTTCCTGGTGCTGATGGAGTCCATCGAGGGTGCTGCCGGGTGAGTGGGGTCTGATGATGGGGTCACTTGTAATGTCCGAAACACGAGTGTGGCCTGAAGGATTGCGAACCAGCAGGTTCTCCAGCTTGTGTGAGAATGTGGTGTCCTGAAAGGTGAGAGAAAAGAGCGTGCACCCGGCAGAGCGCCTGCAAAGCGCCTGCAAAGTTGAGGCGGTCTGTGTTGATCTCCTTTGCAGTGAAGAGGCCCTTGCCCTAGGTCCTGCCGCACTGGCGAAGGGAGGGAGCGGGAGCATTCCCATCCCGGT
Source organism: Leptonychotes weddellii (assembly GCF_054177405.1). Taxonomy (NCBI): domain Eukaryota; kingdom Metazoa; phylum Chordata; class Mammalia; order Carnivora; family Phocidae; genus Leptonychotes; species Leptonychotes weddellii. The sequence continues at coordinate 34,743,544 of NC_138373.1, read as the reverse complement.
GGCTTAGCCAGTGGGTTGGCTCCAGACTGGGGTGACATCGGTAGGCAGTGGGCATTGCCATCCTCGTGGGGCCCTTTGCTTCACTCTGTGGCTCTCAGCTCCACAGGGAGGCCCCTCCCTGGGCCCCGCAGCACACTTGTGGGGACACCTTCCTCAAGGTGGTTCCTGGACTCAGTGTCAGAGCACGAGACAGTCCTGCCATGTAGCCTCCCGGCTGTGGCGCAGCTGGGTTTCAGCGGAGTCGGCGTGGATCGGGAGAGGAGAGTGGCAGCATCCAGTGACTCCATGGTGGGGAAGCTGCTCTGGGCCCCACCAGGGACTGGCTGTCTGGCAGTGGGATTTAGATACTCGTTGTCAGGTGCCGATTAAGCTGTGGGATTACTTGCTCTTCCTTTGGGCTGGGGACACTGAGGGTGGGGGCTCACGGCTCTGCCCTTCACACCTGCTCTTGCTTCAGCCCGAGCTTCCGTCTGATGAAGATGGCGCAGCTGCTGGCCAGGTTCCTGAGCGCGGGCAGGATGGCCGCGGTGATGGAGGGCCAGTCTCGGCAGCTGACGGAGCCGGCCTTCCGCCTGCTCCAGGAGACGCTCCTCACCAAGGTGGTGGGCTTGCCCGACCACCTAGGCAACCGTCTGCAGCAGGAGAACCTGGAGGCATTCCTCCCCCAGAATTACTTCCCTCTGCTCGGGGAGGAGATCATGCGGGTGCTGCAGGCGGTGGTGGACTCTCTCCGAGGTGCGGGCCCCTGCACACTGTCCTTCCAGCCATTTTCTCTGGCCACCATCCCGTCCCTTCCTCCCTCCCTCCCTCCGTCCGGGCTTTTCATGGCCTCGGGGCGCTTGGGATTCTCGAGGTGATGCTGTTGGCAGGTCAGATGTTGTCTCCTGCGTGGGGTGGTAGTGACCTGCATGCTGAGCTTCACCCACTTCTTGGCTATTGACCTTGAAGATGGAGCTGACCTTGATTCCTTTAGCTCCTGGTTGGACCCGTCGGTGAAGCCATGCAGATGGGGCTGCTCACGGCCGGGGCCTTCACGGAGCATCTTAGAGACCATATCACTCAGTCTGCTGTGGTTGGGGTCCTGGCGTCTGCGCCACCCTCTGCTCTCCCATCATGGGGCGCACACAGGGTCTCGCTGAGGCTGTGGAGTGGGTGCCCTTCACACGTGTGCTCACATCGTCCCTGTGCCCGCCCTGCGAGGGAGGCCCCACCACTGCAGAGGGTCAGGGGGCCAGGGTGAGGCGAGGCGCGCCAGCGTCTGCTCAGCCATGCTGCCCCTCCTCCTGCTCTGTGCTTGAGAAGCCTCCAGCATGTTCTGAATGTGCCCAGAGCAAATCTAGATCACGTCTGCTTCTATTGGGCGGCTGCATCTGGTTTGTCTTTGTAGGAGCTCAGACGCCCCTCTTTAGGTGGCAGATACTCCGTTTCCTTTCGTGCACGTCTGGACTGTCTCGTGGTGGGCACCGCCATCGTGGGGCTGGTGGGCCTGGCCTCCCCTCTCCCCATGCCCCGTTTCCTCCCTGCGGGCGGCTCAGACGTGCCCCACGGGGCTCACTGCCCTGGCCTGCCCCTCGGTGCCGCCTCTGCCCCGTGCCACGACACTGGGCCATACTCCGTGGAATCATCACGGGCGATTAAGCAGGCGGAGTGTGAAATTACGGTGGGTGCTTCCAGCCCGAGACAGTGCTACTGAGGTTTCAGTTGGAACTAGTCAGAAACGGTGTTTTTACAAGGCAGAGATGCCCATACAGACGTGAGGTCTGTTCCCACCTAGTCAGGTGTCTCGTGGACTTACCGCTGCCCTGCTTTGAGATCCCGCTTTCCTTCCCGTCCCAGGTGGCTGGGACTGCTCCGTCTCCTTCCTGTCTCAGGTGCTCGGGAAGGCCTGTGTCCACGGGAGACAGAGTGAGTGTTCCCTGTCCCGGGAGGAGCCGCAGTCCTTTGCGGACGTCTCCCCGCCCTTCCTGCAGCCGTCCCGGGCGGGGGCGGGCAGCGCAGTTCCCTTGTGGAGCCTGGGCCCCTCTCCTGGGCCCGGCGGACCCATGGGCTGTAGACACTGGGTGCCGTACAGCCCCGAGTTCAGGGCCTCTGTGTCTTCCCCTCAGAGGAGATCTTGGGCGTGCTGGTGCCGCGGCTGACGGCGCTCACCCAGGGCAGCTGCCTCTGGCGGCGCGTGTGCTGGCGCCTGGTGGAGTGTGTGCCCGACCGGGCCATGGAGGCTCTGCTAATGGGACTGGTGGAGGCTGCCTCGGGGTAAGGAGCCGGGGGGGGCAGGAGGCGGGCCTCCAGGGACAGCAAGTCTCCCGTCCCTCGTACGTGCTGTGAGCTCACGCCGGGAGGCCGTGCTCCTTTGTCACCCCCGACTAGACGCGGCCAGAGCAGGGGAGGGACGTCCGCTAGTGTGGACGTGCTGGGCTGTCCCTGGGAGGAGGGAGCATCAGGTGTGATTCAGAGCTGGGGCGTGGGCCCCGGGCTCCCAGTGCTTAGCGCGGAGCTGGGGACGTCTGGAGTTCACGCTCTGCCCTCTGCCCCCGCCTGTGCCTCGCAGGCCCGACGTCCTCTCACGGCTCCTGGGGAACCTGGTGTTGAAGAGTAAGAAGGCCCAGTTTGTGATGACCCGAAAAATTCTGTTCCTACAGTATCGATACTCGGTGAGACTGGGGTAAGGGGGTGGGCTGAGGGCCACCCCAGGGCCCAGAAGTGACCGTAGCGTCTGGAGCTGAGCTCGGTTGTCCAGGAAGCACTGCTGATCCTCAGTCCAGACCAGCCTTTGCTCCGGGACCCCTGGGCAGACGGTCCTCGGCCCGTCATGTGGGCAGCTGGTGTCTGCCTGGTCGGCAGTGACCGGACGCCCGGCCTCTGTCGTAGACGCCCATGCTACAGAGCCTGCTGGGGTACCTGGCCATGGACAGCCAGCGGCGCCTGCTCCTCAGACAGGTAAGCGCGGCCAGGCCCTCCACCCCTGGTGTGCTAGGACCACCTTCTGCTGGGAAGGGAAGGGAGGGGGCCCCTGCCTGGAGCAGAGGGTGCCGGCTAGAGCCTCTCGCGGGCTGGCAGTGGGTGAGGGTGCCGGCCAGGTCAGCGGCGCCATGCAGGGAGGCAGGCGGGGCCGTGTGACCGCCCGCGCCGCCCGCCAGGCGCTGAAGGAGCTCCTGGAGACGTGGGGCAGCCCCAGTGCCGTCCGCCACACGCCTCTGCCGCAGCAACGCTATGTCAGCTCGGCCCTGCTCATCTGCCTGGCGCACCTGCAGGACACGGAGCTCCGGGACAGCCGGGACGGTGAGCAGGCGGGCCCCTGCCCCAGCCCCATGCCTGTCCCCACGCGCCACCGGTGCTCAGTGTGCGGCTGTCGGGGCTTCCAGAGCTGCTGGCTAGCCTCATGGCGGGAGTAAAGACTCGTCTGGACAGCAGCCTGCCCGCTGTGCGCCGCCTGGGCATGATTGTGGCCGGAGTAGCCAGCACCCGGATCCACCCTGACGGGCCTCCCTTGAGGTTCCAGGTGAACGAGGGTGGCACCCTCAGTGTTGCCCCGCCCCAGTGTCACCACGTCTTCCTGGGTCCGGGCCACGGCCCCTGCATGCTGGTGTGGAACAGGGCCTGGGGGCCCCGCTGAGGGCCTCACCTCGAGGGGTGGGGGTGTAGCCCCCAGGCGGATTCCCTGGGGTGTCCGCAAGTGTTCCCTCTGGACAGGACTCAGGCATGCTGGACAGGTGTCCCCTCCCCTCCACCTGTGGAGCCCCCCAGGATGTCCTCGGGGGATTCTGGTCCGTCGGGAGGGTGGGCTCCCCCGGCCTTGCACACCCAGCGCTGCCCGCTGCCCTGCATAGACTCGCAGAGTCGTGGGCTGTGCTGGAGGCAGCAGGGGCCGTGGGCCTGCCCGCCCGCCCCGGGCCGGCTCCAGCCTCTGTGCGTTGCAGTACGAAGAGGATGAGCTGAGCCGCGAGCTGCTGGCCCTGGCGGTGACCCCGCCTGTGGCTGACAGCCGCTCGGAGGTGGAGGCAAGGTGAGGGTCTCCATGCCCCGTGGTCCCCAAGCTCTGGGCATGGTTGCTGGACAGGGCCCGTTCCCGCACGCGCGTTACCCCATCACCTTGTCCTCCTGGACTCCAGTAGCTGAGACATAAGCGAAGAAGCGCAGGGTGGGGACAGGGAGAGCACTTCCCAGGGAAGGTGGCTTCCAGGGCCAGAAGCTTGTGTGGGGCCTCCTCGAAGGGCTCCTTCTTTGTTCTCCAAAGCCCGGCTGTAGAGACCCCTGACGGAGGGAGCACGGACGGTGACGTCCCCCAGGCCCAGTTGGAGGGCTCGGGCTCTGACCTGGACAGGTAGGGGCTGGTCTCAGGTGGAAGCCGCAGACATGGGGGAGCAGAGCCCCGTGCATGTGAGCGTGGGAGCAGACGGCCCGCGCTGTGCGGAGGTCGCGGGTCAGCTTTGCAGCGCCGCTCTTCTCAAGCACCCTAATAGGAAAAGTCTGCTGTTCCTGAGGCTTCGGGGACTTGGGGTTAATGCCAGTGGCTCAGGAGCATGGCCTGCCTGTTGCCTGCTCCTGGGTGACGGGCCGGCCCCGCGGGTCTCTGCTGCTTCCCCAGTGACGATGAGCTTGTCCCCTATGACATGTCGGGGGACCAAGAGCTGAAGAGTGGGAAGGCGCCTGCCTATGTCCGGGACTGCGTGGAAGGTGGGTCTCTTCCCCGGCGGGAGCCCCACCAACGCCTGCCCTGGGGTGGCTGAGCCCTGGGAACTGCCCGTGGCCTGGGACTTGCCTGCCTCCGCCCAGCGCCCAGACCCTGGCCGTCAGCTTTGCCTCACACGAGGTCAGGGCTGAGGACCAGCATGGGCCCGTCTGTTCTGTGTAGCCCTGACCTCATCCGAGGACTGGGAGCGCTGGGAGGCAGCCCTGCGAGCCCTCGAGGGGCTGATTGTCAGGAGCCCGGCTGCCGCCCGCGAGGTGAGGGAGGGCTATGTGTCTGCCTGGGAGGCCCGCGCGGCTGGGGTGGGGAGGCAGAGGGCAGGTGGGGGGCTGAGGCACGCTGACCCGTGTGTGCAGGTGAGCGTGGAGCTGGCCAAGGTGCTCTTGCACCTGGAGGAGAAGACGAGCGTGGTGGGGTTTGAGGGGCTGCGCCAGCGAGCCCTGGTGGCTGTCGTGGTCACAGACCCGGCCCCGGTGAGTCCCAGGGGTGGGGTGGTGCTGCGGTCCTGCCACGAGGCAGCGTCTGCACGGGGGCCCTAGCCCTGGGTGGTGGCCCACAGCGGCCTTTCGTGTGCCCGGCTCAGGTCGCAGAGTATCTGACCTCACAATTCTACGCCCTCAACTTCAGCCTCCGGCAGCGCATGGACATCCTGGACGTGAGTGCCTGGGGCCCTCTGTCCACTCGTCAGGCCCAGGTGCCCTCATGAGGGGAGGGGAATGCGTACTTGCCAAAAGCTACGTGGCCAGGACCAGAGGCCTCCCCAGGTCCCTTGTTGCTGGACCTGAGAGGCTGGGACCGGCACCCATCTGGGGTTGTTTTTTTTTTTTTTTTTAAAGATTTTATTTATTTATTTGAGAGAGAGAGAATGAGAGACAGAGAGCACAAGAGGGAAGAGGGCAGAGGGAGAAGCAGACCCCCAGCGGAGCAGGGAGCCCGATGTGGGACTCGATCCCGGGACTCCAGGATCATGACCTGAGCCGAAGGCAGTTGCTTAACCAATTGAGCCACCCAGGCACCCCATCTGGGGTTGTCTTGACAGCATGTGGGATTCAGTGGAGGCTGCGTGCGTCCTTTACCTTAGACAAAAGCTTTATTGAGATAGAATTCCTTTGCAATACGACTCCCCATCTTAAGGTGAGCAAAATGCGTCCTGTCCACACGATAAAACCTTACTCAGCCTTATGAAGAACGGACGTTCTAACACCTGCCACCATGTGGCAGAACCTACCAGACACTGCTCAGTGGAAAAGCCAGTCCCGAGAGGAGGGTGGTGTAGGGCTCTGCCTCCACGAGGTCGTTGGGGTCAAAATCAGACAGGAAGTGGATGGTGGGGAGGGCGTGTTTCACAGGGACAGAGCTCCTGTTTGGGAAGACGGAGGGGTTCTGGAGATGATGCTGGTGATGGCCAGGTGAGGTGAACTTGCTGCCGCTGAGCTGTGCACTCACCACGGTCACGGCACTGAACAGGGTCATTGTCTCTGTGCTTGCTGCTCAGTGGCATTTGGTCCTTGACTGTGTCGTGTGACCTCAAGGGAACGGCCCTTGGCATGCACTGCCCGGGCGGGTGCCTGCAGCATCAGGCTGCCGTCTGTGGCCTTGACTGTGCCAGGGCGTCCCGCACGCGTCCCAGGGCCCATCCGTGCACAGTCTGGGCCAGAGCTTCTTCCCTTTTCCCAGGTGTCTGGGCGCCAGATTGGATGAGGTTCTGGAATAGAAGGGGCTCTGGGTACAGGAGCCAGGCCGCTGGGCTGTTGCCAGGGGGCCGTCCAGCTTTCCCTCCTGTCACCCACACAAGTGCGGTGACGCTGGGGTACTCAGAACTGATGTTCTGCGTGGTCCCCAGAACGTCCTCCGGCACCGCCTGTGGGCTGATGGCGCCGGTGGGGCGAAGGGCTCGAGGGCACTCAGTTTATTTTGAATTTTGGAAAATGCCATCCTTCCCTAGAGTAATGACAGCTGCCCTGGGTCTTCTTTAGGTCCTGACTCTGGCTGCCCAGCAGCTGTCTCGGCCTGGGCGCCTCCCCAAGGCTCCCCAGTGTGGCTCCCCGAGTCCCGCCTCCCAGCCCAGCAGCACCCAGGCTCCCGCCTGGCGGGCAGTCGTGCAGGAGCGGATCAGAAGCAAGACCCGGCGGTTCTCTCAGGTCAGCTGGGACCCGGCTCAGGTCCTCGGACCTGAGTGGGTGCTGAGTGGTCGGTGGCCTCTAGGGGCTGCCTGCTTGGGGGCGTTCTGTGAAGGGAGTTTTGGGTACAAACTGAGTGAGGGACACATGCTGTAGGGTATCAGAGTGAAGTGGTTTTAAAACGGGACTGCAGACGTGGGCGTGAAAACAGCCTGAGGAATCCTGCATCAGCAGGAACGGACCTGGCGTGTGCTGGGTCATCGTGTGCTGGGTCATCGGGGTCCACTCGGGGCTGTCACGGGGGCCGGGAGCTGCTTGCGCCCCACGGCGCACGGGACAGTGCCCACAGTGGGAGTCCTCCCTGGGGGAGGGGCCTGGCACCTTGAGCACCGTGTGTTTGCAGCGCTCTCCCAGGTGGGGGCCGGACGCTGGCCCCAACGAATTCAACTTGGTGGCTGGCTACTTCTTCTTCCCCCTCATTCGGCACTTTGACAGGTGAGCGGGAGGCCTGCATGCCCTCGCGGACAGGAGGCTTCCCAGCGTGGAGTCTGCGGTCCTGCAGCAGGGTCATGACCTGGGTTGGGCAGGCGATGTGGGGGTGTCAGGTGCCACCATCTCACAGATGACGGGCTCTGGCCGGTGGGGCTGGAGCCACACTGTGGTGCCTCGCCGCTCTGCCCGGTCTGCATCTGTCTGTCCAACGCCTTCCCCTCGTGACTCTGGGTCACGCACGGGGACGGGCAGTGAGGAGGGGCGTCCGGGGCCCCGGGTGTCCCTCAGTGGCCCAGGGGCTTGGGAGCCAGCTCCGAGTGCCCAGCCTGCACGTTCACTGGTTCTCTGTTTTAGGCCCCTGGTGACCTTTGACCTTTTGGGAGAGGACCAACTGGTTCTTGGGAGATTGGTCCACACCTTAGGGGCCCTGATGTACCTGGCTGTGAACACCACGGTGAGGGGGAGGTGGTAGCTGGTGGCTGTCCCCACAGAGGGCCTCACCTTGGACGCAAGCACAGGCTCCAAGGTGGGGTCCGCTTCTGGGTGCCAGGACCCCTGCCCACTGGTCTCTGTGGTTTCAGGTGGCTGTGGCCATGGGCAAGGCCCTCTTGGAGTTTGTGTGGACCCTTCGCTTCCATGGTGACGCGTGAGTGGCCGTGGGGCTGAGGGCAGTGGTCCCATGTGGACACAGAGACGGGGTTCCAAATCCTGCTGTGATGTGGAAAGCAGAAGGTGGGGGGCGGCTCCTAGGTTGGCTTGGCACTTCCTAAGCAGGAAGGGGCAGGGTGGGGTCGAGCATGCTTTGGTTGCCTGTGTGTCTGCTGTACCCCGAGGAGAAGTGGGGTCTTCCTGGCCTGGGGCTCCATCAGGACTCAGACTTCTGGCCTTCTTTGTCAGCTATGTGCGCCGGGGCCTGCTGTCCGCAGTCTCCTCTGTCCTGCTCAGCGTTCCGGCCGAGCGACTGCTGGCCGACCTGCCTGATGAGCTGCTGGAAGCCCGGCCCTGGCTGGCGGGTGAGCACCGGGCCCCCAGCCATGTTGGCGAGGCGGGAGGGAGGAGGCTGGTGCAGCCTGGAGGGTCCCCACAGCCATCAGGGCATGGGGCGGCAGGGACCTGGCTGTTGTCGGGTCACTTTGTGGAGGTTCTGCGGGGGGACCCAAAAGAAGGTGCCCTAATGTGGGAGATGAGGGCTGTATTTGTTCTGGAAAATTCCAAATCGGCAGTAAGGTTACAAGAGCCATACAGCGAGCACTGTGTAACCTCAGCAGGTTCGCCGATTAGCAATTTTTTTTTTTAAAGACTTTACATAAGTAGGCAGACAGGCAGGCAGAGGGAGAGGGAGAGAGAGAAGCAGGCTTCCCGCCGAGCAGGGAGCCCAACGCGGAGCTCAATCCCAGGATCCTGGGATCACGACCTGAGCCGAAGGCAGATGCCCAATGACTGAGCCACCCAGGTGCCCCTGCCGATTAGCATTTTGACAAACTTCGCACCCCGTCAAGGTTTTTTGAAAAGTCTGCTGGAGCCAGCGTGACCTCCCACCTACAGGCACTTGAGTTGCCCAGAGCGAGCGCACACCTTTCCACTCTCGGGGCTCACGGCTGGGACTCTATGGTCTGATGTGCTGCCACGCTCGGAGGCCCAGAGGTCTGATGACGGCCTTTGTCTTTCCTTTCTGTGGGACCCGGGCTCCAGGCAGGGCCCCTTTCGTCGTGTTGGTCGGTTTGCAGAGCGCCCTTCAGTGTGGCTTTCTCTGATCACATGTGTCGGGATGGCTCAGGGGCTTGTGCTGCAGGCATGCGGCGTCCTGAGTCCCAGGATGGGTCCTGCTGCCTCCCTGCCACCATCGCCCCAAGGGGAGGCAAAGGCCTTTGCTGGGGTCTGAGGTGCTGCTATCTCGGGGGCGGGGGCAGACAGGACACGCCGGGCCCCGCGGGGGCTCGTGCAGGAAGACTTCCCTGACAGGAAACCGAGGAGGGCTGGCCTGCGCGGCCAGGTGGCGCTGCTGACGTCCCGCTTTCTCTGGGCCTGGCAGATGTGGCGGAGCAGGACCCCGATGAGGACTGCAGGGTGCTGGCGGTGAAAGCGCTCCTGCTTCTGGAGAAGCTCAGAGACACACTTGTCCCGCTGTCGTCTCCTTAGTCCCTGCTCAAGAAGGCCCTGCCCCGCTGGGGCTAGCCCGGCTGGCCTGAGGGCTCTGCCAGCGGTCCACGCGAGGGCCTCTGGTGCTGCCCCCGTGGACAGGGCCACCTGAACGTGGCCCAGGGGTCCCGAGGAGGGACGGAGCCGCTGGGGCCCCTGCGGGCTGCTTCTTAGCCTGTCCCCAAGCCCCTTCCTCACCTGAATGCAGACTTTAAAAAACCACAAAAAGGAAGAATAAAAAGGAGCTGCAGGTACTCAAGCCCACGCCTCGTGGCTCTCACTGCTCGGGCAGGGTCCACAGTGCCTCAATGGGCCCTCCGAAGGGGCACAGGTGTTGGCAGCTGTGGAAGGAGCTGGGGGTGGGAGAGCCCAAGGTCCCCCTCCCTGCTCTGACATGGCCTGAGGCCGGCCCCTCCCCGCAGGAGCTGGGGACAGAGCTGCACCCGCAAGGCTGCCTCGTGGAGGAAACCCGCCCCGCAGAGGCCACCGTGTCACCTGGGCAAGGCCACCCCCATGTCCATTCCAGTGGACACCAGGACCTGTGGTCAGGAATGGTGCGTCCCGCTGGAAATAGTTGTGCTCTCAGGTGCCTGCCTGTGTGCTGGGACGAGGCGCAGTGAATATACTAACACGCACAGTCCATCGAGTTCTAGTGTTTTAGGTTTTACAATTTGTACTTGGGAGACTGTCACGGAAAAGATGAGCCAACTCCCTTCCTAGTAAAGGGACCGCAGGGGCTAGGAATGCCGGAAGGACACACGATTGCCCCTTCTAAGCAGGATAGCCAGTGCCCTGGGGCATCAAATACCAGTTTATATTTCAACAAGAAAGTCAGGCTCTTGCTACCAACCCCGGAAAGTTCCAGAGGAGCTTGCAGCAGCGGCTATCAGGGGTCACTCTCCACCTCTTCCACCACCTCCTCGTCTACTTCCTTGTGGTCCTCCACGCTGTTGTGGCGGATGCGCTCAGGCACGGTGCGCACCAGAGGGATGCCCAGGCCCTGGTGCACGGCATCCACGGTCCGCTGGTTCACGTAGTAGGACATGTTGGCAGAGGGCACTCGCTTCCGCATCTCCTCCAGGTACTTGTAGGCCTGGGTTGGGACAGCCGTTACCAGGTTAGTGCACGGCGAAAACCAAAGAGCCCACACCCTCTGTCCGGGGCGGTGAGTTTCCTGGACACCCACCCCGTGCCTTCACAAGAGGGGCCTGGGGACAACTGTCTATGACCGCACAGCTTTTCCGAGGGCTGGCGGTGTCCAAAGCTTGGGCTCTGACTGTGCTGTCGGCTGTGGTTAGCACTCCCAGCTGAGCAGGAAAGCCCTGTGAGCAGCTTGGGTTGGAGGACCCGAGTGTTTGGGGGCCACGCTCCCTGCAGGAGACATGAGGGAAGGAGGCATTCACACTGCAGACGGCTCCAGGGTGGCAGGGCAGGCGGCCAATGTATGCCGTCCACCTGGTTTTCTCTGACCAAGCATCAAATCTGCCCCACCTTGTTGGGCCTAGGATCAGTCTGAATCTCTTGTATATATGGTTCTCGATCATAAGCCAGTAAACCGTGGAGCTGTCAGTGGTTTTCCTGTGGAACTTACTCTGGTTCTGCCAGTGGGAATATGTGGGAGAGCCTGGGGTTGAGGGACCTGAGCCTCCCACAGAGCACCACACTTATATCTGCCCACACCTGTCCACGCGTGCCTACGCCTGCCCACGCCTGCTATACCTGCCTGCACGTGCCTACACCTGCCCGCACGTGTCCGTGCCTCTCCATGCCTGCTATACCTGCCCACACCTGCCTACACCTGTCCACACCTGGTATACCTGCCTGCATGTGTCCACACCTGTCCACACCTGCTATATCTGCCTGCACGTGCCTACACCTGCCCGCACGTGTCCGCACCTGCCCACGCCTTTTACACCTGCCCGCACCTAAGCATGAGGAGAGGAATAGGTCTCATGTGGCTTCTAACGCTTACCACCAAGTTCAGATGTGATCAAAATTTCTAAGCTTTAAAAATTTTTTTTTTAGGGGCGCCTGGGTGGCTCAGTTGTTAAACGTCTGCCTTCGGCTCAGGTCATGATCCCAGGGTCCGGGGATGGAGCCCCGCGTCGGGCTCCCTGCTCCGCGGGAAGCCTGCTTCTCCCTCTCCCACTCCCCCTGCTTGTGTTCCCTCTCTCTAATAAATAAATAAAATCTTAAAAAAAAAAACTTTTTAAAATAAGAAATGATGATCAGATCTTAGTATTTCTTTTTCTTTTTAAAAAAGATTTTATTTATTTGTCAGAGAGAGAGTGTGTGCATGAGCATGAGCAGGGGAAGCTGCAGGTAGAGGGAGAAGCAGACTCCCCGCTGAGCAGGGAGCCCGACGCAGGGCTCGATCCCCAGACCCTGAGATCATGACCTGAGTCAAAGGCAGACGCTTAACTGACTGAGCCACCCAGGTGTCGCAAATCTTAGTATTTCTTAAAGATGATAAAATTTCCAGAGCAATTTTAATTTGGGTGGCTAGAACTAAGATAGAAAAAATACCACATAAAGGGGCGCCTGGGTGGCTCAGTCAGTTAAGCGTCTGCCTTCGGCTCAGGTCATGACCTGGGGGGTCCTGGGATCGAGCCCCGCATCGGGCTCCCTGCTCCGCGGGAAGTCTGCTTCTCCCTCTCCCTCTGCCGCTCCCCCTGCTTGTGCTCTCTCTCTCTGTCAAAGAAGTAAACAAAATCTTAAAAAAAAGATGAAGATGAAAAGTAAGCTATGGTTGTTGGAGGGATGGAGGATGGGCAGAGTGCAAGCTCCCAGGTGCTCAAGGCGGGGCGGCACCCACACAGGAGGAGACTGTGTGCTGTGAGCCCGGCACCGTGCCACAAGTACAGAGCAGATGAAGGCCAGGGCTCGGAGCTGTGGGGACTAGACAGAATCCAGGGGTGGGGTCCAGAAGCAAGGGGCTGCTGGAGACCATGGTGCAGGGGTGTACCCCCTCTGTGTACAGAGCTGGTTTCTCAACAGTCAAGGCGGCAGTTTCCAGAAGGAAGGCATGGTCACCAGATACAGATGAAGGGTGACAAAGAAGTTCTCAGGCCGTCCTGGCCGATGAGGACGCCCACTGTCCAGGGTCGGGCGGCTGGCGCGGTGGCGAGGCGAGTGCGAGGGGGCAGTGGGAGACACGGAGCAGGGACAGGGGCCTTCTCTCCCCACCAGAGCATGCTTGGCCTGCCTACCTCCTCAGCACTCACAGGTCTGTTTAAGTTAAAGTTGCTAAATCCCATAGGCTCCAAACAAGGGTTGAGGAAGCAAAGAATCTGGTGAAATCATTAAGAGTGATTTCTGAGCAAACAGTCACCTGAGTCCAATTATGTGTTTCTTCCCCAAAAAAGAAGGAACCTTGCTGAGAGGAGATTTGGAGTTGCTTCAGCAGAGGGTCAGCAGGTGGACATGGGCGGGGATAAAGAGGGGGCAAGCAGCAGGCCAGGGACCTGAGTGTTATTTGTGGTGCTGACCTTCGGGCTATGGTGCCGTGGATGGGCTGAGGTCCTGTGCGCTCCGGAGGCCAAGGCCCAATGCCACAGGCACGGCTCGCTAGCGACATTTCTGAAATTGATTCATCGTTAGTCGCTTTACAAGCGCTCAGGAGAGGAAGGTGAAAGGCTCCCTGGGGTCGCCCTGGTCTCTCCAGGAAACATCTACTCTTAACTACGAGCGGCACCCACAGGACACCCTCGGAACACAAAGGAAAACTGCAGCCGGAGGGCAGGGGGGGCTTCTAGTGTTGGTAACAAGAGGATGGTGAACGGGGAGAGGCTTCTGGTGGGGGCAGAGGGACTGGCACGGAGCAGCCCTCTTCCATGCAGGGGTGCGCCGGGCAGACTGCACAGGCCCCTGAAGGGAGAACCAGCCTTGGGCGGGCAGACGGCAGGGAGCCGACACTAGGAAGCAGGGAAGAGCCTGGGTGAGGGGAGTTCCTGCTCCCCGTAGCCTTTGCCTGAGGAGAGGCCCACTCAGGGCCACTGGGGGAAGCAGACCAGCACGTAGAAAACCCACCCTTACTGGCTTGAAGAACTGGAATCAGAATTGGGGTCAACCACAGCAGCCGGAAATGAGGAGACATTGGAAAAGAGAGAGTCCCGGAGGGGAGCCCGTGCCCTGGGAATGGACGCTGCTCTCTGGTCCCTTCGGCACGCTGCATGTGGTGGGGACAGGGGCCAACTTCAAGCCTGGCCCAAGCTAAAGTACTGAGCAGCAACTCCCTCTCAAGGCTGCCTTCCATGGTGGGGAGCCAAGCCTCTGAGATGGGTGGAGGGAAGTTGCTGGAAGGAAGGAAGGAAGGGAGAAGAAACAAACAAGCATACTCTTTGGAGGAACATCACAGAACCCAGTCTCTACCATGGTTTATCCACGGTGTCTGGGACACAAAAGAATCTCTAGACGTAAGAAGCAACAGGACAACATGACCTACTCGAGAGACAAGACGGATAACGGAGACTACCTGATGCAATCCAGAGGCTACTAGAGGGGCAAATTATAATGCCAGCTGAAATGTAGGGATAGGAGCAGCATCAGAGTGGACACCGCACAAGACGGGTGAACTTGAAGCAGTAGCAATAGCAAAAGCAAAAGCCAAAAATGAAAACTAGAGAAAATTCTGGAAAAAAACAGAGAAGAGAATCAGTTGAGCCAGGAGACAATCTTCACAAGCAATTGGAGTTCCATCGGGAGAGGACAGAGGGATAGGAGGGAACTTCCCACAGACGGGAGAAAACACTGGCAGGTCATAGGCTGGTACAGGAAAGGTGCCTAGAATTCATAAAGGCCACAACCAACGTAAGAAGACAAACCCTGAACAAAACCACGGGGGAGGATTTGGGCACTCAGAGGACATGAGCCCATGAGAAGGGGCTCAACACCGCTAGTCACTGAGAGAAGGCACATTAAAACCACAAAGAGCTACCGCTCCGTACCCACCGAGATGGTGGGCATTAAAGACCCATCATACCAAATGGGGAGGAGATGAGGAAGCACACGGGTGCAGGGTGCAAGCTAAACACGTCCCTTCTGCTCCGAACACCATCTTTATTTGTAAATGTGACTCATGGTAAGTTGTGCCTACTCAGGGCTGGGTATGTGGCACTTTTTCTCAGAAGTGAACAAAGGGGGCCACCACTTCAAGGAAAATGGTAATGGACAGTGTTTGTGCTCAGGATAAATTGTGTGCTTTCACACGGAAGGATTTCAGAAACCTTAGGTATCGGCCACCACGAGCTGGACATCCTCCCAAAATCTAGAGACTTTTCTGATGGGGCTGGTGGTAATACTAAAAAATAGAATTTTTTGATTCGTATAATGAAACGTGTTGACATTTGCTAACTCAGTGAACCCATAATTTCCAGATGAGCAACATGATGTTATAAGATCACGTGTGTGTGAAAGATCCAAGACGGACCAGCGGGCTTTCATATCACCAAGTACAACAGCATCCGACCTCACAGCTAGGTGTTAAACCCCACTTGCTGACTTTTGGTGTAGGCTCAAAGGTGGGCTGCAACTGTCTGAGGGCCCTGCCTCTCTCACCTGCATACTAGTGTGAGGCCAGATTTTCTTCATGTATTTCAGCTAAAAAACCCATTTTACCAAATTGAGAGCAGAAGCAGAAATGGAGAGTCCAGCTGTCATCCAAGACATTAAAGAGACCTGGAAATGTGTAAAACAGTGCTACTTTTTCCACTCAATTTCTATGTTTTGGAAAATAGAGAAAATATTAAAAAAGTTGTTTTAATGAAACTGTTATTTATGTCAACATGTAGTGGGTTTATTTTTCAGTGAGTTAAGTTTTATTCTGTAACACAATAAAGAGCGTCAGGTCACCCCACACAGAAAACTTCCCCAGTGCAAAGGGGTCCTGAGACCAAAATGTTTGAGAACCACTCTGCTGAAATGAATTATCGAAATCCTTCCACAAAGAAAGCCCCAGGCCCAGGTCGGCTCACTCATGCACTCTATCAGACACTGAAGGAAAAAGCAACAGCAGTCTTTTGTAAACTCTTCCGGAGAATACAGGAGGTGGCCAGAATATAAGGCCAGAATAACCTTGACACCAATTACGAAAGAGACACTACAAAAAAGAAACTAAAGAAAAGTCTGGGGGCGCCTGGGTGGCTCAGTCGTTAAGTGTCTGCCTTTGGCTCAGGTCATGATCCCAGGGTCCTGGGATCGAGCCCTGCATCGGGCTCCCTGCTCAGCGGGAAGCCTGCTTCTCCCTCTCCCACTCCCCCTGCTTGTGTTCCCTCTCTCGCTGTGTCTCTTTCTGTCAAATAAATGAATAGAATCTTAAAAAAAAAAAAAAAAAGTCTGGCAGTTTCTGAAAATGTGAAACGCGCTGGCTGTATGACCCCACGTCCCACCTCTAGGTGTCCAACCAAGTGTTAGTGAACTGAGGGGGAAGGGAAGGACGCCTGCAATTCGCATATCACTCAGAAAAATACCCACTTTATGTATAAAATATCAAATAGAAATATAAAAACATACATATAGAATAAGTAAATGTGGCAAAATGCTGAAAACTGCTGAATCTGGTAAAGGGTACATGCAGGTTCTATTATTCTTGTAGCTTCTCAGTTTGAAATCATTTCAAAAGAAAAAAAGCCTAAAAAGTCAAACACCGCGACAGGAGAAGCACCTCCTCGCCGTGAGCTTGCAGCTCCCTGGGGCGGAGAGAGTGGGGACTGCCAGTAGCAGCGGCAGGGCCTCCCCCCAGTCATCCCCAAGCCCCGCCAAGGCCTCACCATCTGGAAGTCCTCGGCCTGCAGGTAGTGCTGCACCAGGAAGCCACAGACGTCCCCGACACGGATGGTGCTCTCCAGCTCCGGCTCCTCCAGGAGCAGCCCGCACTGCCTGACCGCCTCCTTGGGGTCCTCGGTGTACGTCCTGCCGAGAGCAGAACCCCACTACGGGTCAGGGGGCACAGCAGGCTTGTGGCCTGAATGAGGAGCTCCTGGCATGGGCAGGACGGAACTTTTGTGAAGTCAACGCCCATGAATTAAACAAATTCTCTAACGAGTTCATTCATAAACTGGCTGATTCATTGAATAAAAACTTACTGGTCGCTCACAGTCCTGGTACCGCACCAGACTCAGCCTGTCACCCAGTCCTTGCCTGGTTCAGTCTGGAGGGGATCACTGTGATGCAGGGGGATGCGGGGCACCCTGCCCAAGGTGGTCAGGCAGGGGGTGACCATGAGCGAAGGCCAGCGGGCGGTGTGCAAGCGGGGGAGGGAGCGAGCGGGAGAGGGACCCGGAGGGGCCTTGTGGGGAGGAGGGGCTCAGGCTCTCGCTCTAGGAAGCCCAGTCCTGACGCTGTATGGTCCTTGCTGCCCATTGCCCCCCTCTCTCCCCACCGCAGCCCAAGCTCAGCAGATATTCCAGAATTTACATGTCCAAGCAGGGAGCTGCATTTTACACAACAGTGCTCAAAGTGTTTCTGGAACTTCTCTTCTAAAAGCTGTTCTCAGAGAAGGAAAATGCTTTCATTGGTTTAGGCAGAAGCTTAGCTCTGCTGCCCACACTGCAGGCTCTTGGAAAAGCTGGACGAGTTGCCAATAGATAAAAACTGGCCTCATGTCCAAATTTAGATGCATAGTCTTTCCTAAAAATAGCAACAACATGCTGCCCCCAGCCTCCTTCCCACAGTCTCTGTGGCCCCCAGGTGGTATAGTGGCCCGCCTGCTCCAAACCACTGAGCTTGAGCCCTGCACACACCTGAGCAGGTCCCAGGCTCCCCTCAGATACACACTCTCCTGACTTGCATCTGCCTCACCGCCCCCACCCCAGACTTCTGTTTTTTTTCTGGAACAGTCTTCCCGGCGGTGCGCCCAGGTTTGGGGAATTCCCCAGGAGGAGCTCATCGAGAAGGAGGCAACATAATGTCCACGTGTCCTACTTAGGGTCCACGGGACTCCTCTGAGACTCCTCTGCACTTGCTCACTGCAAGTGAGCAAGTGAAACTGGTCTGGTCCCCAGCAGGGAGAGGAGCCTGGGGGGCTCTGTGTCCCTGCTTCCCCACTCTGCTCTGGACACACCTTCGGGCCTGGATGAACCGCTTCACCAGTGTCATCTTGCTCTGCAGCTGAGCCAGCTTGGTCTCCTGATCCAGGGGGCTCTTGGCCTTAGCCTTGGACAGGCACTTGTAGGCCTCTGTCAGTGCCCCATGGGCTTTGTCGTAGTTCTGGTACTCATCGATCTCCACCTGCATGGATGAGACCCGTCAGGGCCCCCGGGGCCCCACCACCCTCCTGGGGGTCCTGGCCCTGGGAGGAGGGTCTGTACCTGGGCACAGGCATCGTAAAAGCCAGCCAGCAGGTCGAGGGCCCTCCCCTTGGTGTAGAAGCTGATGATGTTCTTCATGATCTCCGGCTCCTTCCGCCAGTCCAGGGACTGCAGGTAGTTGGCGGCCATGATGTAGATTTCCTTTTGCCTTGAGACGCCCGCAAAGAACATGATTTTCTCCGTGTCCCCAGATTTCAGTAGCGCTCTCATGGCCTAGACAGAGGGCGAGCCCGAGGAAGGGCCCGAGGAAGGGCAGGGTCTGGGCTCGGACCTTGTGCTTGCCGTGCCCCTCCTGCCACCTCTCCCCGGACGCTCACGCAGGACTCCACCACAAGAGGGAGATCAGGGCTCCTCTGTCCTGTGGGGCCCTCGTCCTCGGAAGCCCAGGCTGGGAAAGCGCATCCCTAGAGGGGTAACCCAAGCAGTGGGGACGCCGTTTCCAGCCCGAGCCCACGCTCACCTTCAGCTTGTTCCCTGCCTGCGTGTACTTCTTGGTGGCCAGATGGTAGTTGCCCTGGCGCATGCAGCAGTTGGCGATCTGCTCCAGCAGCTGGCGCCGAGACTCTTCTGACAGGTCCTTGGAGTCCTTGGACACGGTCATCTTCTCGGCCATCTCCTCAGTGATGGTCATGTTCTGCTCCAGGCAAAGCTGCAGGGCTTCGTGGTACTGCAAGGCGCCACAGAGCAGGAAGGGGCGGTTAGCGCCGGGCTGCAAGGGGAGGCCAGGCCCGTGGCCTGGGGGGTGGGCGCCGGGGCAGGGACTGGACGCGCTCGCGGGGCAAGGGCCAACACTCGTCCCCGTGACTTTCACACTGCTGACACCCTGAATTGCAACGAGGGGAACGTGGAGCTCAAAAGACTACTGCACTGGTTGTGGGAGGAAAAGAAACCAGAACTTAATTTTCTTCTATAATTCGTTTCAAATTTTTAAGCTAAGGGTTTTGATTAATCTTGAAAACTGAAGGGAAATCGTATGCCCTTCACTTAAGAACACGTATTGGACAGAAAGCGTATGTCTTAGAGGTGGTTCCATCTCTGTCGGGACACTGGTGTCCTGGGAGGCGGCTCTTTACTGGGGGACAGCGGCGTGTGGGTGCCTCTCCCGTGTGTACAGTTGTGCTGAGGACGGATCCCAAGGACGGGAAGCGCTGGGTCGAGGGGCCTGTGAGTTCTACTGCAGACGGGCACCGCGTGCTGCTCGCACCCAGCCCGAGCGGGCCTGCTGACCTCTTCACCTGCACTGGCCTGACTCAGGGCAATGGGGTCTTCGTGAATCTTCACCTGTTATTTCTCTCATTATGGATGAGGCTGAGTATCTGATGTGCTGGGACCACCCACATTTCCTTCTTCAAAGAAACTGTCCATAGTCTTTGTTCTTTCCTTTTGAGTGGCTGGCAAATGTCTTCCTGGTTCATAGGAACTCCATACCTACTAGGAAAATTACACTTCGGGAGAGAGGTAGGATACGTTTTTTTCTCCCATTTTATTATTTATCTTTACTTTCTTGTGGTGTTTTTTCCCATGTGCTATTTTCAGATTTACATTTGGCTGAATGGATCAGTCCTTCCCACTGGCATTTGGGTTTTGAATCGTACTTAGAAGACGCCTTTCTTCTCTTTAGATTGTACAAGATACCGTGGTTTCCGATGGAGTGGCGGCTGGTTTTGCTGACACACGTCTCAGACCCACCTGGAATTTACTAGGACGCAGGAGATAAGTAGGGTTTACCTTTGTGTTTTCCCAAGTGGCTGCCTGGTTGCATCAACCCCCTTTACTGGATGGCTCATCTTTTGCCCACTGCTGGGAAATGTTCCTCTGCATGTACGAGATGAGTGTGTGTAAGTGGCTCTATGTCTGGATTTTCTAATATTTTCTGCTGATCTGTACGCCTGATCATACACTGGACCCCAATTATCCTACCTGTCATATATTTTACAATCTGAGGGCTTAATCACCTCTTGTTAATCTTCTTCCAGATTTTTCCTGGCTGTTCTGGTTTATTTGGTTTTCACTGCAAAACTACAGAATCCACTTATCTGGCTAGAGAAAGCCCAGTGGTGTTTCTCCTGGGGTCAGATTAGGTCTGGGGCTGCCTTGGGGAGGGTGGACACGTGCATCTGCTGGGTCTTTCTAGAACATGTGCTGAAGAATTCTTGTGTCGCTCACCAGTGAGCCACTCAACTGTAAGCATAATTCTGCTTCAGGAAGAAAGATCTTTCAATTTGGACAGGCTAATTTTGCATGACTAACAATCTTCTATGTCTCCATTCAGTGGCTATCAGGGAGAATATTTCTACTTAAAGAATGTCCAGCTTCTACTGAGCACTAGAAACAGTGCTGGCAAGGACGTGGTGGCATCGGAACGCTGTGTGCGGCTGGGCGGATGTGCTCTGGGGCAGCCGTGAGGGAGGGCGTCTGGAGGTCCCTCAAACAACTAGAACAGTTACCAGATGATCTGGCAATTCGAGTTCTGGGTAAACACCCGAAAGAACTGAAAGCAGGGTTCTGAAGAGATATGTGTTCACCCGTGTTCACAGTAGCGCTATTCACAAGAGCCAAGAGATGGAGGCCACCCAGTGTCTGCGGATGGGCAGACCCGAGGCAGTGTGCACACGAACGCAGCATCACGCAGCCCTAAAAAGGAAGGACATTCTGGGGCACCTGGGTGGCTGTTGGTTAGGCATCCGACTCTCAGTTTTGGCTCAGGTCATGATCTCAGGGTCATGGGACCTAGCTGCGTCAGGCTCTGTGCTCAGCACTGAGTCTGCCTGAGATTCTCTGTCTCTCTCCCTCCGCCCCTCCCACTTGTGTGCACGCATTCTCTCTCTCTCTCTAAAATAAATAAAAAAATCTTAAAAAAAAAAAAAAGGAAGGAAATCCTGACACCTGCTACCACACGGATGAACCCCGATGACGTGACGTTCAGGGAAACAAGCTGGACCCAGGACAAATCCTGTAGGATTCCACTTATATACGGTCCTTGGAGTGGTCCAATGCATTGACACAGAAGGTAGATGGTGGGTGCGGAGGCTGGGGAGCTGGTGTTTGACGGGGACAGCATTTCAGCTTTGCAAGATGAAAGCAGGTGCACGGAGACGGCTCTCCCCATGATGGGAGCATACTTGACAACACTGAGCTGTACTCTTAAAAAACAGCGAAGATGGTAACTTTTACATTACGTGTACTTTACCACACACATAAAGGATGAGTTCACCTCCCTAGTTATGGGGATTATGAAATGGGCAGCGAGTGTCCCCCTGGACCGGCTATGTGAGGCGAGCCTGCTTCTAGCGCTCCTTCACCCAGGGCAGGTGGGAGCCACGGCCTTCTTGTGATATCGTAACCATGAGAGACGGTAAAGCCACCTCCACCGCGTCTGGAAAAGGCAGCCCCCAGCTTGGGTGCCCGAGGGGGTGCCGAGCGGGGACTGCCAACCGTACCTTCTTTGCTGCCAGCAGCAGCTCCACTGCCTTCTCGTACTGGCTGTGCTCAGTGAAGAAGTCTGAACAGCGGGCCAGGAGGGCGGGGTCCGACCTCTCATCCAGGTCCTCCGCTATGAGCTGCAGGGCCACGAACTGCTGGGTGGCGAAGGCCAGCTCCAGGGCCTTGGAGAAGTGGCCGGCCTGTGGACGGTGCGCAATCTGAGCAGCGCCCAAGCCCCAGGTCGCGAGAACACCGAGTGGCCCCCTGGCAGATACTGAGACAGGCCCTGGGGTCCCTGCCCTCGCTCACCTTGTGGTAGAGCATGACCGCCCTGTCCATGTGCTCGCCCTTGTCCTCGTAGTAGAGCGCCGCCTCAGTCATGTCCTCAGGAGAGCTCAGCAGAGCCAGGTTCATGAGCTGGTCATCCAGGCCATTCTCCTGTGGGGGGTGGGGGATGCCCAGGGCTTCCTGTGCGCGTTTGCTAAGGGTGCCCTGGGGGAGCCCACCACCCCAACTCTGGCATGCTGCAGGTCCACGTGACTATGGTTTATTTCTTCCTTTCTTAAGATTTTATTTACTTATTTGAGAGAGAGTGAGTGAGAGTGAGCACAAGTAGGGGGAGCAGCAGAGGGAGGGAGAAGCAGACTCCCCGCTGAGCAGGGAGCCCGACGCAGGGCTGGATCCCAGGACCCTGAGCAGAAGGCAGATGCTTAATGACTGAGGCACCCAGGCATCCCATGACGATGGTTTCTAACCAGTGTCAGACTGTTACATGGGGTCTGTGTACCAGCATTTTGGGAGGCTTCCTTCTTTTTCTATTAACAGAACATTGCTCTCTGAGCCCTGGATCGGAACACTTTCACGCATGCAGAACGTCCTTCCTGCTGCTTACAGGCCACGAGCAACGAGCCAGCCTGAGTGCTTGCTGGAAAGCCGTGGAAGCTTAAGGACTTCTCAGCGAGAATCAGAATTCGGCACTTCACAAACACCGCCAGGGGGCTTGAGACCAGCGGGAGCAGGTGCAGTGGAAAGGTGCAGGTCTCCAGGGTGGGGGACATGGCACACACCATACTGTTCTCCACGTTTTCTGTGTGAACGTGGGCAACAGCAGGGGCCCCTTTGTCCACCTGCCCGACTTGCGTGCCCGCTGCCCCGCCTACCTTGCACAGGCGGATGGCGTTGTTGAAGGCCTGCGCCCGCGAGTAGAAGTGCACGGCCTGCCTCACCTCCTCCTGGCTCTCGTACTGGCGGGCCAGGTGATAGGACGCTGCCCAGTTTCCACTCTCGTTGGCTATCTCAGCAGCCTGGAAAGAGAGCAGCGGGCCTGGGGCTCTGTCTCTGATCCCCACCCCCGCAGGCCCCCCGGATGCTCCTACCTTCTGAATGTTGCCCTGGAAGCAGTAGATGCGGACCAGGGAGAAATAGTCCTGTGCCAGCTCGTAGTAGCGCAGCGCCGCGTCCATCTCTGCCTGGCTCTCCAGGTACTGGGCCCACCACCTCCACAGGGTCCTGGGAGGAGCCCGCCAGACCCACTCAGGGCCTGCGCCCCCTGGAAAGGACCCCGGGTCCCCAACGCCTCCCTCACTGTGCCTTCACGCAGCCAGCAGCCAGGAGGGAGCGTGCAAACTGGGTGACGCGGCCAGGAGTGAGAGCCCAGGGTCTGGAGGAAAGGCCCCGCCCTAGCAGGGCCTCACACTCTCCCACGGGAAGCAACGGAGGGAGGCCCCCGGGCCCTCCCACGGTCTGCCCACTGGCCCTGACATCCAGCAGCAACACTTACTTGTCCTTCATCTTATTGATGTAGAGCTCCAGGGACTGCAGGTCCTCCGAGAGCATTCTGGGCACCTCGAAGCGGTGGGTGTCTGACTTCTCATAGCTGCAAGAGAAGGGAAACAGTGACTCCTCCCCACGGTCTCAGCACCGCACGGCGGCGCCCAGCAGCTCATGGCGCTGCCATGGCACAGCCAGCGACCCCAGGCCCAGAGACCTGACCCGGCACGGGCTGGGAGGCGGGCTGTCTGAGGTTCTCCTGGTGAGACTGAGCTCAAGGTCCCCAGCAGACCTGGAAGGCCACCACCTGCCCTGAGGTAGTGCCTCAGTCTAGAAGCTTCCTCTAGGTAACTCTATGGGCGCCTCACTGGGGCAGAGGGGGAAGCCGGAGGCAAGCGGGCCCATCCCGGCTGAGCCCGGACGGGGCCCCACACTCACTAGCTGAGGGCCAGGCCGCGGTCAGCACTGGCCTCCAGGTGCCTGGCGTAGTTGTAGTAGGTGGCACGCAGGTGGATGCGGTCGTGGAGCTCCGCGACCTCCACGGCCTTCTGCCACTGGTCAGAGGCCTGGTACAGCTTGTTCAGGAGGTCATAGCGCCCGCACTTCCTGTACAGCTGCCCGGCATCCTCCTGGAGGTGGGAGAGCGTGCATCAGCCCTCCGGCTCCAGGAGAGCTGCCTGTGTGCCCCCGCATGCAGTGATGCCACACGCCATTGCGGCATTCCGTCCCACAGCGAGAAAGCAAGACTGACTTAGGTGTCAGCCGGGAGGGCTGGGGGGCTGTCCTGCATTCTGGGAGGAGACCCCACCCGCCGCAGTGTCCTGTGGACCGGGAGCTGACTCGGGTGTCTGCCTGCCCCCTCCCTGCCTGGCTCCCCAGGTGCATGATGGACCATGAGCTCATGTACGTGCAGGAGACGGGGAGGGCCCCGTAGAGGAGAGAGGCTTTGCTCTGCTTTTTGGCTCAAGCTCCTTGAGGGGGTTTCTGTTCCCTGCTACCGAGTGGCTCAGACATGCATAGGCCATGACCTGCCCTGTAAGGCCAGTGCCTTCCCTCTGCCCGCCTGCCCACGCCAGGGCGGCGCCCGACTCACCAGCATGCCCAGCTGTATGGCCAACATGGCCACCCTGGCCTCCAGCTCTGGCTCCTGCTCAGCCTCCCGCAAGGCTCGTGCTCCACGCGCATGGCCCATGTTTCCCAGGCACACCTTGGCGACGTCCAGCCGCTGGGTCTTCACACACATGCGCGCCATGTTCTCCCAGACCGCCTCGCTGTGCCAGGGGATGCGGCAGCTCCGTGAGCTTGCAGCCCTCGCACCCCTGCCACCCCCCGAGACACATACCAGACACAGCAACATGGCAAACCAGGGCCCCCACCGCTCCCTTGGCTGAAGGCCACCTGTGTCCCCTGCAGCTGATGGGAACAGACCCTCTCAGGCCTCCCACACACCCACTTTCCTCCCTGCTTTGATGGCCGTCTGCTCGTCAAACGTTCCTTGCTCTACACCTGCCTGCACCCTCTGCTGAGCCACGGAGGTGCTGAAGCTGCCCTCCGGCAGGGACCCCGCAGGGAAAAGGGGCTGTAGAGCCTTCACACCCCAGTGGGCCTGGGGAAGGGGGTGGGGAGCCCCAACCCTGATGCCCCTGAGGACCAGTGCATGATGCCCAGTGTGGGGTCTGCTGGTGGGCCCCTGACCTGGGCTGAATAGAGGTTGGGGGTCCTGGGGATGATCTTGCACGTCCCCAGGACTCCGTCCTTGTTCTCAAGCTCACGGGCCACCGCGGGGCTCCACACAGCAAGGCGCCGACCAGACACAAGCCTTTCCCTTCTCCCTTTCCAAGTGGATTCCGCGTGGGAATCCTCTTTAAGATACTCCATACCCCAGGGTCTCAGGGACCCACGTGGGGGTGTGGACAAGGTCGCTTGTGCCTCCATGCCCTTTTCACCCTCTGCTAAGTCCAGAAAACAGGTGGCTGATATCTACATATGATTCAAGTGGAAAACCCAAACAAGCAGAGAAACCCGCGGCCGTCCCAGAGCCCTTCCCTGACTCGGTTTCCCTGTGCCTCCCTGGGCTAACGCTGTTGGGCCTGCTGTGTGCATGAGGGGGACAGGTCGCTGAAGGCCGGGCTGCTCCCACGCCACCCTCTGAGCAGGGCCACCAGTGGCCTCCACCAAGCTGGGGGGGTGGGTGGGAAGCGAGTACTGGAAGAGCAGCCGGAGACCTACCGGCTGGGAAGGGCCCCAACGCAGGACGTGGAGCTCTGGGTTTTGGACAGGGGCCAGCCCACCACAGCTCCAGCGCTTCCTGTCGTCCCCGCCCGCCCTACTCACATCTGCACCTCATCACTGTGAGAGGGCAAGGCACACGGCTGCCCAGGGGCCTGGCCTGAAAACGGCCCCCCTTTCTGGAAAGCCCTCTCTTGAGAGCTGCCGGAACTGGCCCCCCAAGCCCCTCTTCTCAGGCCTGCCACTCAGGCTTGCAGGGTTCATGGCCTCCTGGCCCACCAAGAAGCCCGAGCTTCTCTGCTCTGAGACAAAGCTCCCGCCCGCCCGGCCGTCATGTGCACGGACAGGGCAGGCACACGGGGCGCTGCTACTCCCCCCCACCCCCCAGGGCCCAGCATGCACACCTCGGGAGGATGGGAAGGGCCCTGGGGAGGTTTGGGTATCTGGGGTGGGCCCCACAGTCCTGTGTGGGCAGGGTCACTCCTAACTCATATTCTGTGCCCAGGCCTGTGGCCCCCAGCTAGAATCTGGGGGTAGTGGATGGAGCAGGGTCTCCAGACATCACCTGTAGGGAAGCTGGATAGAGCTGACCCAGCAGCCATCAAAGGCTACCCAGGGATAAATGATTTAAATAAATAAGGGGGGAAGCTGATCTCTCCAAGTGGAGCATTAAGCCTCCTTGTGGAGGCAACCCACTGCACTATGTCCTTAGGGACTCTGAGTGGTCCTAGTTCTCCTGGGAGAAGGGGGCCATATGCGGAGGGCTATGGGTGCCCCCCTGGAGCCCCCAGGAAGCTGAAGCAGAACATAGACCAAGGAGAGAAGGTAGCAGCAAGAACTCAGCTGATGCATTTGCTACAAACTCTGCTGGGAAAAATGCTGAAAACAGGCCAAATCCCTCAGGGAATGGAAGGGCAGATAATTCTCCAAAGACCCCTGTCTTTCAGGGACATAGGCTTAGTGGTGGTGGTGGTGGGGGTGGGGGTGGCGCCCCTTGCCTGCAGCAGGTACAGAGCCCCCTACAGACATGTGATCCAAAGTAACAGGACTGGTGAATATTCTTGCTGTTCTGATTTTGTAAAAATCAGGACAGGCTAAACATTTGCTATGTTAAGACCATGCCTGTGTCCCCAGACCTAGTTCTTTCCCTAGATCTGGTTTTATCAATGCTGGTGATAGACCATGTCTGACTTATATGATGCATCTTTTTCTTTTTTTTAAGATTTTATGTATTAAGAGAGAAACAGCACGTGTACACGCATGAGCAGGGGGAGGAGCAGAGGGGGAGGTGGGGTTAAGAATCTCAAGCTGACTCTGCACTGAGCACAGAGCCCAATGTGGGGCTCGATCCCATGACCACATGATCATGGCCTGAGCAGAAACCAAGAGTTGGACGCTCAACCCACTGAGCCACCTAGACGCCCCTCTGATGCATCTTATGTGGGAAATGTCTGTGACTCTAGATATCTGATCATCCTTGAGAAATGACAGCACAGCAAGTGTTAATAACTTTTGAAGATAACCATTGCTAATTTGATTATCAGCTGCCATTAAATGAATTGTAAAACTAAAAAAAAAAAAGCCCCCAAAACAAAAAAGAAAACCCACAAAATAACGGGGGCTGGGGCTCTAGACTCACAGGAACTCTCTGGAGCTCCAGAAGCGGGAGGTGAGTGGGGTGCAGGCAAGCCGAGGGGACCAGGCCAGTCCCACCATGCTGGACTCATCTCACCGCCTCTGTGTCCCCGGCAGGTGTGTGGCCTCCCTGCACCCCAACCCCAGCCTCCTCCCCTGTGACGAGGGCACCTGGCGATGAGTGGGCAGCTCGGGGTCTGAGGGGTCTGACTGCACAACGTCCAGGGTGCACGTGCTAGTAATGGGGTGTGTGGGTGCCTTTCTCTCTGTGCACAGCCGCTTCGGGGCCCCAGATAGGCGTGGCATCTTGGGGGGCGGCCCCCCTTCTCCCGTGTGTCTGTACGTGCAGAAGGGATTGAGCTCCCCCATTGGGATGCACAGCCAGCACAGACACACGCCGGGCCACAGATCACACTCCCTCCGCCCTCAAGCCTCGCTGGGGGACCTGTACTGCGTGTCCAGGACCCCACCGTCTTGTACCTCCATCCAGGATGATGCTCCAGCCTGGTGGTTCTGCGGGTGTGGGCCCCTGACCCACCCCATCTGGGTGGCAAGTGGGGGCCTCTCCACCAGGCCCGGCCACTTTGTCTACTGCCTGTGAACCCGTGACAAGGGTAGGCCCCGGGGCGCCTACGTGCTGGGGGAACCAGCGGATGGCTGTGGGTGACTGGCCACCAGCATCCTGCCCACTCAGGCCCTGGGCCCAGGGCAGGAACATGCTCCGTGGCCACTGTCTGCCTCTGGGGCTGTTCTGTGGTACCTGAGCACCAGGCTGGCAGGATCCAAGACACACAGGTGGGACCACGGGTCTGCTGTGGGCTGGCACCCCAGGCCTTGCCCTTGGGAAAGGAAGGTGGGGAGGGCAGGGGAGGAGGGTCCTGGAGCAGGACTTGAGAAGGCCTCCCTGCTTTCCTATCAGGAAACACATCCTGTTAGCGTCTGGCTGCCGTGGCTTGGCTGCTATTTGTTGCAGTCGGCTACGCCCTCCATCCAGCTCACAAAAAACAGCCTCAAAAACAACCATTTCCTCTCTGCGGAGGGGGGGCCGCACACGCGCGCGCACACACAGACACACACGCACATGCACCTCCCTGCAGCAGGCTCGCTGCTTTCCAGGACCGGCTGTTTCGTGGCAGAGGCACAGGGCAGGGGCTCCCGCAGTGAGAGGCTGAACCGCTCCCGGCACAGCTCCCCCCGGCCCTGCTCAGAGCCTGGCGGCTGGTTTTGCTCTGTGGCACTGGTTCTAAGCAGTGAGGTGAGACAGACCCCCACATTGCTGCCCACCTCTCCCGTTTCTTGTGGGAAGGAGAGGCCTTGCTTCCCAAGAAGACGGCGCACGCACGACTCTGGACTCTCGCTGGTGCCCCGGCTTATTCCCCGGGATGGGCCGAGAGGCTGGCTGCAACTCAGGCCTGGCCCTGCTCCAGGTGCAGGAAGGAGGGTAGGGAGGGCCTGAGGTGAGCTCACCTGCACCTGTCACATGGGCCTTCCCGATGCCACTGAGAATGAGCGGTGATGTCCTCTAGCAGCCCCTAGCTGGTCTCGGCTCTCCCTGGCCACAGCAGCTGACCGGGACTGGGACTTTCTCCACGACAAGGGACAGCACCGGCAGTCGGCGATGACTGTCCAGAAACTGGTGGCCACAGCAGCGCTGGTGGCCCTGGTCTCTCTTGTCCTCAACAACGTGGCGGCCTTCACCCCCAACTGGGTGTACCAGACGCTGGAGGATGGGCGCAAGCGGAGCGTGGGGCTGTGGAAGTCCTGCTGGCTGGTGGACAGGGCCCGGGGAGGGCCGAGCCCTGGGGCCCGGCCAGGGCAGGCGGACGCTCGGGACTGTGAAGCTCTGGGCTGGGGCTCTGAAGCGGCAGGCTTCCAGGAGGCTCGAGGCACCGTCAAACGTAAGTCTGCTTATCTTTATGTCTCCTTTAGGGCGGTCAGGGCCTGCGAGCTCTGACGGCATAAGGTGGACATGGGGCGCGTGTTTGGTGACCGGCAACCCAGGCGAGCCCCGAGCTCTGCGCCCAGAGGTGCCCAGACCTGCCCGGCTCCTTTAGGACAGAATTCTTCCCGTGCAAGTGTTGGGCTTTTCTCTGCCTCCACACACAGGGAAAGGACAGACCCACTAACCAGATCAAAGAAGATCTGCTTTTCTTGGAAAATACACCTCGTTAGTAAAATAAACAAGAAGCTTAAAAACATGTGGCTGAGTTCCGACTTCACTCCACAGTTGTCAGGGTCATCGAGGCAGGACTTCCGGGAGGAGACCAGCCACGGGGGCAGTGAAGGGGCTCAGAGCAGCAGCTCTTGAGAGCAGAGCCCCCCGTGGTCTTGTCCTGGCCCTGGCTGGTCGCTGGCGGCTGGGTCTGTTGGCTGCTCTAGAAGGTGGGAAGTGGACTTTGACCATGGGGTCAGGTTTGAGTGTGTGGGTGGGAAGGCTCACAGTGAGACATTTGTCACCGAACGTGTCATCGACGTGGTCACAGCAGCTGACAGGCAGAGGTCTCCCCAAGCTGCCTCTTTGAGGCTGTTGACGAGAGTCTAACTCACAGATGGACAGGTGACAGAGCTCATCCTTTCAAGAATGTGAGGCTTTGGCAGGGCTTTTGCTAACTGCTCTCAGAGGGTCCTCAAGCAGCACAGGTGAGCTCTGTGCTCGGGGTGGGAATGTCCCCACCTGCCACGTGCTTGGAGCCCTGACCCACGAGGGAGCCGGGGTGGGGGTGGCGTCCAATTCCACAAAGAGATGGAGGCTGCAGGAGACATGTGCTCGGCCCGGTCCCTGGGGGGAGGCAACCCCAGTCTGTCCACTCAGAGCCCCTTGCCGTGTAGCCTGGGGGTCTTCTGTTGGGGATGGGCTATGTCTGGCAAGCAGGGCTTTCAAACTTTTCCACAAACTCAAAACTCAGCACAGCTGACCTTGGGTCCCAGGGGACTTGCTGGGTCCTGGGACTGTCCTGAGGAGTCATGCAAGCCATCGACCCTGAGGCTCTAGTGTGGGCTCTGCGCTGCCCTGACCCACAGAGCACCCCCAGCCAGGCCTCCCTGTCAAGCAGGGGCCCTCCCTGGGCGCCCATACCCTCTGACCCTTGCCGAGGCCAGGAGGGTACACAGGGTGGGGATGTGCTTGTCTCCAGAACACCTTCCCACCTGGCCACCCGCCTGTGGTCCCTCCCACGATTTGACAAGCTCCTTGTACGACTTCTACAACATCCTCACCACTGGTAACGCATCCATGGCAGCTGAGCCGTAACCTCTGGGCGTCAGTATTTGCCCCAAGCGAAGGAAACAGCTTGGAAGGTTCTCGTGCGGGAGACTGAGCTGCTGACCCACTTCTCGCCTGGTCCGTGTGCACGAGCTGCAGGATGCAGCGCGCCGGGCTAATCTGCACGGGGGCCCCAGCACCTGCCCCCTCACGTCAGACCAGCTCCCAGGGAAAACCCCGGCCCTCTGTGCCACCACTCCACTGGTGTAGGGATGGGGGAGGAGGGAGCGGGTGGTGCCCTGCTCAAATTCATGCTGGCTCAGCGCTGAACACCCCTCCACCCCGCATGCTCCGCAGTCATCTCGATCCGTTACAGGCCAGTGTGTGGCCGCAGGCCTGACTCGATCCATCCCAAGCTCCCCATCTCAGGTGCTAGAGTCAGGCTGTCCTAGAGCCTGTCCTTGTCTGCTCTGCTCTCAGGGTCCTGGCAACGCCCTGCAGAGCCCAGAGTCCGAGCCACTCCGTGCTCACGGAGCACCACCTGACGTTCTGCACTGCGTCAGGGGACTCTGCTGCAGGGGTCCTCAGTGACACGCGGGGTCCTGTCCTCCAGGACTGGGGGGCTCTTCCTGCCCGCCTCACTGGGCTGCATGCGGCGATCGTGATGGTTATCCCTGCTCAGGAGGCTTTCCTCGCTGTGAGGCGCCGTGGGGATTCAGCAGACGTGAGGTCCTCCTCTGGCCCAAGGAGAACTCCCAACCCAGTCCCGGTCAGACTTGCTCTCTGGGCGTTTCTCATCTTTCCAAATTCCAGACATTCTGTCAGGCGCCCTAACCTCCTTTTCTAAAACAAGTAAGGGGTGAGTAAACATGCAGTTAAACCTTGAGCACCTGGCCCGGAGGGGGTCACTGCTCTCTGACCACCGAGGCAGACAAAGGGCACTGGGCCTGCCCGGCCACAGACCCTCGTGCCACATTCCTGTGGGGTGCCACTGCCCAGGCTACATGCATGGTGATCACAGCCTGTCAAACGTGCACCCCCTCCCCTGTTGCAGGTCCCCTCCAGGTGGCTGGCAGAGGGATCGTGGCCCACAGGGCAGTCTTCTCAGGCAGGTGGTGGGTCTGTGGGCTGTCACTGCTTTATCCTTCACCCTCCCACATCTTCACATTCATGGGGCTGGAGGCTGATGGGGTGAGGATGCCACAGGGGGCTGTTGGTGGCCAGGGTGTGTGGCTTCAGCTGTGCACCAGGAAGGACAGAGAGCTGGGCGGAGGGAGCGGGAGGGCAGGCCACTCCCCTCTGTGCGAGTGTGCCCTGTGTGCGAGACTTTCCTTGCCTGGCCTGCAAGGCTGCGCTGGGGAACCTTGCACTTCCCTGGGCCGGCCCTGAACCTGAGTGCCCAGCATGTTTACCGCCCCTCATCTCTGAGGTCACACCTATCTCCCATATCCGACCACCTTTGAGGCTACAAGAATCTCTGTGTGGTCACATATTGGTAAAACTAACTGCAAAGAACGTGGGGTGTGAAGACCCCAGAAAGAGCATATGAAGAGCAGGGCCTCCACAAGAAGGCAGGTCGGCCAGTCTTCAGCGCACGGGAAGGACCTGCCTGGAGCCTGATCCGTCCTGACAGCAGGACCAGTTTGGTGTCCTGCATGCACGTGCGGCCACTGGTCAGGCTGGCTGCACCTTGGGTTCCACCACGAAGACTGCCTGGGCAGCCAGGAAGTTTCCGGCAAATTGGCCTGAAGCCTGGCTCTCAGCCTGAGCGGCCACCTCAGGCGGAGGAGGTAAGGGAATGTGGGTGCTGGCGCCTTCCCCAGCCAGGCCCCGCTGCCACCCCAGCGCCAGGAGCCCCGCACTCGCCAGGCCTGGCCTCTGGCACCCTAGGCGTTTACTGAATCAGACGAGCGTCAGGGTTTCTATCAATGGCAGGAACGATCTGCAGCTACTCTCAAGAGCACAGTATGAGCTCTCAGCCCGTGGGAGTGAAGCCCGCTGGGCAAGAAAGCGGTACTGGGGAGAAAAGCCGGTGAGAGAGCATAGCCCCAACCATGCTCACTGTCCACACAGCTCGTCTACACGGCCAGATAGGTCAAAAGCAGCCGCCAGTTCGGCGCAATGAAGAAGTTGGGCAGGTGGGGACTGTCATCCTCCAACGGCCCGATCCGCCCTCAGGGCCACCCTGACTTCCCAGCAGCCAGGCCTCTGCTGTTCGGCTCTGCTCGTGTCTGCGCCGCTGGCCTCAGGGAAAGGCCTGGGATCTGCAAAGGGCAAGAGCCCTGAGCCTGTGAAAGACAACGGGGAGGAGGAAGGTGCTTGACTCCTGACGGGCAGGAGGAGCCAGGCCTGGGGCGGGGAGTGGTGCAACACGTCGGTTCACTCCGGGCTCCTCAGGCACTAATTATGAAGGGCAACAGTCACAGACACCGGGGCGCAGACACGGCAGCAGGCTGGGGCCGGGTGTCACAGCAGGCACGCTCCTGCAGGCTGGCGCCCTGCCGCCCAGCACACGGGGAAGCTGTGTCTGTCCACAGGCCTCTTGCGCCAGCACTGCGTACCCCCCTCCCCCACCCGGGGGAGTGGAGAGCACAGGGCAGGGAGGGCAGGTCGGTGAGGCCCCGGGCACAGATGGAGGCAGGAGCTGCCCGAGCTAACCACCTGTCTTGTCCCCTGTCGTTCCCACAGTGCAGTTCGACATGATGCGCGCCTGCAACCTGGTGGCCACAGCAGCGCTCGCTGCGGGACAGCTCACCTTCGTCCTGGGGCTGGCAGGCCTGCCCCTGCTGTCTCCTGATTCGCAGTGCTGGGAGGAGGCCATGGCTGCCGCGTTCCAGCTGGCAAGTGAGTACCCCCGGGGCCCCGGGCAGGCAGGGGGGCCACACACTTGGTCGCATGGGGCTGGCAGGCCCGCTGCGGTCTTCTAATGTCACCACGACTCCCGTGGGTCACCCTCCCACCTTTCACCATGGGCAGAAGTGAGACAGAACCACAGGTGGGGGCGCTGAGGCCGCAGCGAGCACCTGGGCTCCCACCCTCTCCTGCTGTAAGACAGGGTGCTCCGCATGCTGGCGCTCTAGGCTCACGTGCTTGCTTTCTGAAGTCCGCGGCATCTGCTATGTCTTTGCCTGTCTGCAGCCGATGTGGCTGGTGGCCTGGGGTCAAGCCCCTCCAGTGATGGTGCAGCAGCCTGCCACGGGCAGGGGGAGAGCCCCCACCTGAGCCCGCACCTCCGCCGCCTCACCTTCCCCACTAACGCTGTGTGAACGGGGAGGTCAGGGTGAGCATGAGGGTCCAGCCAAGCTCATCTGCACGCTCCTTGAACAATGCAGCTTTCTGGGACCCGGCCGGGGTCAGCGGCAGGCCCTTCCTCATGAGCAGCACAAAGCATGGAGGACACGTTAGCTCCTGAGCGCACCGGCCTGTCCTGGCTCCCACACCCAACAGCCCATGCTGCCACAAGAGCGGGGTGGGAGGCCACACCGGCCGGGCCTTGGGGGCGGCTGTAGCGTGAACTGAGAAAGGGCACGGGCACACCCTTGGTGTCAGAAGGCTGAGAATGGTGGCAGCGGCGGCGTAAACGAGAGATAGGATTGTTTCCGGAAGTTGTGCACAAGTGGCCATGGAAACCACAGAAGCTATTCACATGACCCCGGGGGGTCTTCTCTGCTGGTTTCCCCTCCCCTATGCCTCCTTCCTGCCAGCTCACCTGGGGACGTTCGGGTTTTCTGCTGCCTACTGGCGAGCGTGTGAGTGGAGGTCCTGCGCGGGAATGACGTGGGCTGGGGTGTGGGGATGTGATCAGCCGACCCACCTGCCTCTCCCACTGCTGGGGAATGGCAGCATGCCCCAACACTGAAGGTACAGTTCCAGCAGACCCAGGAAGAGAAACTGCAGGAAGTCTGAAGTGAACCATTCCGGGAATAATGGCCCCCGGCCCTTATCTTTCTGGAGAATGAGGCTGACAGACTGGCAGGAATTCACATGCTGGAAAGTGAGCCGGGTGGGAATCAGGAATTGGAAACAGGCCTTCCTGTGCCTTTTAATAGAAGGCGGGTGGTCCTGGGCCAGTCACTTCCCCACGGCCGGGTCGTCCGCGGGGCCTGGGAGCACCCAGGGCCGACCAGACGGTTTGCAGGAAAGAGCAGCTGTGGGGCCGAGGGAGCTGGACAGGCGCCTTGGCTCTGTCACCTGCAATCCGCGGGAACTGGGGCTGGCGCATCCGTCTGCCCCCACAGGGCCGGTCTTGAGAAGGAAGGAGATGTGGGTGAGACGGGGTCTCTGACCACCTCAGCCTCCTTCCCTTATCCAGGGAGGTGGGTAAAAACATGCACATCCCAGAGGACAGTGACCGTTCAGAAAATCACTCCTCTGCCCTCCGCTGACCTTAGGGCCATAAGGCAGAAATGGGGTCCTCAGCCTCACTGAG
Source organism: Leptonychotes weddellii (assembly GCF_054177405.1). Taxonomy (NCBI): domain Eukaryota; kingdom Metazoa; phylum Chordata; class Mammalia; order Carnivora; family Phocidae; genus Leptonychotes; species Leptonychotes weddellii. Next base: position 34,709,112 of record NC_138373.1, on the reverse strand, counting down.
GCTGCCCACTTTCTATCGCATGGGCTTATCTGAAACTCTATCCCCTCCAGAAGGAAGTGGAAGATTAGGAACAGATATTCAGATATTCAGGCATTGAAGAAATGAAAGGAACAGCTCTTGATTCTGAAAATAACTCCTTGCAGCAGAATAAACGGACCACGGCATTTTTAATATAGAATTATTGGGAGAGAGACTGTGGGTTTGGTGTCAAACGGACATCTTACTTCCTACGAACCCTCATTTCAGAACAAGACAGTGTTGCTTCCAAATCACATATTTTCGAGCAAGTGGAGATGGGGGAGCCCTGTGAAGGAAACGGGAGCTGTCTGGCGGCAGCCCTGGGGCGTCCTGGGGCCTGTCCTGGCTGTGGGGCGGGGGTGCTCTCTCCTGGCTGTCCCCAGACCGGGGCAGCCTCTGCTCACACACCATCAGACCGGTACAGGCTGACGGGAAAAGCCAAGAGCACCGGCTCTGCAGGCTTCTCCAGGAGGCTTTTCCTGGAGGCGTCCCACCATCACTCCCGCAGGTCTGTTTTGCCCAAAAAGGAAATGCACTTGGCCCTGTTTAGACTTGTTTCATTGACAAACAGTACAGAATGCAGCCATGTGTCTTTCTTCCACCACACTGCTAATTTTAGAGTTAGGTTTTTTCCTGTGCTCCGGTCTGCTTTAAACAGTCAGGGAGAGAGACTGAAGGGCGCCGGGATATCCTGTCCCAGGAGGGGAAATGCCTGCTGGTACCTGTTATGCAAGCAAACCTTCAGTCCCCAGTGCTGGGGCCAGAGGGTGGGCAGCGGGGAGAGAAGGTGCTGACGAATTCATGGGGAGGCGGGGAGGCCGGGCAGGCTGGAACCCAGCAAGGATGGCGACTCCCCGCCTGCCCGCCGTTCTTCCCATCCGGGCACCGGGCCCTGCTCCTCATACTTGCTCCTCTGAGGGACCCTGTCGTAGGGACGTGTAGGGCCCCGAAGCTGCTGTCCTCAAACAGGTCCCGCCAGCCATTCCACCTGCTGCATTCTGTTCACAAAGTCACACCCAGCAGTTTCCAGCTTCCTTGCAGAAGCTTCCAAGTGTAATTTTAATTTACCTTGAAGTTGAAAAGATTACTTTCTGTCCCTTACTCCACCTCTACAAGCTGAACATCTGCATGCAACCCCCGTTTTCCCTGTGGCGACGGCTCCCATCGGGGCTGCAGGGGTGCGATGAGGACCTGCCTATGCAGTGGCCACTGGGCCGACCCCCACCCAAGTGCAAGCAGCCCCCTACCACAGCCACGTTCCCATATGGGCTCCTGGAGGCTGGCTCTGCAGACCCGTCCTCTGTCCTTTACTCTCTTGCTTTGGCCAACTTCTGCTCGTCCGAGTCTGGTCTCACTGCTGTGTGAACAAAGGCGCACGGTCGTCCTGGCCTGCTTACTGCAGATGTGTTGGACCCTGCGTCACACACCCGAGCGACGCCTGGGGCAGAGCAGACCGCTGAGGGCCGATTCAGCAGGCAGCGTGCCTGGAGGGCACCTCGGGGTGAGGCTCCTATGCAGTCCTGGGACATCTAGGTGCCGCATCAGGTTCTGAGGTCCTGGGTGAGCCACCTCATCCCTAGCTCCTGTGCAGCCAGAGAGCTGGGGCCAACTGGCCGGTGGCGGCTCCATCATGCCTGCCGCTGTGACCACCCTGACCTCCCCCTGTGGGCCTGCTGGGGACGCCACACCGCTCTTTGCTCAGAGCCGAGCACTCCCCACTGCACCTGGAGTCCGTGCTGGAGCCCTGCCAGCAGGCCTGAGGACCGTCCCAGCGGGTGTCTCCAAAATTTCCTAAGTGTGACCGTCCTGTGGCTCTTCAGGTGCTTACGGCCCTGGGCCCTGGCTGTTGGCTGTGCAGGACTGACTGAGCAAACTGGGTCCCAGGCGAACATTTTTTGGGGGGACAATCTCATGGTTATTCCAGGCTCTGTTGCTGGCCTACCTCCATGTGTGCAGAACGTTAGTCCAGGCTCCTTGTCAATCATCTGAGTGACCCTGCAGCTTGCTCAGACTTACGGTTCTTCTTAAAGCGCGATTGCCATCACAAACAGGTCTAGTTCAAGTACAAACATACAGCCGACTTGCAGAGGCCTCCGCTCTCTGCTGTGTTCTGAGTGCCTCTGAGATGGTACCGGGCTCTCCTCGGGAACCCTAGCCAACGACTCTTCACCTCCTTTGGGGAGGCTGACCAGCAGGCCCGACTGAGCTCACGCCATGCTCCCAAGCCAGTGAACTCACAGGTGTGCAGCTCTGGCACTTGGCCCTTCAGAGTGCTGTCCCTGCACCACATATGTCCTATAGCTGGTGGATGCCAGCCCTCACTAGCCCGCTCCCGGCCCGGCCCTCCTCCTGAAACAAAGCCTCCCAAGCTCTAGTGGGACTACCGTGGGAGCAGAATCACTGCAGAAGCTCCTGGGCTCCTCGTCTCTGGCTTCTGGAAATCCTAATATTTTTTCTTATGATGGCAAAACTTAAAACACGCTAAGTACTCTGTGCTCCTGAGAATGCTCATGTCATCGGACCATCGCGGGGCAGTCGGGTTGATAAGCGGCAGCTGTCTTGGCATCTCGTGAGCCAGTGGGGATTCTGCTGTTCTTCTCATAGGAATATACAACTTTCTGTTTTTCACAATAGGGTGGTGCTCGCTTGGTCTGGACAACGTGCTTTTCTGTCTTTGGCACCTGCTTCCCTGGCGCCGGTCTGTACCCCAAACGTACCCTGTGTTTTCCCTTCACTTCCATGTCCTCTGTGCTGCTTAGAGTGACAGCATGTCAGGCATCATTTGGGAGCTTCAGTTCTGTGGAAACATGACCAGGTCCGCTGTACGTTTGGCTTTTCCTTTCCCAGAATCTCTCCCACTGGGGAGGAACACGTGGATCCCATCACTTTGCGGCTCACAGATGCTGGGACATCCCAACCACGGCCGTGCCCTGACACGGGCCACGAGCGAGTTTGCTCTGTGAATACTCTCTCTGGAAGCTGTCACAGGCGCAACGTGAAGCAGGTGTGCTGTGTGAAGGTTCAGGGTTCAGCCCCACGGTCTCTCCTTATACCACCTGCATGTGCTTGACCGTCACCCCAACAGGAAGGCCCTGTGACAGGCACTGGAGCCCTCGGAAGCAGGCAGGAAGGAAGCGAGAGGAAAGGGACGCTCTGCAGGCTGAGCTGTGATTCATAGAGCCCGCGTGGCCAGCTCACAGGAAGGGGCTGTTTGCTTTGGAAACAGAAATTCATGAGGATGGAATTGACTCCACAGGCAGAATTCAGGGTGTTTGCTCAAAGTCTCCCCTTGCATTTGTTTCTGGACAAACATGAACATCACTGGGAAGTCTTGGGAAAAAAGTCTCTGGGACAATTCTGAGGGGTTCTCCACACCAGGATGTGCCAGAGATGGGGAAGCCCAAGTCTCTGGCACATCCAGTCGCTTTGTCGACTGGTCCCATGAGTTAATATTTAATAAGGCCAACCTGGCCCGGGTCTACTTCCCACACCCCTCCTCTCCCCTCCAGCAGGAGAATTTCATGAAGCAAACAGCAAGTTGGATTTCAGAAGAATGTCTACGTAATGGCAGTTATGCAGTGCCCAGGCGGAGGCTGGAGGTGGCCAGCGAGGCCATGAGCCTGTCTATGTCCCCGCGGCTTTTCACTGCTGACATGCACACACGGGAGATCCCCATGTGCCACTTGTCTGTGCAGTTCGTGCCACCCCCAGTGGCCCGGGCAGGGTCCACTTGTCCTTGCGCTGTTGTTCTAGTAGGTTCCCGGTATCTTCCTGATCAGGAGAGGCTTTTCCTAAATTAGTTTTTTTTAATGTTGGGGAGTGAAGCCTTTTCTCTGACTATATGTGTTCTAAGTTGAACTGAAACAAAGCAAAAACTAACATGGGTCTTTACACAGAATAAGTCACATAAATGTGAATTCTTTAAACCTTTTTTCACACAAGGATATAGAACTAGACGTTCTTTTCCACTTCTCCTAGAAAAAAGAGCCAAGTGAGGTGCAGCCTGTGAAGAGCAGGCCAGAGAGGTGAGACACACCGTAGACGGTGCTGGAAACCTGCCCGGGGCCGCTTACTGTCGGGCGGTCAGTAGTGCTCCAGACGGACAGACTCTCTGAAACTCCGTCTGTCAGGCTCTGCACTGACACTGATCCATCACCTTGCGGGATGTGGGTAGTTGTGCTCAGCTTGTTTGTGCACCTGTGAGTTCATATTCTCTAATCAATCTACCCACACCCGCCTGTTCTTCCATCTGTAATATGAAAAACCTTACTCTCAACATCAAAGTAGCTCCACGCTCTGAGTTTGGGCACATGTGGGCAACAGAGCCAAACATGAGGGAGGACGTAATACACAAAGACAGCAACAAAATAATAGCCTACCCTATGCTCAACATTATACCATTATATGATACTGACCTTAAGAAAACAAGTAACCCTGTGGTGCTGGCCAATACAGACACAGGACAGGGCCCCACGTCTTGCCACTGGCCAGGCCCCAGTGTGGCGGTGCTGCGTGGCGCTCTGGAAGCCAGCAGCTACTCTGCCCACGTGCTTTGTCGACTGGTCCCATGAGTGAACATTTTCACTGCCTGGTTCAGAGTGTCCCTACAATGGGATCTCCTGGTGTCAAAGGCCCAGCCAACACCACTCTCTGGCAGGGTCTGGGCGGGCCTGTCCAGGACTCCCCGGCCCGCGCTCACCACACTGGACCTGGTGACTCTGTGACCTGGAGCACCACGCTGTGCGGGTAAATTTCATCTTCCCCACTCTAAGAAGAACACGAGCTCCCCCAGGACGAGTCAAGCATGCCTCCGCCACGCACACACTACAAGCCCTCCGTGCAGTGCGAACAGCTGTGCTGAGCACACGCTCATGGAAACTAGCGAACAGCCTGGGGACCAGTACGTCCTGCCACGGCTCCAACCCTGAGTGACACAATGATGGCGAACAGGCCCTGTCCCCGATGGGCTTGGTCACTATAAAGCTTCCCCAGAGGCCCACACTGCATTCAATTCCGCACCATGGGATCTATCTGGGTTTGTCTCAGATAATTCACTAGGTGATTCCTGGACGACCCTTTGGGAGGCAGAGCTGGAGCGGGGGTGGGGGGGCGCCCTCCAGCCACAGGGTCGCCAGCAGGGGACGGGCCAAGCCCGAGCTGTGACGGGCCAACTTGTGACTGGACCTCCAGGCTGAGTGCTGCCGGCAGCCCCCTCCCCAGGGCTGGTCAAGCACAGGGCTAGCAGCACCAGCAAAGGCCGGGAGAGGATGGAACTCGGCATCCTGGAGGAGTGGACAGGGGCTGGTGTGGCCACACCGCTAACCGAGATGGAGACGGGGGCAGAGATCTGAGGCCAGGCAAAGGCACACAGCCCACAGTGCCCTGCACCTGAGCAACACAGGGGCCTTGTCCTTTCTGGCTGTGGCAGGCAAGGGCGCCTGGCTCCTTCCAGCTCTGGACCAGCTCTGCCCCGGTCTTCACAGAAATGTCTCATAATGGACTTCACGGTGCCCTGTCTCTACTCATCAGTGCGGTCAGCCAACCCCAGTTAGCTGTGGGGCTGGGGCGAGGCTGTTCACCCCTGCATACACCCCCACAATGAATGATGTCGCAGAACTGGGGCTCAGGCTGCATATCAGATTTTTAAACGTTCCTGTAACCAGTGCAACCCCAAAGGATGCTTGGCAAAGGGCGAAGAGACTTGGACCACGGAAGCCATCGCGGTGACTTCCTGCCCACTGCGCTGGTCCCCACTGTTGTGCCCTGCAGGCAGTGCCCTCTCCGCTCAGCCTGGCTCCCTGCCCGAAGGCTACCACTGGCCTCGCAGCAAACACCCGTCCCCCAGACACAGCCCCCTTGCTGTGACCTCAGGCACCGGCCAGCATGTCCCCGCCTGCCCCGTCCTGCTGAGTCCTGTTGAAACAAGGCACGACAAGCTCCCTTGGCTGACTAAAAATGCCCAAAGACACAGAAATATGAGGGGACACAGGAAGTATTTTCATTTTCATGGCACAAAATGGACTAACACTCCTTTTCCCATGAATGCAAACCTCGGTACCACAGAACTGTGGGCAAGGGACATGCTCTTCACTGGGAGAGAAAGAAATGCCAGAAGTTTCTTTCTGTCAGTGTGCATAACAAAGAGAATTAGTTATTTTTAACAGAAAGGAAGTATCCAGAAGCTTTCTGGGTATAAAAAGCTCCACGAAGTACTGCAGAGAATTAATGCGGAGATTAGTCACCGCCGCTGTTGTTTAGCATGTGACTGAGGTGGATAAATGTTTAATTCATACTTTCTGGACGGTACAGTGACGATGAGACCGAACTGCTTGTGCTTGTGAGAGCTCAGGCCTCCCCCAACCCCTCACCCCACACTAGTTTATAGCAGTTTCCAGAACCATGAGCTGACATCACTGCGGCTCAGCTCTGGGGCCAGAGGGGTCGTGCATGATCTGGTTTCCTGAGGAAAGCAGGGGAGGCTGTGGGGAACGGAGGGACCAGCATGAACAGACGGACGGATGTCACAGCGCAGGGCAGGGGGAGGGACTGCAGCAGGAGGCTGGCCTGGCCAAAGCCCAAGGCAGGGACAGGGACGAGTCCAGGAGGGGCGGGAGGCTTCCGTCCGGACCACTGCGAGAGACTTTGTCCTCATCAGGTACATTGGGTTCCAAGAAACAGCTCCCCCCAGGTCACCACCGCAGAGGGTGGGGTGCTCCCTGGGCTGCCCCGCCTCTGCTTCTGCCCGGCCCCCTCACCCTCGACTGCCATAGCTCCCACTCAGCACTGCGCCTCCTTCCTACCTCATCTGCCTCGTCCGGCCCCTCCTGGCGGAGGGGTTGGAGGGCTGCACTGGACCAGTCTCCTAGGCAGCAGGACAGCAGGGCCTCTCCTCTGTCCCTTTGGGGCTCCCGGCCCAGACTCGGCCCTGAACTCTAGCAAACATCAGTGCCCTGTTATCCTAGCCGACAGGTCCTGGGCACGAACTCTGGCTTTCCTATTGCAAGAACTAACAAACCGTGACAGGAAGTGACACCGTGATGCTAAGTGCTAACAACGTGAGGCCTGCGCAGGACTCTGTCCACCGTCAGAAGAGAAGGCTGTGGAGGGGAAGCAGGAGGAGGGGATGTGGAGGTGCGAGGGAAACTGTAGGACCAGGTGCAGGGTGCAGAGGCGAGGGGAGGCAACAGCAAGAGAACTGGCCGTGTCTGCAGCCCTGTCTGCCCCTCCCCAGAGCACGTGGGCGCTAGGCACTCCAGAGGTGTGAAGAAAATCTCTATCTGCTCTAGAAGTAAACACTAAGAACAAGAAAACTGCTAAGAACAGGACTGCGTTAGATACCAATCTGAGTTGTTTCTAAGTTGTTTTTAAGACTTAGACTTCTGTGTCTACTTTCACTTGAATGAATGAAGTGCTTCTAGGCACCGGGGAGGAGCTCATGCAGAGCTGAGGCTGGATTCGTCTCGGGGTGAGGGACAGGGAGCAGCAGTTCACCTCCATGGGGAGGGTGGCTAAGAAAATGGCCCAGCCCTGGAGACCAAAGGACGAGTGCGCTGGGACCAGGCTGTTTTCTTATGGAGCACCCCCCCGAAATTATTCCGTGCCAGGATTAAGTAGACGCACACTGTCCCTCCACAGCCACCCAAAGGTCGTAAAAGCACACAGAGGCCCAACGCAAAGCAGCTCAACACTGAAGCGCGGCATGTGAATCGGGCTACCACCCACTGGGACAGACAGAGCAGGGGCGGCGGGGGGGGGTGAGGGCGGCAGGGAAGAGCTGGGAGCTGAGCTTCTGTGGGGCTCAACAGCCCATTTCCAGTCCTCTTCCTGGCTCCAAGTAAGGCTTTCTGAACACTTCTCTCTCGTTTACAGGTTTTGTCCTGGTCATTGGGCTGGTGACATTCTACAGAATCGGCCCGTATACCAACCTGTCCTGGTCTTGCTACCTGAACATTGGTGCCTGCCTTCTGGCCACCCTGGCAGCTGCCATGCTCATCTGGAACATTCTTCACAGGAGAGAGGACTGCATTGGGCCCCGGGTGATTGTCATCAGCCGCTCCCTGACCGCACGGTTTCGCCGAGGGCTGGACAATGAGTATGTGGAGTCACCGTGCTGAGCCTGCTCAGGACTTTATAACTAAACAGTATAGAAACTGAAGGGCTGTCTGTGTGGGCGATTCATAGGGTTTCCTATATATACATGTACGATACACAGCTATGTTTACTATATTATATATAAATATATTATGTGGTTATATATTGCCTGCTCCACCTCCTTCTGATGCTCCCATGACTCGGCTTCACTTCTGAGCACATTCCAAAGAGGAGACCAGTGGCTGAGGTGCATGGACAGCGGCAGCCAGCTTGTTCTGCATCTTGGCCTAGGATTAATTTATTCTGTATCTGCTGAGCGGTGGGTCCTTGGTCATATTTACTTTGGTAAAGCAGAATACCCAGGAAGATTTTCTGGAACTGTCTGTGGTCTTCCTTGAGTGACTCAGAATTTACAATCAGATGGTTATGGCTTTATGACAGGATTGTGTTCCTAATGTCTGTTTTGCTCCTGATTATTTTTCTAAGTTAAAATAAAATGCAAACTTCTCACCACTGTGTAAAACTTGTGTTTTATCCATCATACTGCCACACGGGTGAAAAGAAGTTGGTCTATTTTTCTGTCATTTTTGTGGGTTGGCAGGAAGAGAAGGCTTGGTACATTTTTCAAGACCTGGTGGGAACACCGCTGTGGGCCCTTACTCACATTTCCATTCAACTCTGACGCCCCCGTTCCTACAGACTGAACACTGTGGCCCTGGGACAGCAGATCAACAAATGGCAGAGTAGGAGGGAAAAGCATCTATTTATTTAAAGAAAATTCATAGAGATTACTTTATGTTTTTCCCTATAAAAATCTTCAACCTAGCTTCAGCCAGACGCTGGGTGGTCTACCGATGGCCTTTATGATACCACACCGATTCCAAACAACCCTGGTCCTAAATCTGGAAGAGGTGAATCAGCGCCACCTCCCCAGGCGGAACAGAAAACATCAAAGAGCTGCATCTGAGGGGTTCAAACCCGAGGCCGCCCCCAAGAACCCCAGACTGCCTGACCACATTTGTAAGGACAGTCTGCCACCCACACCCACCTGGAAGCTTCCTGGACCCTGCCCTGCCTGACCCTGCGCCACCTGGCGGCAGTGACTCCCACGAAACCGACACGGGGGCCCGTGGGCAGCATGCAAAGCTGGGGGCCGGCCCAGGCCCACTGGCTGCCTCCTCCACATGAGGCTGCCTCCCGCTAAGAAATGTTCAGCCTTGCTGCTTCCGACCTTCCAGAGAGTGTGGTGATCAGTGTGGAGTTTGTCTCCAGTCAGAACAAACAGTGGATTGGGGTTGGTGCTTTAAAAAACCATGCAATTGAGAATGACCTAAAAGCGTCTGTGGCCTGACCATTTACAATAAGCTCATCACACACTGTGGAAATAACAGATTACATCCAACACCAGAGCACTCAAGAAAACATTCAAATCTGACCCTCCTCCCTCAAAGCTTCTGTCCACAAAGGACTCCCCCCGACCCCGAATCACATGCTAAAAATAATAATCTCCTAAAAGAATAATGAAATATTTAAGATATATGACTTCACACTATTACATATGCGACTATGTAAGGGTACATGGAAGTATTCAAGTTGACCCTGTGGTCAGTCATGATCTGTGACTGCGTTTAAATGAAAAGTGACCAGAGGAAGGCTGGATTGTGCCATCTAGATTCTGGTTCATCCCCCCAAACTAAGAGCCCTCTTGTCCACACCCACAGCCAGTGTACAAAAGGCTCTTCCATCACAAACAAGGTTTGGCCTCACTATTTTAGAAATAAGTAAGGGACGAGGGCTTGTGTGCTATTTTTTTTTTTTTAAGATTTTATTTATTTATTTGACAGAGAGAGAGATATAACAAGAAAGGGAACACAAGCAGGGGAGTGGGAGAGGGAGAAGCAGGCTTCCCGTGGAGCAGGGAGCCCAGTGCGGGGCTCAATCCCAGGATACTGGGATCATGACCTGAGCCGAAGGCAGATGCTTAACGACTGAGCCACACAGACGTCCCTTGTGTGCTATTTTGCTTCTGTGTTACAGAAAACTTTGCGGCCAATGAGGGGGCGTTCCGTGGCAGGGCAGGAGGGGCATCTGTTCTAGGTGACTTAATTTTTCGTCTTTTTTCCCATTTTAGTTTCATTCTGCAATAATTTTTCTATTCTTTGGAGATGAAAATTTGTCAAATGCTCTTGAGAAGAATTACTGAATTCTCTCAGGAATGGAGAGGAGGCTGCTTGTAGACAGCCCTTGAGTAAGAATTTCGTTTAGAAAAGGGGCATCTGGGCGGCGCAGTCAGTTGAGCTCTGACTCTTGGTTTTGGCTCAGGTCGTGATCTCCAGGGTCCTGGGATCGAGACCCACATCGGGCTCCCTGCTCAGCGGGGAGCCTGCTTCTCCCTCTCCCACTCCCCCTGCTCGTTCTCTCTCTCTCATAAATAAAATCTTTAAAAAATTTCTTTTAGAAAAAAATTTCTTTAGAACAATATTAATTGCATTTTCACTATACTGTTTTGAGTGTTTGTTATTCAAACCTTCCTGTTAGTAGCAATTATTCCCAGAGGAACAGTTATTACAAATATTTAGCAACTGCACAACTTTCGAGGAGGAAGAACATGGAATGGCTGACAATAAATCAAGCTAGTAGCAGCCCAGGAGTCCTGCAGAGGAGAGCCAGGCTCGCCTGCTCTGCGCGCCCCACCGTGCGGCCACAACACGGCTCCTGGGTGACACAGCATGCCAGTGGGATCCTGCGTCCCCAAGCGCGGCGGCATTTCCGCGGGTGACAAACCATGAAATACAGCACGACATGGTCACAGAAGAGTTACTGATTCTCAGAAGCTCACTTAGAAGGGGAGAGAGACCTAAAGAAAGACCCCGAGAGCCGTGCATATCCCTTTGACACCGCAGGGAGCAGAGTCCTCACCTTTTGATGAGTTTGATAGATTTGAAAGCTTCATCCATGTCTCCGATGGTAACGAAGAAGCTGAAGTGAAGCATGGCATCCCGAGTGGGCTTATCGCAGTCCTCTAGCCCGACGAAGTCTCGCAGGGGTCTCCTGCCCACGCACGGGCACCCTGAGTCCACCTGGTCTTCTCCGTCTGCTTCTCCTGGCTGAATGACAAGGCCACCATTGGCTGTCAGCTCACGTAAAGTGAACGCCTACGCTAAGTCCCTGCCTTGAGAGCTGGTCAGTGTTGGGTCTGTCTGCAAGCAGGCATGGACGCCCAGCAACAGACCCTGCCAAATGCAGCATGAGTTTGTGGGCATCCAAGGTCATCGGAGCTGTTCACTAAAGCCACCTTCTCAACAGTTATGAAATGACTATGCAGACGTCTGCTTCCCAGGTCTGTTCTGCAGACTAGGAAGAGTTTTCATGACCCACACGGACGTGCTCACAGGCACAGAGTCTTAAAATTAAGTGACGCCAAAACGATTTCAGGTAGAAGTTTCCAAAACAATAGCTTGGATTAGTAGTATGCCAGAGAAGGAGGAAGCCTCCACTCTGTAGCCTGTGGTGAGAAGCACAGGACTGGGGATTGGCATCTGGGGTGGGGGCAGGGGCGGTTGGGTGGGGCTGAGGCCCTAATCTGTGGGACCTCACGCTGTTTCTGGGTGGACGGTGTCAGGACTGAGTTGATCATGTTGAGCCCAGAGCTGTAGACAGAAGTGTTAAGTCACTATGTTGTACACCTGAAGCTAATACAACATCAGACGTCAACTGCACTTCAGTAATAAAAGAATTGAATTGAATTGTCAGGCACCCAAATGGTACCTGAGTGATAGCTGAGACTTGCATGGTGCTGTGGGGGAAACCCCTCACCACGGTGGAAGTGGGCCCAGGAATCCCGATCTCATCCTCGCTGCTGCTGTATGACCCCTGCCTCTATCTCAGTTCCCAGCAGCCCCTATCTCACTGCTCCCTCTGCCATTCACCTGCAGTCCCCAACTTTAGGGGGCACTTGACCTGGGCCTTAAAACACGGGTAGGATTTGTCAGACCCAGGTGTGGATGGCAAGACCCTTCCAGGCACAGAGCAGAGCATAAGCAAAGGACCGGGGCAGCCCACCGTCTAGGTGGCTTGAATTCAGGGCTCATGGATGAGCACAGGCTGGGTCATGTCAGGAGGCTGAATGCTACAGAGTTTGCACTGAGTGAGAACAGAAAATGTGTGCACAAAGCACAAGGCAGAGGCCTGACCTCCAACAGGTTGGCCATGCTGGATGGCCATGTGGATCTGATGCTGAGTTCTGATCAGAACCTGGCCCACTGTGGTCACACTTGGGAATTCTCACACAAACAGGAGAGCCTGTGGGTCACCTGCCACATGAACTCGCTGCTGCCCTCGATTTGGAGCCTCATCTCTGTTCCGAGAGGAGGACACCGAGCTGGGGACCTTGGGGGGTCAGACTCGCATCCACACCCTCAAGTGTGCAGGTGGAGAACCTCCAGACACTGGGCTGAAGGCCTGGAATACAGGTCAGTAATCTGAAGAAGGGCAGCTTTTAAAAAAACACAATGCTTCACAGCTATTTGTTACAAGCACTTCAGAGGTTGAATTGATAAGACTTCCTATGTTACCAATCCAGGTAAACAAACTCCTTCCTGCATCACAAACATCAGGTGACGGGCTGCTCACCAGGATGAGGGCTCTACGGAGTGACATGGGCATGCTGCTCCCACCCAGGGGCTGCCGTGGCATCAGGCTCCCTAACAAACCTGCTAACTGAGGCATGCAAGCAGAAAGGACGAGCATGCGGACAAGTGCAGCTTAGAATAAATTAAAACAGAGCCTGGGAACATGGCAAAGTCTGGGGTATAGATGGTAAGTGGGGAGTGGCACTCACAGCGGCACTGCATGTGTCTCCTCTCTGGGACCAGGGGGAGGGTGGGCGTGTGGACACAGAAAGGAGGGCAAAGAGGAGGCCCATCAGCGTATGCAGTGAACCACAGCCCGTGATGGGAAAGTCGTGGGGAAACTCCATAGACAGGACCTTAAACGCCTTCACAACTTTTTGAGTTCTCACCTCGAGGAGAAATGAAAATGCCCAAGGAGCACTAAGTAGGAATGAGGTCCAGAAACAGCGTTTCGGCACTGACAGTTTACAACGAGGGAAGGAAGGAAGGCTGTGTGGACAGAGCCGCCCGCAGCACCACGTAGCCTCGCCGCGGGATGCTTACAGATCAAGGGGCCGTGGCGACGAGGAGGCCAAGCCCAGCGAAGGCAAAGAATTTATTATCCAAAAGAACCGAGGGGCGCCTGGGTGGCTCAGTCGTTAAGCGTCTGCCTTTGGCTCAGGTCATGATCCCAGGGTCCTGGGACTGAGCCCCGCATTGGGCTCTCTGCTCGGCAGGAAGCCTGCTTCTCCCTCCCCCCTCCCCCTGCTTGTGTTCCCTCTCTCGCTATGTCTCTGTCAAATAAATAAATAAAATCTTTAAAACACACACACACACAAAGAACGGAGCTGGGAGTGTGCACCTGTGTGCTGCAAACCACCCCATCTGTCAACACTAAACAAGCACAGGGGGCCACCTCTGGGGCTGGGACTGTGTGGGTCTGCATCGTCTTTGGCCCCTGAGCCCAGGGATCCTGGACACTCCACCTCAGCACTACTCTGTCTTGATAGCAAAGCCAAGTCCTGTAAGTTTCCTGACCTGGAAACCTCATAACTACTGGAGTTTCAGGAAACACATGAGAGCAGATGGCTTGCCTCGCTTAACAAGGGGGAGCCGTGGCACCCTGGAGGCTCCGGGAGACCCCACAGACCCCTGCCCAACAGGGGAGGAGAACCCGAGAACACGGCCCTGTGCTCGTGGGGCTCCCACCTTTCTGATGAAGTAATAATGAGGCACTTCGATCCCCAGAAGATTCTGGTAGGCGGGAGGCCGGGGGAAGCTGTCCTGGAGCAAGAAGCCGTGCTCTTCCGTGACGAAGAAGGACAGAATCACCACGTCTGTCTGCGAGAGAGGGGAAACAGCGCTGTTTCTAGTTCGGCGATACGATTTTCTATTTGGCATCTAATCCCCATTTTCATGGTCAGGATGTTCACACACAACAGAGAAGAAAGGATGAACACGTGAACAGTCTTACAGATAACCCACCTCCCCCTTCTGGAAGGATGAGCCTCATGCAGTCTGAGGGCTGCTAGACCCTTCTCATGGATGGATTTTCTTGCAGCAAAAGCTAATCCTTCCCATCCTGGTTGGTGACTGAAACTAAAGAACCCTTGTGTTTTAAAGTTTTTCTGTTCAGTTCCTTGACTCTGATATAAAAATCAACAATAGGGACACCTGGGTGGCTCAGTCGTTGAGCGTCTGCCTTTGGCTCAGGTCATGATCCCAGGGTCCTGGGATCGAGCCCCACATCGGGCTCCCTGCTCGGTGGGAAGCCTGCTTCTCCGTCTCCTGCTCCCCCTGCTTGTGTTCTCTCTCTCGCTGTGTCTCTCTCTGTCAAATAAGTAAGTAAAATCTTTAAAAAAATAAAAATAAAAATCCATAATAGCAGAGGAGTGCCTGGGTGGCTCAGTCAGTTGAGCGTCTGACTGTTGATTTCGGCTCAGGTCATGATCCCAGGGTCATGAGACAGAGCCCTGCATGGGGCTCTGCACTCAGCAGGGAGTCTGCTTGAGATCCTCTCTCCCTCTCCCTGCTCACATGCTCACTCTCTCTAAAAATAAATAAATAAATCTCCTAAAAAATTAACAATAGCAGAAAGATTTTCTCCTCTGCTTTCAAGAGAGAAGGGACACAGAGCCAAGAGGCCGGGTGCTCTGCTGGGTCCTGCGTGTACGATTTGGAGAACCAGCACCGTCCGCAGCACCTTCTGAACGGGAACAGCAGGAGGTCGAAGACACCAGAGCCTCTCCTTGGTTGTGTGAATTCCTGCAATTTCATATCATCTTCACAAGAGCCCTAAAGAGGTATCTGATCGGAGTGCCGGGAAGTGCCTTTCACTGGGGATCAGCACGCGCCCTCCTCGCTTGCCTGGGGTCGTCACCCTCTACCGTGAGACAACTCTGCGCATGGCTGCTTCTCACTCCTAGTCACAGAGATGCTGCCTCTGTGCATTTTACCACTCAGTGTTTCAGAGCCAAGGACTGGATCTGCTTCTCAAAGTCTCGGGGCGTGGACACTGACTGCTGATAATCTTGGGGCCCCCACTCTCACCACCCTGGGAGGGAACTTCCTTTGGCAGGGATACAAGTCCGCTAGTGTTGGCAGGCTGGCTGCCCCTGCTGACTTACTGGGAACCTATCATAGATGGGGAGGCACAGCCAACCACTGGCTTTCGCAGGGAGCGCCAGACGTTCCGACAGCACGTTTGGAAAGTGTTGGAGTCCTGGACCCTACTGCGGGGAGGAATGCCCTACAGAGCCAGGGAGTCTGGTCAGGGTGGAGGGCAGGGACCAGGCAAGGAGGCCAATGCAGTGGGAATCGGCCTGTTGGAGGGAAGAGCAAGAAGTCGGCTGACTCAGCCCCAGGACACGCCCCCACCATGGCTTAGCTCCATTAACTGTTTCGGTAGCAGGCTCTGCTCTGGAGAGAAATACACAGTACTTGATGTAACAGGAAAACTGAAATAGGACAGTCTGAGTGAGACCAGACAAAGAAGTCTGTGCCAACCCTGAGGGGAGACGCAGGCCACACATCCTTGACGTGGCACTCTGCTCCACGGGCACCAACTTCCCTCTAACTTCCCCATAAACCACATCAGGAGATTGCGAACCTGCCGAGCCCCCCGTGACTAGATACAAACGCAGTGCGGCCATGGTACCGTGGGGCCTTGGCTGTCCTCGGTGGGCGGCTTCTTGTCCCCAGGCTGCAGCTGGGCTCCTGGCGCCTCCCGCACGGCCTCGCACACGAACAGCCTGGGCTCGCTCTGGTCCCAGAAATGGTTCACGGGAATGAGATCCATCAGTCTCTCATCCACAAAGGCGTGGCTCCTGAAAGAGAAGGCCCGTCCTGAGTCCTGAGAACTGAGAGGAGCATCTGGGTTCGCAGCCTCTGGAAACGCGTGCCAGGGACCTGGGTGAGCATCAGCAGGCTGGTGGGCACTGCTTAGGCTGCTGGCTTCGGAGCCCCTCCCCACAGCATGGTGCACCCAGCCTGCCTGAGGTGACTCTCAGATTGAAGCAAGTTGGTGAAAGAGGCCCAGTGTAGTCTTGTTGGAGAACATGTGATGCTTTGGCTCTGAAGACTCCATGGAGGGCTCTTGCCAGGACCAGTGGGTGGACCGTGCATCCTGCCAGGATGATGTGTGTGTTATGCTGCCGACAGACAAGCTGGGTCCGGAGGCAAAGGAAGGGTCAGATCTCAGAAGAGGACAGGTGCCCGAGGGGAGGCTGTGCACTGTCCCACCACCACCGGAGAAGTGATAGGCTGGGCTCCATGTGGCTCAGAGGTGGAGGGTGGAGGGAAAGCGTGAGTCTAAGACACAGTTCAAACAAGGAAAATGGGATGAGTCACAGACGGGGGGACTAAGGGAAAGGTTAGCTGTGAGGTTTCAGACCAGGCAACCAGGGTGGAAGAGCAACCAGGGTAGACAAGACCAGTTTCTGGAGAATGAGGCTCAGGTGATGGCAAGAAATTCCAGTGGACATTTGGAGCCAGATCAGCAGAACAAGGCTGCGGAGAAGTGAGGGTGGGTGTGTTCAGGTGGGACCACCAGCAGTGGCCAGTTAAGCCACCAGGGGAAAGAAGGTTCTGGAAAAGGCTTTGAGCTGGGTAGGGAGGTGGGGGCTGTAAGACCAAAGGAACAGACTCCGGCAAGGCCAGCCATGGGCTCTGCAGCCGTGGGCTCTGCCGCTGTGCACTCGGTGCAGGTGCTGGCTGCAGCATCCCCCCCGAGTCCTGAGCAGCGCCCGTGGCCCTCAGGCGTCACCTCCTGCAGAATCAAATATGAGTCCTTGGCAGAGCAGGAGCTACAAACACGAACTCCCTGACAGCGACCATTATTTCTCTAGAAAGACAATGTTGACCCGTGCAGACGCCCTCCCTTTCCAGGCGCTGACAGAGCTGAGTGACCACCACACTCACCCTGAGATTCAGCCATCGTGCGGCCCTGGTCGCCACTGCCCTTCCAGAAGCCCGGTTCTGCCAGGTAATTCCAGGGCCTCAGAGGCTCAAGTCCATCCTAACTGCCCGGGCGTTTTGGCCCTCCTGCCTGTTCTGAGCACTGGTAACTACTGAGATCCCTGAGGTCTGAAGTGTAACTCAGCGGCCTGCCTGAAAGCTGACCATTAACTGAGTATCAGTGTCAGTATTTTTTCAATGAAATCCTCCCAAACCACAGTCTTACTTCTTGGTCTCTTGGCCATTAAAGGGCAATGTCTCCCTCTGATCAATCTGCCCCGTCTTGAAGTCAAGGATGGTTACCGTGTCCATTTCCACATCGTAGAAGCAGATTTTGGAATCAGGGCTGTTGTCCGCCTGGGGGAAGAGAAAATGGAGCTCACGGTACCGCCTGGCTGACACGCCAAAGGTTTGAGAACAAGTGTCTGGTGTCCACGACCCGCCAGCCAATCTGGCCTTCCTAAGTGGACATCGATTCACTTTCATCCCACTGAGACCACAGCTCAAGCACTACTTTATAATTTCCAAGCACTGAAAACAAGTTCTAAAACGTCGTGAAGGCCCGACTCTAGCTGTCCAGCTGTGGCCAGTGCTGATCTGAGTGATGTCATCCTCGCTGAGGGGGACTGACCACAGACACAGCAGGGAGTCCAGGTCCCAACAAACCAGCTCGGCTGCTGGGGCAACAAATACCAGAAATTCAGGGAGACTGTTCCAGGCTTTATTCTAAGAGACGGTGGAAAGCTAAGGGGACCTGAGTACTTAAGAAAGGCCAAGAAGTGAATTTGTCAACATTTTAGACAGAAGATACTGTAAGCTTAACAGCAGCAGAAGGATCACAAAATCAACAGGTTTGGGTACCTATGAATATGCTTCTAATCTCCGGGAACACCATTAGCAAAATGAAAGACAAACAATAGACCGGAGACACGTCAGCAACACTCAAGGCCCCAGCCTCCTGCCCCAGAGAATCCAGACTCTCCTTTCCAAAGCACACTCCCCACCCCCAGGGGAGTGCCGGCAGGGCTGGAGGGGAGGATGGGCAGCTGATTTTCACTGCAAGCTCTCTTGTGCTACCTGAATGTCTTCTTTTTGTCATTTTTTCTTTTACCATGGGCAAGAATTCCTGATGCAAGGAGAGGCATTCTCGTCCTTCACTGTCACTGCGTGCTGGAGAAGCGGGTCTCCAGGGCCACTCGTCACTGCGCCGTCCCCACTCTTGCATTCACCCCCAGCACCATGGAGATGGTGCTACATCCCAGGATGCTCTCCCCCTCTCCCCCACTGCACGCCCCGTTTCTGGTCCTGTGCACGCGTGTTCTGGCACCGCCCTCCAGCTGCCTGGATCAGTGACCCTGGACCGCCCATCCTCCCCACGTCCTGTCCCAGTGCTCAGGCTGGCAGGACTACTCTTATCGTTCCAAGATCCCCATTTCCAGCCAGACTCCCCTTCTGAGACTCAGGCTTGTCTTTACAGGCCCACTTACTGCTTTGAGATGCCTCAAACTCAACATTGAAACAGGACGCCACATCATCCCCGCAAAGCTCCTCACCAGGTTTCCCTTTCCACCTCCACACTGCTTTGAGGGGTAGAAGCGTCCTTGCACACATCAGCCAACCCCAACCCCCAGGACAGCTGCAGTGGGCACCACCACTGAGAAGCAATCCTAGAAAGAGACGACATTATGCACCTAGGCTGGTGCCTGTGTGATGGCCCACTGACCGTGCCAGCCTCGGCCTCGCCCCTCTGCCACAGAGAGCGGACCCTTGGCCAGGCCAGGCTGTGCCACCTGCTCGCACTCTCAGTGCCTCTGCTGGTGCCCCCCCGCTGCACGCTTGCCTGGCGGGTTCACAGCTCCTCGGGAAGCCTCCCGACCGGCGGCTTGCCTGGCACCACGTGGCACAGTTTGACTCATTCTTAGATGGATGTCTGTTCATCCACAGGGAGGGGCTGAGCTCTCCTGTTTAACCACTGGCCTGTGCCCACAGTGCCCAGAGAAGCACCTGGTTCATGGAAGGCAATCGGTAACAAGGCTGTGGATGAATGGATTCACGAGCAAACACCCATGGGAGGCAGGGCCCACTGCCTGAAGAGCGGGACAGACATGCGCATGTCAGTGCCCTTCAGAACCTACCCTCTAGCTGTCATCACGCCTTTAGTTCTCTAAGCTAGAGCTCAGAGGTCCTTGCAACCCCCTCGAGCCAACAGAGCACAGCTGGCTGATGAAAAGGGATAGAAAAGAGAAGAGCTACAGAGCCCTGCAGAGGAAGAACTGCGGTTTCAGAGGAATTAGGGACTGGGGACACGTGGGGGCTCAGGCCTCGTGGCAGAAGGAGAGGTGGGGCCGCAGAGCTGTGTGCGAAGATGGGCACAGCCCGAGGACGCCGGTCCTGGGAGAGCAGCCGCTGACTTCCACCCACCTTGCTGAGGAGGATGCTGATCTTGCTGCCACTGGCGTTACACCTGAGGGAGGCCATGCCCGCTGCGCCCGGGATCAGCGAGGCCAGGTTCTTGTCGCTGCAGTGCACTTTCGCCTCTCTGCAGGGGGGACACAAGGGTCTCAGGGCAAAGCACAAGCCCAGCCCTCGGCCATTCACCCTCCCCGCATGCGGGCAGCTCACAGTCCAGGACCGGCTCTCTGAGGGACTGCAAACCTTCATCCACGAAACTCGGGGCTCCTCAAAGGCCCAAGGGTGCTCACTCTGAGGGTCTGGGCACCCAGGAGAGGGGCCAGCTTAGAATCCAGGGCTAGCTTAAACTTTTAAAGTTTTTAAATTGAGGGGCGCCTGGGTGGCTCAGTCATTTAAGCGTCTGCCTTTGGCTCAGGTCATGATCTCAGGGTCCCAGAAATCAAGCCCCGCATCGGGCTCCCTGCTCCACGGAGAGTCTGGTTCTCCCTCTGCCTCTCCTCCTGCTTGAGCTCTCTTTCTCTCTCTCAATCAAATAAATAAAATCTTTAAAAAATAATAAAATAAAGTTTTTAAATTGAGATATAATTGACAATAACAACGTATTACTTTCAGGTGTAAACAAAATGATTCAAGATTTTTCTGGGTGAATTTTTAAAGTTCCTAGGTTTACTGAGCCAATATGAGTATGTATTCCCCCTACTCTTCTGACACAAGAAGCAGCCGCTCTGCACCCAGCTTCCCTCGGTTCGTCCTGCCAGAACGGGCTTTTGTCACACTTGCTACACCTGCGGAGAAACAAAACTGCAGGTAAGCAGCCCCCACTTAGCTGGTTCTGGCTTGTTGCTGCTGCTACGAGAAGTACTGGGTGGGAAGCAGTGGCTCATCCGATTGTTCTCACTGAATTCCCATTTCCTCCGTGTTTCCCTAACATCCTCTGTCCCAGGAGCCCTCCAGGCCTCACGTGACATTTCATGGTCCCCTCTCCTTCAGCTCCTCTGGGCTGGGACAGTTGCTCAGACTCCAGGCTCATGTGTGCATCTCCTGCCTCAGTCCTAGAATTTCTCCAAGGAGCCTGGTCCTTCCGATGGAGAATGCTGTGGAAACCCGCATCCAGGTGCCAGGCATGCTTGCTGCCTCTTGGCCGCCGCACAGAGCCAGGACACACATGTGGACTAACTGCCAGATGTACGTGTATCTGACCCGGCTGTGTCTGTATTAAGCTAAACATGACTTCCACTCAACCTATCACCATGCGGCTCCTCTCGCCTCATCCCCCTGCTTATCTGTCACCTCCTCCCAACAGAGAAGTCCCAGCTCCCAAAACCTGCATCGGCTACTCAGTCCTTCACTTCTGCATGCCTGAGTGCCGGTGGGGGCCGGTCACCCCATGCCCTGTGTGGGGGAGCTCCATGGACTGCAGGGCAGCACCGTATGCGGTCCCCCAGCCAAGTGTCAACAACGCCGCCGATCCCCAAAGGGCTGGGGTCAGCACCGCCTCTCCAGGGAGGCTGTTTCACACATTTCTAGCACACTTAGATTGTTCTCCCACATTCCATATTCCATCCTGGGATCCGCTAAAAGATTTTTAAAATTTGCATACTTTTTAGGCTCACTTTGTGCTATAAAGTTCTACGGGCCCTGACAACTACAGTGCCTTGTATCCACCAAATAGAAAATTTTACCACCTAAAAACTGCCCTGCTCTATGTGCTCAACTATACTCCTGTTTGCTCCCTCCCCCAGTATACAAAGATTAAGAATTTATGCCAAGGGGCGCCTGGGGGGCTTAGTCGGTTGAGTGTCCAACTCTTGATTTCAGCTCAGGTCACGACCTCAGGATCCTGAGACTGAGCCCCGTGTAGGGCTCCATAATCAGCGTGGAATCTGCTTGGGATTTACTCTCTCCCTCGCCCTCTGCCCCTCCCCCCATTTGCTCCCTCACTCTTTCTCCAATAAATAAATAAATATTTTTTAAAAAGGATTTATGCCAAAACATAAGGTGTTACAAAAAATTTAGTAGAATGAAAAAAACTCAGTGGAATGAAACGGGAACATGAACAGGTTTCCAGCTCCTAACCATTTTCTACACACCACTTTGTCTCCTAATTTTTTTTTTAATATTTTATTTATTTATTTGACAGAGAGAGACAGAGTGAGAGAGGGAACACAAGCAGGGGGAGTGGGAGAAGCACGCTTCCCGCTGAGCAGGGAGCCCGATGCGGGGCTTGATCCCAGGACCCTGGGATCATGACCTGAGCTGAAAGCAGATGCTTAACGACTGAGCCAGCCAGGTGTCCTGTCCTGACTAATTTTTAAAATGTGCACAGGCATCCCTCATTTAGTACACGTCCAAGATACTGTGTTTTTTAACAAACTGAAGGTCTGTGGCTACCTGCGTTGAGCAAGTCAATCAGCGCCATTTCTCCAGCAGCATTTGCTCACTTGGTGTCTGTCACATTTTGGTAATTTTTGCATTATCTCAAACCTTTTTATTATTGTTCTATTTGTTACAGTGACCTGTGATCAGTGCTTACAATGTGCTGGAAGTTCACATGATGGTTACCACTGTTTAACAAAAAAGGAATTTTTAATTAAGGCATGGACATTTTTTTTGGACACAATGTTACTGTATATTTAATAGACTATAGGAGAGTAAAAACATGAGTTTTGTATGTACTGGGAAACCAAAAAATTCATGTGACTCATTTTATTGTGATATCTGCTTTACCAAAGTGGTCTGAAACTGAACCCACAGTATCTCCAAGGTAGGCCTGCACTTTTATTTAGACAAAAATTGTACCTTCGGGAAAGATCAAAGCTTTTGAAATGAGCCAGGTCTGTCCCCACAACCAGGAAATTTCCACAGACGTCGAGGAAGCATGGGCTCCCCTCTGCCTCGGAGAACAGTAAGAGCTGTTTCACAGTCCCCTGAGGAAAAGGAAAGAATTAGGATTAAGGAAAGCAGCCTGTGCAGCCTTTCATTTCTGTTAATGAATGTTACTCAAAGGTAACCTTGTACACACTAAGCTGACACTCAGTGTTTACTGATGGGCCAGTGTAACCAGCACCTTGCAGATTCTAATGCTACATGGGGCAGATTAGGGGTTTCTGGTACTCACAACTGCTAAAACCCTGGGAATTTCTCAGGATAAGGGCCACAGAGGTGTCTTCTGTTCTGTTACTGAAGGGGACTTTTGGTCTCCGCCCAAGGGCGGGGTGGGCTGCCAGGACGACCAACCAGTGATCAGAGGGTTCAACTTTCAGTCCCACCCCAACCGCCAGGGAGGGGACAACGCCCCCCAGGTTGAATCAATCACCAATGGCCAATGACTTAGTCAATCATGACAATGCAATGAAGCTCATAAAAACCCAAAAGGACTGGGTTCAGAGAGCTTCCAGGTAGCTGACCACCTGGAGGTGTTGTGGGGAATGGCGCCTAGAGAGGACTCTGTGCCTTCCCCAGACCTCGCCCTGTGCATCTCCTCATCTGGCTGTTGATTCTTCCCTGAGCAATGTGATCCACTCCAGCTGACTGGAAGAGCCCAAGGAGGACGGACCCTCCACTGTGCAGCCTGTGGTCAGAAGCACAGGACTGGGGACTGGCCTCTGGGGTGGGGGTGGCGGCGATCGGGTGGGGCTGAGCCCCTCACTTGTGGGGCTGACGCGCTCTCTGGGTGGACGGTGTCACAACTGAGGGGAATTCTGGGCACCCTGTGGTATCTGAGGAGCCTCACCCCCCACCACGCTGGAACCAGCTCTGGGAACTTAGAAGATTCCCTCTGTAACTACCTGCCATTCACCTGCTCACCACCCCCCAACCATGGCCTCTTCCTCCCCTCTGCTCTGGCCTCAGCTGGGCAGCTGGGGCTCCAGGTCTCCAGACCTTACTGGTGGCCCTCCTACCTGACCTCACTGTTGGCCAGCTCCCCCAGGCTCTCCCACTACACAGACACAAAAGTAATCTTCTTGGAGAAAATAACACAAAACCAAGAAACAAGCCAGAATGCTTGTCACCATCACACCAGACTTCAAGACCCCCACTGTCTCTGAGGTAAGGGCCTTCAGTCCAGTCAGCAGGCCCTCCTGCCTCATTTCCCACTGTTTCTGCCTCCACCAGCGTCAGACACCAGCCCCTTCCTGAGCTCTGGCCCTGTAAACGAGCCCCCAACAGGGTGCCCGTCCCTCCTGCCCCAACGGAATAAAGCACGGGGATGAGCTCCCCCTTCCCGTGTGGAGAGAAGTCCAGTTAGAGAGCTGGAAGGGGCACAGCAGCCGTCTAGTGTCGTCTCCAAGGAGCAACAACAAGCGAAGCTTGTGTGTCTACGTCCTCAAGAGCTCCCTGCTGGGGAGAAGGGTCTGGAAACGCAGTCCAGGCTTCCAAATCCCAAGTTATTGTACGTTGCCATACACATGCTGGCATTATATTACTAGTTATCAGGGACCCATATTCCTTTTAGTTAAAATATTAACAAGAAGACTTAACTCCAGGCCATCTGTTGTCAGAGACCCTCAAGGCCAGCCACCCAGGACCCTCAGTCGCCATGTTTCCCAGCAGGCCATTCTCCCCTTCCCAGTATGCCCTTCACCCTTTCCTAGCAGTCTGTTCTTCCTTTCCTAGTATGTCTTTCCTGCTTTCTCAGCATGTTGACATTCCTGTGAAAATTAACGAAAAGAAACCTCATTTAAATGAACTACCACAGCCGGCAGGGGGCGCTCTCAGCCCTACCACTCCTGGTCAATTACAGAACCAACAGGAAGAGAGGCCCTTTGCAGATGGAGGAAGAAGAAGGAAGCAGGAAGCTTTCCTCCTACCCCGCAAGAGCCCAGCCAATGAGAAGCCCCCAACTTAGAACGCCCGGTTTACTCCAGTGGACTTTCAGTTTACAACAGCCCTCCCAACTTGCCACTCTCCTCCTTGGTTTTCCGGGCTTGCTTGGTTATTTGTCCCTATTGGATGAGCTTCTGTCCTCTTTATAAGCAAAGTCCTCAAATGATGCTGGCAGATCCCACAGTGCACACCCATCAAGATTAAAACAGATCCCTCAAAACCTCTCCCCAGAACAAAACCCTCTAAATACAGATGGCCTTCAAGATTACATAATAGATTACAAGGTTCAGGGCCTCATTATCCCCTGCACTAGACCCTGTAGCATCCCCATTTTACCTGTGAGAACAACCAGTGGCTGGGAACGGAGGTCTGTTGAGGACCTGTGAGCAGTAACTAACACTGTTGCCCCTCAGCACCCGATGTTCCCAACCTCCCACGCTACCAGCATTCATTCCATGCAAAACTTTCGCCACAGTGGACCTCTACAGTGCATTTTTAGTATTCCAGTTGATAAGGATAGCCAGGAGTGCCCCAGTGTTTCTCCGAGCATCCTTCTTTTCACAAACCTTAAAAGCCGATTTGGATGATACAAAGCTTTTTGCAGACTCTAGGTTGTGACAACATGTAGATGATTTGTTCTGCTCCCGCTGCTCAAACCTCTTCACAGGAGACAATATCCACCTGTTAAGACTTTTGCTCTTAAAGAGACAAAGTCTTCAAAGAAAATTTGCAGTTTGCTCAAACTCAGGTCCGATGCTTTGGGCATCTTATCTCAGAACAAGGACGACATCCAGATGCGGATGAAACTCCTCATGACTGCTGAACGCTGCTAGATCACCCTTGGACTCCCCAGGACCATTTACAGGACACCCCACTGCTCATTTTCATGGTTTACTGATGGTTCGTATTTAAAGGAAAAAAATGGTAAACATTGTGCTGGGTCTGCTATCGCAACTCCCCGTGAAGTCATCCAGGCTTCGATGTGTGAAGTGCCAGTGACCTCCGCCCAAAAGGCTGCTGCATGCCCATGCTGGAGCCTGTACCTCAGCCAGGGTAAAGCTGCAAATATTTATACTGACGATCAGTAGGCCTTTGGGGTAGCCCATGGTTTGGGGATGTTAAAGAATCAACAAGGTTTCCTTAGCTCCAATGGGAATAAAATTTAAGATGACTCCTATGTCCAAAAGTCTTTCTTTCATCTGAATTACTATCCAAATTCATGTGGTCTGAATTCACAACTTTATATGCTGTATTGAGAATGCATCTGGTTCCACACAGTTCCCTTGAAATAACAATACTGTTTTAAGACATCTTTGAAGTTTTGCTGTTTTGCAAAGAGTTCACCATCTATTGCTTCCTTTTAATATTTGCACTGGTTCTTTGCAAATGCACTAAGTTAGTTCTTTCAGTGTGCTCTTGAAGTCTCCACCATTCTGCTCTCATGGTTGCTTTAAGTGGAGATTTTAGGAGGCGTACACGACTCTGGGCTTGCTTTCACAGGGAGACCCTTTCTCGCCTACGTCAGAATAAGTGCCAATAAATATTTCAGTTGGCTACTTTCACACCTGGTTCTGGTCCATCATACAATTTGGCATTATCATGTTACTTACTGTTTTGTATCATTATTTTAAGGTTTGTATTTTGTTACCTCTTCAAACTTTTTAAAAATGATGTACCCAATAAGGAGACGCTCTCTAACTCTTATAACGTCGGAAAGATACAAGTTTTATGCTGGAGTACCTGAGATTTTTCTCTCTCCTGATCTTCGTTGTTACTCAAATGGGCCCTACATGGTTTGCATCAAGCAATGCACTTCGCCACCAAAGTAGGACATGACAACATGGAAAAGTCCTTCCTGGCACTGAGGAACACCACCACTAAATATGGAAAATGTGATTTGATCAGTGATGCTTTTAAATAAAGATCTTGATCAAGAAGAGGAAATGTGAAACTTAAGGAAACCTCATTTAGAAAATGGAGCCAGGAGGCCAGCAGGGGGCGCGCTCGGCACCACCATGCCGGTGGGTCGCTGACCCAACAGGCAGAGACCCACCATGCAAGTGGACAATATAGCTGGCTCTGGAACAACAGGGGTTGAGCTGCACTGTCCATTTACACACTTATACGCAGATTTTTTTTTTTTTTTTTTTGGATACAGTACTATAAAGGTGTTTTCTCTTCCCTGTGATTTTACTTTCTTTCCTCTGGTTTGCTTTATTGTCAGAATCCAGTACAGAATACATATGACATACACAATACATGTTGACCACCTGTGCTATTGGTAAAGATCCCACTCTCCAGATTTCTGGGGAGTCCAGTTATATGTGGATTTTTGATCGCATGGGGGGTCAGCATCCCTAGCCTCCAAGTTGTTCAAGGGTCACCTGCGCTATCCCAGCAGGAGGAAGGAAGGGTTCCTCCTCCCCCAGCAACAGCCCAGCCAATGAGCAGCCACCACACTTGCAGCTCCCAGCTTACTCCAATGGACGTTCTGTTTACAACAGCCTATCCGCCCCCACAGAAGCGCCTCCTGTCTGGGATCCTGCAGACTTGCTGTGGTTCTGCTGTAGATGCTTGTCCCAGACTGCAATTCTCTCCTATTCCCGGATAAACCCATTTTTGCTGGTAAAATAACTGGCAGTTTTATATTTAAGGTTACTAGCCCTTTCCCCACAGGTTGTTTGCCCCACGGCCCTTCAGCAGGACCTGCAGGTTGCCTTGCTCACAGAGCTGTGCCCTTCATGGGTCGTTAACATGGCCCTCCCGGCCTGGGCTGTATGTCTGCAGCAGATGTCCCCGACAAGTGTCGGCAGCAGCGGGCTCTGGCCTCCTTCCCTCCAGCTCCCCTCCCACCTCAAATAGGCTGAGGACCTCAAGGGGCCAGCAGCCTACCGCCCCCCCCCGCCGGCCCCCCTCACACCTTCTCCCAGGAGGCCGTTCCCCACATCAAGCCTCTACTCCAGGACCTCCCCCAGTGGCACTTCCCACCCACTGTGAGCCCCATCAGGAAGAACTCCACGGAAGCTGCTTCAGGAACTTTGGCAGGGAGGATGAGGAGCACGTGAGGTACAAGGACACCATGCATGCGTACGGCAGGCTCCAGAAACCGAACAGTGGATCCTAGCAAACAACTTGGAGACAGACAAAGCAGTCACACTAAGAGCTGAAACCAGGGCCGTGAAGGTTTTCCCGACCTTTACACAGAGCACTGCTGCATGTACTGGGTTGAGTGGTGGCCCCCAAAAGATACATCTACCTGGAAGTTGTAAATGTGACCTTATTTGGAAAAGAGGTCTTGGCAGATGTAATTAAGGATCTCAAGGGGAGACCATTCCAAATTAGGGTGGCCCTAAATCCAAAGACAAGTGTCCTTATGATACAGAAAACAAGAACCAGACACGAGGAGAAGGCCAGGTTAGGACAGAGGTGGAGATGGAGTGATGCATCTACAAGCCAAGGCATCCCGGAGCCACCAGAGGCTGGAAAGCATGGGATTGATGCTCCCTCAGAACCTCAGAAGGAGCCAACCCTGCCCATACCTGGATTTCAGACTTTTTATCTCCTAAACTGCGAGAAATTAAAGTTCTATTGCTTTAAGCCACCGCATCTGTGGTACTTTATTATGGCAGGCTCAGGAAACTATCACACCCCATCAGCCCCCCGGTTCCTGCAGGCATCAGGGATGCTGGCAGGTAGGGGCCTCCTACTCCTTGCCACCAGGGGGAACGAGGCTGTGTTCGAGCTTGTCACCTGCAAGGCCCATGCTGCTCCCGTCCCGGACTCACCCTCAGACACATGCAGGGAAAGGCCTGTCCTGAACTGATGGGCAGTGAAGATGGACATTAACTCCAGCAAACATGGCCTCCCCTTTCCTAACCTGAGTGCTCAGGGTCCAGCGATCCAGTCCTCATCACTGCATGAGGCCCTGGTCCGCCTCCCGATCTCACAGGTGCCGGCAGTCAGTGCACCAGATAGCCCAGAATCCAGTGTGACGAGCAAGCACCTGGCGGGGGGACTGTGATCTGGCTGCTGAAGTCAGTAAGTGGCTCTGGCTCGATTTAGAGACTGCCTTTCAAACTGTTCTAGTGGCTTTCATCTCCAAGCCCACTCGCTCCAGAGCAGTGATTTACCTGCCACGTTCGAACTTGAACTCGGTTTGGCTCCACAGTGTACACGTTTTCCTCATGCATGGCTAACACCGGAGATTCACAAAGGAAGGTTCCTAGGATGAGAGAGGGACGTAATGCGGCAGCAGCCCATCTCTTCATAATGCTCAGACAGCGTCATGAGGGCTGTGTTTTCTGGCATCCTGTAGATGAAGAGAGCGAGGCCCTGAGGCGCAGGGACAGTGTGCAGGCCTGGGACTGGTGTAGGGACGTGGCCCCAGGCTCCCCGCCTCACTCACGAGCCGCCACCTCTCCCGTGTGACTAGCAGCGGGGCCACGGCGGCGCTGCATCTGTGGTCTGGGGCAGCACAAGTGTTTAGACGGGTGTCTGTTCCTCTTAGAGGGGGCTCTAGAGGCCACAAGCCTTAGTCTCTGTCTCTAGACGGGTTCTTATCTAGCCAGAGATGATCACACACAATAGGAAACACTTCAGCACCTGCTGTGCTGTC
Organism: Leptonychotes weddellii; assembly: GCF_054177405.1. NCBI lineage: Eukaryota > Metazoa > Chordata > Mammalia > Carnivora > Phocidae > Leptonychotes > Leptonychotes weddellii. The sequence continues at coordinate 34,680,084 of NC_138373.1, read as the reverse complement.
CTACGGAGGGGATAAGAAGTTCATCCTTGGCCTGGGGGGTCCACACTGGAGGAGATGACATTAATTATAGGCATAATATAAGGCAGAGCAGGAAAAGTGTGACAAGAAAAGTTTAGGCAATGACGTGTTAGAGGAGAAAAGGAGGGAGGGGAGAGGGGTGACCACCAGTAAAGAAACACCCCCAGGGAGGCGAGAGCTTCTCTGACAAACCCACGGGGGTAGCCCCCTGGAGCACACAATGACCGGTCCTGTGGGGTCAGCATGGGTGAATGGAAGAACTATACAGAAGGACTGCTGGCCAAGGGGGCTGTTAGAGTAGGCTGCACGTGACCCCTGGAGCTATCAGGTTCTGGTCCCTGGAACCTGTGAATGCTAGTATATGGCCAAAGTTGGGAAGGTCTTGAAATGGGGAGATTATCCTGGATTATTCAGGTGGGCTCTAAATGCAACCATAAGTGCCCCTATAAGAGGGAGGTAGATTTCAGACAGGAACAAGGTGACAATGGAGGTAGATGCTGGAACAATGCAACCCCGCCAAGGATGGCCAGCAGCCACCCAACACTGATAGAAGCGAGGAACAGACTTCCCAAAGCTCAGGAGGTGGAGTGGCCTGTTGATGCCTTGATTTGGCCCAGGCAACGTGAGTTTGGACTTCTGACCTCTAGAGCTGTGAGGCAGTAAATGTCTGTCTGGTTTGTGGTCACTGATCCAGCAGCCCCCGGCCACTCCCACAGGCATGTGCTGAAGAGTGAAGGTCATGGTGGCTCACTAGGACAGGAGGTGGAGGCTGACGGAGCACCTCTGACGATATGTCCTCAAATTTCCAGACAGAGGCTGGCCTTGGTCAAGATGCCATGGGGCTCACTGCTCTGCCTGGTCTGGAACAAGTTCAGAAGCTGGGTGTGTAGCAACCCCCTTCCCTGGCAAGCACTGTGGTGGTTTATACTCCTTTAGCCTTATTTTCTGGCTGTTTCATTGTCCTGGGCTTCTCAGCCACCTTGACCAGCCTCAGTAGGGTGATGCCCAGCGGCACAGGGCCAGAGCACAGGCATGATTGACATAAGGGGCTCCCGGTGGCCCTGTGCCAGCCCCCTGCCCACACCACAGGCACCAACACCCCCCTTAGATGGTCAGAAGATAAAGCAGGGTGTTGTGAGCCCCCTCCTAAGGGACAAGACTCCCACCTGCATTCCGTAACATGGTTCCAGAAGGCTCAAAGACCAGCACCTGTTTTCCATTCCAGACAGCAATGGCATCCTAAAAAGAATCATGGAAATTAAAAAGGAACCTGCCACTTGCACCCCTTACCACCCTGAATGACCCAAACCACTGGCCAGGTCTTTTGTCAACCCCAGGCCACCCTTGTAGTCACCTTGGTGGCGAACACCCCGCTGACATGCATGTCTGTGCGCAAGCTGTGCGTCACCCCCGTGGACAGGAAGGACACGCTGAGTAAGCTTGGGGACATCTGCACCACGGCCACTTGCTGGTGGAAGTGTGAGGACATGGCCTGCTCGCTGAGGATCACCACGGAGGTGATGTTGTTCACTGCCAGAAGGCTCTTCCGGGAACCCCACTTCATTCCATGCCAGAGACAGAGACAGAAGTGTGAACAAGGAGAAGGGAGGTGTAGGCAGGAAAGTGTGACACACACAAGGACTCACCAACCATTTTCCTAGCACTGCTTCTTCTCATTGTGTAAGCTGATATAAAAACTTGTAAGCATAAAATATGTACTTTATTGAAAATTTTAAAATACTGACACCCAAGTTGTAAAGCAATGGGTAGACGCTTATATGTCTGTTCTGACCAGTTGTTAATTTAGAGATGTTTATTTTTTATATATGAATAGCAAGTTGACATGATGTATTAAATTACCTGGCTCTCCCCTGGTGATGTGAAATACCACTTTCATAATTTCATATTAAACTTCCAAACCTATCTCAATCTGCTCTCCATTCCACTGATATGTTTATCCATTCCTGAGTAAGCATGTACTGTTTTAATTGCTATAGTTTTGAGATATATTCTGGTTTGTGATACAGAAATGTTCTGATTCTCTATACATTCTTTCCTCAGCCATGTGTCCTCCCAGAGGAGTTTATTTTGTTGAATTCTCCCAGAAAAAAAAAAGGTCATTATTTTTACTGGATGTACATGTAATCTGTGCATTTACTTGGGAAGAAATAACACTTATAACAATGAGGCTTCTCTTAAGGAACGTATGTATTTGTTACCATGTACTTGGTTTTTCTTTTACGTCCTTTAGGAAAATTAGTGTGGCTCTTCCTATTACTATAAATCTGAGAAAGTTTTTTTTTTTTTAACTTTTTTTTTTAAGGTTTTTTATTTATTTGTCAGAGAGAGAGAGAGCACAAGCAGGGGGAGCGGCAGACGGAGGGAGAGGGAGAAGCAGTCTCCCTGCCGAGCAGGGAGCCTGATGCGGGGCTTGATCCCAGGACCCTGGGATCATGACTTGAGCCGAAGGCAGACACTTAACCGACTGAGCCATCCAGGCGTCCCTCAAATCTGAGAAAGTTGTACTTTTTCTGCAGATCTGATAATATTCTATGCTATTTTTAGCCATTTATTTACCCTAATTAAGACAAATAAGATATTTAGATTTTTTAAGATATAATTAAGATATTTAACTAATTCATCCAGAAGCTGTTTTTACCTATGGCCTGAGATGAGGATCTAAAGGTAGCCCCCAGAGTGCTCTATGGCGCCCTCAATGATTTACGAGGTACATCTTCCTCTCAAGACTCGTGTAGGGTTAAGTAGATTCTGTCTCAGAGGGCTTGCTCACGGCAGGTCTGAGAGACAGCCTCCAGGACAGCAGGGGAGCAGCCCTGAGGAGGGAACAGGCAGAACTGGAGAAAAGTATGAGGAAACAGCCATCTCGTGCTCTGGAAATTGGGTGTGAGGCAAACGAAGCAACACTTATTCAGGAAAATCTGCTAAATCCAGTAAGAACAGCAGCATCTGTGGTACCTGAGCCTCTAGACTCTCTCCCTCCTGCCTCCCAACTCAGTGTGCAGGAGCTCCCTCTTGGTAGGCGCAGCCAAGAGGTCAGCTCCCTGTCCAGTGCCCAGTCAGGCCTACGGCATCTCATTCCCCCAGCTCCACGTTGCGAGGGGAAGGGTCCCTCGGGCTCACAGCATGACTGAGAATGCTGGGACCCCACGCCCTGGCCCCAGCTTGCTCACACTGCACAGGCTCACAGAGCAGGGTGTCATTCCAGAGAGGCGGCCATCATCCCCACTCCCAAGCTCTGGAGCAGTGACTCAGATTGTTTTCCCCAAGGGGAGAGGCAGTCCATAGGAACAGAGAGTTCTGACGGGCTCCCCAAAGGAAGTGACTTCATTTGAAACACAATGTGGGTTAAGTCCAAGCCTAAGGATGTTCTTGAAGAGAGTGGAGGCTTTGTTGGTAAGCATCAAGAGGAGGCCGGAAGCTTCATGAGAACTACAAGCTCAACGGCAGGCCAGACCACTGACCAAAGGGAACTGGGGAAGGGCATACCTAGGAGAAGCCTTCCTGGGTCAAAACAAACCTTAAACACTGAGCTCAAAGACCACATCTGCCCAAATCTGGGACTGGACTGTGGGGCAAGCAATCCCCTGGGTCACTGCAAAAAACAACAGAGCAACCAACCCAGGGGAGGTTGACCCGCAGAGGCAGAAAGCTCAACAGATCAGGGAGAGGACAGTCAGGGAGCCCCCATAGCCACTGCTGCCCAAGGGGGACCATCCACATGCCTGAGGTCGGCCCTCCAAGGAGTGATGTCAGAGGCTTCACATGACAAGGGAAAGAGACGCCACTACAGTGGTCCCTCCGGTCACTAAGCAAATAAGCCAACAGCGGCCACAAGCCCTAGAGGTTGAGTGCAGCAAGAGGATCACTATTGCAGGATTGACACAATATTTTATCTAAAATGTCCAGTTTGCAACAAAAAATTCAGAGCCAGGGAAAACAGGAGAGTATGATATACACCCAGGAAGAAAAAGCAAGCCAGAGAAATGGCCCAGAAGGCCGAGATGTCAGATTCCACAGATGAAGTCTTCATAGTAGCCACTATAAACATATTGAAACAATTAAAGGAAATAACACTTAAAGAAGGAAAGGAAGGTGTGATACGTCTCCCCAAATACGGACCACCACCAGCGAGACAGAATTTATAAGATAAAAAAGCATAGGCTCAAGAGAAATGAAATCATACGTCCACAAAGAAACGCGTACTCAAATGTTCACAGCAGCAAGGTTCACAAAAGTCCAAATGTGGAAACAACCCAAGCGTCCGTGGACGGATGGAAGGATAACAGAAGGCGCCGGTCCTTGCCCCGGGCGCGGCTCAGCTGCAAAAGCAAGGCGCTGCTGCCACGTGCAGCCACGCGGATGAATCTGGAAAACATGATGCTCAGGGACAGAGGCCAGACACAAAAAGCTACAGATTTATGCTTCCATCCCTACAACATGTCCACAACGGGCAAATCCAGAGAGACAGAAAGTAGAGGAGCGCCTGCACAGAGGAGGAGCGGGGAGCAGAGGGACTGCGGACGCGCACACGCTTTGCTTCCGGGTGCTGAAGATGGTCTAAGAGGTATGGTGAGGGGTGCAAAACTGTGAACACGCTAAAAGAAAAACTGGTATGTTACAGATCTCGATAAAGCTGCTCTCAGGGTAGACAGGGACCAGAGATAAAGGGATGGGTACATAGGTAAGACACAGGTGTCCACAATCCCAGACCCACAATTCTGAAAGCCCAAAGGCCTTTGGAACTATTTTATTGTTGTTATTTTTATATAGTCTTAAGGTGCATAACTGACAATAAGTTCAAAGACCATCACTTCCTCCAGTTTTGCAGGGCAGAGGGTGAGAGTGCCCAGCACCCTGGTGGCTCGTACCTTTATCTGTGTGATGTTGCCTTCGAGCTCAGTAGGGGTCTGAAGGGTCCACCTGTCCTTGCCCTCTGCCACTCGGCTGCTCTGGGGGCCTGGCAGCTTTCTCCACATGGCTACTCGCCCCTTATCGGTACCCGCTGCCAAAAGACCTATGGGTAAAAACAAAGTTCACAGGAAGTGAGCTGAAGGAATCTCTTTCCTGACCATGGCTCTCAAACATCCGGGCATCAGCTCTCCGCCCAGTGGCCTCCAGCTCCATAGCTGTTCCCCCCTGGGAAGAGGGTGAGTGTGCATGTGCTGGGGGTGTTGGTGCTGTTTTCCCTCAGTCTCCCACGAGAGCAGGGGCCTGTCTGCCTGGTCAGTGCTGCTTCCCCAGGGCTAGCGTGGCACTTAGCGCTCAGCAAGCACGAAATAAACGGCGCTCTGGCTCATCTCCTGTTTCTCTGTCCTCCACGCGTGTATGTGTGTGTGTATATAGGCACATACACATACACAGGTATTTTTAATATTTCCCACACATTTTCTCGCGGTTTCAGGAGGGAACAGAGGTCAACTCACCCTGTTGAGCAAACCCCCTGACCTTCGTGTGTGCAAGCAAAGCTTTACTGTCACTTTCTTGTTCCCAAGCGATTCTTTCAAGTGACTGACAGTCACCACCAATTCGCCATTCTTTGAAGGGCTGCAGTCATGTCATCATTTTGCAGCCCCCAGAGCGAGGCCCGAGGCCGCTTCCCTCCCTCTCCTGCACCAACCCTGAGAAGTCTCACCTTTGGCTTTACAGTAAGAAACACAATTTATATTCTCAGCTTTTTCGAAACCACACTTCTCCTCTGGACTCAGCACGTAATTCTCTCCGCCTTCTAAATCCCAGAATCTACAATGAAAGGAAGACAGCTCCCTTCAGGGGCCACGTCAGTGCACTGCCCTCAGCCCCAAGAGTCCTGCTCAACTGGCAGAGCCCTCAGGAAGCACACACAGCCCCTGGGACTCCGATATGAACGGCCTGCCAGCAACACGTTTACACCTATTCGATGCCTTGTTCATAATCAAAGGGAGCAGGGGGTTCATGTGTGACACCAGCTCACAATGAGAACAAAGGGACTCCAACCACACGCAGTAACATGGGGGACCCCCCCCAACATCACACAGAACTGAAGCAGCTGCACAAGCAAACACAACACACGATTCCACTGACACCAAGCTCAAAAAACCAGGCAAAGAAATTCCACACGCAGCCATCAGGACAGTGAGAAGCCTACCCTGTGAGGGCCGCGTGAGGGTGCCTGGGGTCTGTGGTATGTTGTGCTCTTTGATCTCAGAGCTGGTTATATGGACGTGTCCAATTTGTGGAAGTTCATCATAATCTGTCTGTACCTTACACTCCAATAAGAACATTACTCCAAAGAGACTGAATCTTATCGGCAGTGTGGGCCAGGCTCTTACCTGAGAACGGGTTCCCCTATGGCGGTCACAAGTACACTGCCTTCAATCAATGCAATGTCGGCCCGGTGACCCGTCTTCCCGCTCAACTTGACCTGATAACAAGACACATGCAAAAGAAGCATGTTGCTCTTGTGAGCCTGGAGTCTCTGGTGTGCGGTGGCCTGGGGGGGGGACGCTCTAGCTGGGCAGGTGCAGGTGTGGACATGTGGGAAGGCAGCCCTGACCCTGCACTGCTGCTCTCTGCTGTGCATTAAGTGGTTGATAATGAGAGCTGCCATGTGCATGACACCTGGTAAGTGCATTTCTAGAGCGACCACCATGCTGAGCCCAGTTCAGGCACGACCACACACTCTTGAGCAGGTGTCATGACCCTATTCTGCAGAAAGCAAACCTGCCCGGGGCCCCCAGCCAGTGAGTGGCTTAAGGGAATCTGAACCCAGGTCCAGGTGACTCAGAGATTCTCTTTTCCACTACTGTGCCAGGGGTATGTAAATGACTGTGTAAACACTGGCTTACAAAAAATCAGCTCCGTCATCTACAAGAGTATCTTCAGGGAAAGTTCAAATTCTCCGAGGAACACAGATTTCTCTGGTATAAACCAGGGAACTGGAAGGAGAGCAGGGAGGACCAGTCCCTGGTGAGCTGCACACTTGGAATAGCACGCAGCACAGGGGTGCGCCCCACAGCGTCCTCCCGTCAGCGAGAGCCCAGGGCAGAACCGAGAGGCACCTGTATGGAGTTCTCCTGTTTCCCAGCAGCCGCAGCCAAATAGCTGCTGCCCAGGACGGGGACTGATGCACCCTTGCGCAAAACAACCCGTGTACACCCGGGCCGGGGGCAGCCGTGACAGAAGCGAGGACCTGTATCTACGCACAGATGAGAAGCAGGATGATGTGCCCGTCCCCCCTGTTTCCATCCTGAAGGTCAAATGAGCTGCTGCAAGGTGAGTGGTTATTCTGAGTCACAGCCGGGTGTACAGGCTGCGAGCTAGCCAGTTGAGGGGGCGCAGCCCTGAGCGAGCCCAGACTCTCCCACCCCCATCTGATGGCACCTGCAAAGCTCCTGGGAAGCAAGTCGTGTAGGTGATACTACTGGACAGCTCTGGTGGCTGTGGTGAAGTCAGGTAAAGCCTGGCCCTGGCCGTGTCCTGCTGCCCACGGTCCCACCTACCTTCATCACTTCCTCGGCTTCACCCTCAGGCCTCACTACATACAGAGACAGCAGCAGGTTCTGCGTGACCACGACCAGGGCCTCCCTTTCCTCGATGTAGAAGAGCATTTGGACGGAGCTGTCTGTGGAAGCCACCTGCGTGGTCTTGCCTTTCTCATCCACGTAGTGCACCGTCCCTAAGGGCAAAGGGGTCAGTCCGGGTGGCAGTGCACTCACCAGCAGCCACCAGAATCTACTTAGGGATGTTTGCAAAATAAACATCTTTGTTATAAAAATTTACAACTTCTGCACATAACCCCCCGGGCCATCTCTGAAATAAGCTTCACCTTCTCAGCACCACTGGCCTGCCCAGCAGCCTTGAGACTTCGTTCACCTTGGTGTGCTCACGTGCCAGGCATGTCCATCAGCCGTACGTGGCGGCCGAGAGCTACAGCCCTGCTGCAGCTGCTAGGGCCCTCCTGCAGCCGCTAGGGCCCCCCTGCAGCCGCTTCGGCCCTCCCGCAGCCGCTTCGGCCCTCCCGCAGCTGCTACGGCCCTCCCGCAGCCACTACGGCCCCGCTGCAGCCGCTTCGGCCCCCCTGCAGCCGCTACGGCTCTCCTGCAGCCGCTACAGCCCTCCTGCAGCCGCTATGGCCCTACCGCAGCCGCCGCTCCCTGTCCCCTCTGTGGCCCACGTGCTGGTGGGCTGGCTTTCCTGCCTGCGCTCTCAACCTCTGCGGGCACTTGTCCTGGCCCAGGGACCTTTCTTCCCCTGCCTGGCCCAGCCTGCCAGCCCTTCCTTGCCCTCCAGGTTCCCTTTGGGCTTCTGCATCCGTGGGGAGTCTCCTGTGAGCGCCCATGAAGCAACTCATTTCTGCTGCTCTCAGGAGCCTCCTCACCCTCCTGATCTCCTCTCATCTGTTTCCAAGGAATGCTTGACTTCCCATTCAACTGGCAGGTTCAAGGTTGTGCAGAGGCCCGTGGTCAGCATATGACCACACTGGCACCGCCTCGGCCTCAGTGAGCCTTGGTGGCAGGCCTGGCGACACACTCACACATGCTCACTCAGCTGACATTTCCAGTGAGCACACAGCAGGAGTCTGACTAGACGGGGTAATCTGTCTCCGAAGCCCACAGCTCCTGAATGAGGGACAGGACTGACCCCTCCAGAGCCAGGCTTGTCCCCACTGTACAACCCTGTCTGCTAGGCCTTCTTCCCACACCATCTTCTCGACTCCTTGCTAAGGGGGCCTTGCACTAGCATCTTCTTCCCCACACAGCCCAAGGCTCCGTGCCCACTCCTGTCCCTCGGGACCGCCTCAAAGTCCCCTCCATCAGCTGTCTCTTCACCTCCAGAAACAAACAATATCCCTATTTTAAAAATGACGAAGGCCCCAGCCCCTTCCAGCTGTCCTCTGCTCTCTTCTTCCCATCAAGGCTGAGCTGCGTGGTGGCACGTCCTCCGGAAGCTCACCACCTTCGTGAACCACATTTCCTTGCTCTCGCGCCTGCAGCAGACACACACGTGAGTGCCTCCCATGAAGGCAAAGCACTCTTCTCCCCCCTTACTTCACACTGCATTTCTCTGCTGTTGCTGGCCTGTCTCCCTGCTTATACCGAGGAGGAGTCAAAGTCCAGACAGTGGACTCAACGCTGGCCACCGGCGGAGGCTGGCTGGTGCTGCAGCCTGGAAGCAAAGCCTGCGCCCATCCTGCCCCGTCGCGCTCCCTCCCCAGAGCTTGGCCAAAGAATTACAGGGAAGATGCTTCCTGTCCCCACAGAGCGGACAGCGGAGCGCTGTACCACGCATGCTGCCTGGAGCTGCGCAGGGGAGCAGTCAGGAGGACCGCTGGCTGGTGGAGAGCCTCCTCGCGAGAGCCCGCCAAACACGAGCACAGCCAATTCGTCTCTATCAGGACAAAGTGAGGCCCTCCTCTGAACACTGGATAAGTAACTGCCGAGAGCAGCGGACGCATCACTCTAAAACCGGCCCACATACAGCCTACTATATTATGCAGAAACATCATCTCTTTGTTTAAAATCCTTACCAGAACCCCTAAAATGCTTCAATGTCCTAGAGTCCCCACCTAAGTTTCTCACCATCCATCAGGCTGACAAAGAATGATAGTCCCTCTTGAGATCCCATTTTCAGGAAACTTCCAAAGTCACTTTTCCTCCAGTTAAACATGTCCAGGGCTCTCTCATCACCGCTCACAGCCGCCTTCGCCAACTGAACGAGGTCCCTTTGAAAGGCAGATATGATGGGAAGTCAGGATTCCTTACAGGAAGATGTTCCTTATAGGAAGGTGTGGTCACTACAGATGTGCCCAGAGCAGGGGGGGGGGTGCGGGGGGGGGCAGCTATGATCCCATCAGGAGGAGCCACATCCCGCCCGGCACCAGCCCCTAGGGATGTCGAGACAAGGCCACCACTTAGAGTTCCTACTTACTCGCCAGGAGGGGGGAGCCGGAAGATGCAGTAAGTTAGGGTTTTTCCGTGATCGTGTTTCAGCAGGGGCGTCCCTTGTACTCGACCCCTTTGGTCCAACCTCCACAAGAGCAGGACACCAAGCTGGAAAACCCAATACCATGTGGAGGAGACACATTCTTACCAGTGACCGGTAGAAGGCAAGAGTTATGCTGTGCCACAGAACACAGGCTTACTCCTTTTAAACCAAAGTACAAAACTACTACATGTGCACGGTCAAGTACAAATAATTCAAAAATCTTCCGCAAAGAAACCAGAAGCCTTCCTATGTGCCCTTTGCCCTGGAGACAACAATGGTCACGTGCCCAACTTTTAAAACAGAATAGATTCAGATTTACAAAAAGTGGCAAGGTCATTCAGAGAAGTCCCATTCTCTACCTCGAGCTTCTCCAATTAGCAGATCGTACTTAGTGTGGGGCAGCTCTCAGAATTAATGAGCCAATACTGACATATTGTATTAACTAGAGTCGTGCTTTATTCACATTTCTTCAGTTCCTCCCTGCCATCTGCTTTCTGTCCCCAGATCCCCTCCAGGAGCCACAGGACATTTGGGCGTCACGTCCCCTGAGGCTCCTCTGACTCCCTGGCTTTGAGGACTGGTCAGGGATGCTGTGGAACATCCCTCCACTGGGCCTTGGTTGATGCTCTTCTCATGACTGGACTGGGTTGTGGGTTTGGGGAGAAGGCCACGGAGACCACGCGCCCTCCTCCTCGTTATGGCGCGGCATGTCGGGGTCGGTGCCGTCGACGTGACTCATCTGGCTGCAGCTGCCCCTCCTGTCACCTCCCATCTGGGACCTTGTCCCCTGTGAAGTCCTTCTTCCTCCCCTTCTTGGTCCCATACTGTTTGGAAGGAAGTCACCTCCTTGAGCATGAACCATCTCCTTAAATCATTTGGGGTTCCTCAGCACGTGAGATTTGTCTCTTCTCCACCACTGACTTAATTATTAGAAATCATAGGGTTATACCACAATTTATGTCACAGATGTTGACTTTCGACTTCAGGTTACAATCCAGCCCCACTTTGTTTATTTTGATGTTCCAGCTTTGGCCACTGGGAGGTCTTTTGTTAGCTTCTGTGTCCCTCTGACACACCCTGTACTCTGGGTTCTGTGAGCACTTCCTTTCTTTCTGGAACTAAAGAGTCTCTGGGCTCACTGTCCGGCCCCGGTTCTAGAATCAGCTATTTCTCCAAGGAGCCCTGGCTCCCGTTATTGGAGGAAACCCAAAGAAACCAGCATCTGGGTGCCAGGTGTACTATAGGTTCAGTTTTTAACTCATCAAGGTCTCAAACTGAAGGTGCCAACCAGTGCTAGAGGTCACGGTAGGGAGATGGCACCATCAGAACCAGTCCAGGAGGCCTCTGGCCAGGATGTAAGCTATGCTTTGCCAAAGGGCACTACTTTTATCCAAATCCATTTGCAAAGAGGCCCTTTGCTGTGAGGCCCAAGGGTTCCTCAAGGTGTGCCTCCTGCTCAAGGTCAGTAGACACAGGAGCCACACCCTCTCCCTCCTACCCTTCTTTCAATCAGCAGGGTCTCCAATATCCCCGCAGGCAGGCCGGGGAGCACCACTTTATCGTAAACAAGAATGTGGTTTCCAGATACAGATGACCCTTGAACGACTCAGGTCTGAACTGCGTGGATCCGCTTGTATGTGGATTTTTCTTGACAAATACAGTATAATGCTGTAAATGTATTTGCTCTTCCTTATGAGTTTCTTTTTTTTTAAAGATTTTATTTGACAGGGGCGCCTGGGTGGCTCAGTTGGTTAAGTGACTGCCTTCGGCTCAGGTCATGATTCTGGAGTCCCTGGATTGAGTCCCGCATCGGGCTCCCTGCTCGGCAGGGAGTCTGCTTCGTCCTCTGACCCTATCCCCTCTCATGTGTTCTCTCTCTCTCAAATAAATAAATAAAATCTTTAAAAAAAAAAAAAAGATTTTATTTGACAGAGAGAGACACAGTGAGAGAAGGAACACAAGCCCAATGTGGGTCTCCATCCCAGGACCCTGGGATCATGACATGAGCCGAAGGCAACGCTTAATGGCTGAGCCACCCAGGCGCCCCCCTTATGAGTTTCTTAATGTTTTCTTTATTCTAACCTACTTCACTGTAAGAACAGTATGTAATAAATACAACATACAAAATATGTGTTAATTGACTATATTACTGAGAAAGCTTCTGGTCAACAGTAAGCCATTAGTAGGTAATTTTCGGGGGAGTCAAAGCTATACTCAGATTTCTGACTGGCAGGAGGTTGATGCCCCTAACCCCCAAGCTGTCCGAGAATCAACTGTACTGTAATGTTGGCCTTACAAAGCAACTTGGAGAGTAAATCTCTTAGAAAAGTTACAATGAGTCAAATGTGCTCTCCCTCAGGTCTCTGGATAACCAGGGGTTAGAGGAGAGACAAATCCTGAGCTGTCCCATCCCCCTTGTGGCTACTTCATCCAACACAATTTTATACTATCAACCTCAGACAAGTTACCTCCGAAGGCAAGAAATCAGCCCTATGCAAGAGCAAGAGTTTAATGTAATAAGAGATTCTTGAGTAGTGTGTTCTATGTACCATTGTCGAGACATACTATCTCTTCAAATGATGAACCACATGTTAGGATCTACATCGTAATTGAAAAGAAGTATATGTTTGGTGACCAAACATATAGGTTTTCACCACTGGTTCATGGCTTACAGGTGCTAAAACCCTGGGAATTTCCCAGGATAAGGGCCACAGAGGTGTCTTCTGTTCTGTTACTGAAGGGGACTTTTGGTCTCCGCCCAAGGGCGGGGTGGGCTGCCAGGACGACCAACCAGTGATCAGAGGGTTCAACTTTCAGTCCCACCCCAACCGCCAGGAAGGGGACAGGGCCCCCCTCCCCTGGTTGAATCAATCACCAATGGCCAATGACTTATTCAATCCTGAGTGTGCAATGAAGCTCCATAATAACCCAAAAGGACTGGGTTCAGAGAGCTTCCAGGTAGCTGACCACCTGGAGGTGTTGTGGGGAATGGCGCCTAGAGAGGACTCTGTGCCTTCCCCAGACCTCACCCTGTGCATCTCCTCATCTGGCTGTTGATTTTTCCCTGAGCAATGTGAGCCACTCCAGCTGACTGGAAGAGCCCAAGGAGGACGGACCCTCCACTGTGCAGCCTGTGGTCAGAAGCACAGGACTGGGGACTGGCCTCTGGGGTGGGGGTGGCGGCGATCGGGTGGGGCTGAGCCCCTCACTTGTGGGGCTGACGCGCTCTCTGGGTGGACGGTGTCACAACTGAGGGGAATTGCGGGCACCCTGTGGTATCTGAGGAGCCCCACCTGCCAGCATGCTGGAACTGCCTCTGGGAACCTAAAAGAGGATCTCTAATAATTTACACTGAAATTGTCCCGAGCTGGCTCGCCCTGTACTGGGTGTCCTGATGCCCCCACCCAGCTCTGTGAGTGTGCAGGGAAGCGAGACCTGGTCCAGGCAGTATTCCCACCTTCACCAATGGAGTTTCTTCTAATGGACACTTGGGGCAGCATCTGCCCAGTGCCCCTTTTCCAGGGCTCCCCCACCTCCCTGGGCACTGCTGACTGCTGTCCATGTGGTCACTGGGCTCGAGCGGGACTTGGGACAGAGGAGGAGGGGCAGTTGTCCCTGGGTGTATGGGGGGGGTGTGAATGCCTTACTTTCCAGCACCTGGGGTACTGCCTTGTGAATGGAGCGGGGCAGTGGAGAGACATGGCTGTGGCAGAAGGGGCACACTGCAGAGGGATGTGTGTCCACTGGCACCTCATTCTTGGTCTAGATGTCCTGAAGCCAGCTGCCCTCCTGTTCCAGGGACCTTGGGATACTCCAATGGCTTCCGATTAAGTGTCCCTTCTTACTTCAGGTAGTCTGGGATGGTTTCACGGGTAACCAAACCCACCCGAACCAAAACAGTCTCTGGCAAGAGATGGAAGACCCTCAGCCAAGCCTGCTAAGGATGGCTCTAGGTGGTGCAGCACTCCGAGTGCTCGTTCATTCAGTACTTCTTTTCCTGCTTGAGCCCATTATTAAATCAGGATCCGCACCATCTTAGACTTTCTTGGAAGGATCAGGATTTCTCTTCTTAAATATATTAACTCAGAGGGCTTTGATAGCACAAACCTGGGTTTCCTTGCATGCTTGAGGAATCTGCTTTGTTAGTTGTTTCTTAATATAATCAAGATGATGATGAGATTCGATGATCTTGAGTTCTTTTATTCCTACAGAGGATCTGCTGAGTATTCCACAGCAGGGAGAAGGGAAAGATCATGAAGCAACTAGACAGGGCAATGCCATTAGGTGGAAATTGAATTGAAAAACAGAAGAAAAATCTAGGGGCGCCTGGGTGGCTCAGTCGGTTACACATCTGCCTTCGGCTCAGGTCATGATCTCAGGGTCCTGGGATCGAACCCCACATCGGTCTCCCTGCTCGGCGGGGAGTCTGCTTCTCCCTCTCCCTCTCCCTCTGCCTCTCCCCTTGCTTGTGCTCTCTCTCTCTCACCCGCTCACTCTCTCTGTATCTCAAATAAATAAATAAAATCTTTAAAAAAAAGAAGGAAAATCTAGAAAAAAGGGGAACAAATCGATACCAAAATGGGCAAGTGATTTGATTAGAAAAGGATATATAATTGGCTCTTCTAAGTAACAGACCCCTTCAATAGCAAGAGAAATGTAAATTAGAACACTTCTGACACGGCACTTTTCTCAGCAAAATTCTGAATGTGGATCCAACTGTCTGTGGGGGACATGCTGGTGTGTTGGTCGGAGCTGGTACTAGCCCCATAGAGGGAGTCTCGGGCACCCACCACTAATGCTCAAGCTCTGGGACCCGGCTGCCCCATGTGCAGGACTTTCACTGATTTCGCCGCGCGCGAAACAACATAAGCACAAAGTTAGCTACCGTACCTCTGTCTGTTTAGCAAAAGATTGGAAACCACCGACGTGCTTATCAGCAAGGGCCAGTGAAGGACATGGTAACAGGCTCAAGTAACCACGCACAGGCTTAGAGAGAAGGAAGGTCACGGTGTATGAATGTGGAGAGACATGCAAGGCAGACGAAAACGTAAAAGCCAGAAATTGTGCAGTGCACGTCGTGTGCTAACACTTTTGTGAAGATGAAGGAGACAACACCCTCCATGTGGTATTTCCAGCCCAAACCACCTCATCTAAAGGTAACCACGAGGAGATGATCCAACAAGTCTAAACTGAAGGACATTCTGCAAAGTAACCAGTCTGGATTCCTCAAAACGTCGGTGTCACCAAAGACCAAACATAAGTGAAGAAAGAAAAGACAAGACCAGGGACCTGTTAGTGATTAAGGGAAACTAAAGAGAAGGGGTGGAAAAACACAATGTATGGTCCTTGACTGGACTCTACATTAGGACAATATCCACCAAAGACGTGCCAGGACAACTGGAAAAACTGGAAGGTGGCTTACGTCCCAGGTGCCGGTCTCAGCCCAGCCTTCCTGAGTGCAAATGCCATGGTGCAACTGTGTCGAAATCCTTGCCCTTAAAGAGAGCAACGTCCAAGGGTTGAGGGGGGAAGCGTGATGTCTGTGACAAAGTCTCAAATATTCAGGGAAAAAAATATATATAGAGAGAAAGTAGATGTAACAAAACGGTAACAGCTAATGAATTTACATAAACGGTATATAGTGTTCATTAAATTATACTTTCAAAGCCTCTGAAAGTTTCAAATTTTTCAAAAACTGGAAACTGGGGAAAGAATGCATTCGGATGTGCTGGTTTGTATCTGAAGAAACAGAAGCTTTACGAAGCTTGGGCACTGAGGATGGGTGGGAGGGGAATGGAGGAGGAGATGGGGTGGGGGTGGAGAGTTGCCATGATATATATATATACTTTCTCATACTTATCGGGACTTTGAAACAGGGAAATGTATTACCTGGCACATGTAAAATGAATGAGTACATTGTAAAATTTCTGCCATATGTTTATGAATCGATTTAGACCACAGTTTCCCAACCTGGGAATGGTTAACACTTTAGGCTGGATCATTCTCTGCTGTGGGGTCTGTCCTGTGCGTAACAGAATGTTGATCAGTATCTCTGGTCTCCACCTACTAGATGTCAGGGCACCGCCCTGTGTCCACCCCACCACCATTCTGACAACAAAAATTGTCTCCAGATTCTGCCAAATGTCCCCTGGGGGCAAAATGACCCTGTGAAGAAGCCCTGAGCTAGACAATGAGGACCAGGGCCTCCCAGGCAATGAAGAAGCATGCTCAGGGAAGCTAATGATTCAGGGGTGCCATTAAAACTATAGTACCTGAAAAAGTCACCCCACCTTTATGAATACAGCTTCCTGAAGAAGTTCACTTAAACAATTACAGACATACCTCTGCCACTGAGTGGGATGGTAGAATGAAATTTGCAAACCTTGCTTCCAGTATGAAACAGAATCTGCCATGACATCCATCAAGATCAACTGAATTCAGCAACCACATATTTCTAAAACTTTGGTCTTTAACAGCCTTCCCAACATGTATCCCAAAGAGCACTGGCAGGGAAAGGTAGGGATCTGAAATCAGTGTCAGCCAAGTCTGCTTACCCTGTCCCCTGACACAAGGCAGTTCCCTTTGGGGCTCCACTTGAGGACCGTGACGTCGGTGGTGTGTGTCGGGGGGATCGAATGCTGCTCCTTGTCCTGCTTATTAAACACTGTCACTTCTCCAGTCTCCCAGCCAATAGCTAGGATCAGGCGCGCTGGGTGCCAGCACAGGGAAGTGACCCGGAACGACCTCTCCATATGGGTATCGGGCACATGCTCACCCTATAATAGGCAAGAGGTAAATTCCATATTGTGAAGAGAGACAGCATTCTAGGAACTTCTGGCTAATCAATGATATCGAGATCAGCTAGAAGATATAAAGAGCCATTTATTAAAAAAATGTTCTACTTACCATGAGAGACGATGGACTCTGAAAAACTAACAGGGTTCTAGAGGGAGGGGGGGTGGGAGGATGGGTTAGCCTGGTGGTGGGTATTGAGGAGGGCACATTCTGCATGGAGCACTGGGTGTTATGCATAAACAATGAATCATGGAACACTTCATCTAAAACTAATGATGTAATGTATGGGGATTAACATAAGAATAAAAAAAAATGTTCTACTTAATTTTCATTAAAACGCCAAGCTTGCTCTTGGCTGCACTATGAAAACATACAGTTAACACTCAACTGAGCTCGCTGACCAGCTTATCAAGGAGGATGACCTCATACTCACAGCTGCTTGGTTGCTAGCTAGCATTTTAATGGGTTCCAATACAACTTTATTTACAAAAACAAGCAGTGGGCCAAGAGGTCAAATTTGTTGATCCCAAGGTTCTCTAAGCACAGTCTCTGGGGTGACCCCAAGAGCCTTTTCAGGGTCTGCAAGGCCAAAGTTATTTTCAGCCCCCTCTCACCTCCAGACTGTTTCCCGAGAGACTTAGAGTGAGGAACTCTGCAGAGAGGGGGAGATCAGATAAGGACCCAAGAGCATGCAGATGTCACTATGACCCTAGCTGCTTTGCTGGAGTTGCAGGGGCGACAGTGACACTTCAGAAGGTTGAGGACTGGGAAGAAAATTCTGATTTTCTTTGTGAAGTATGAGGTGTGTCATGCACTGAGGAAGGTGGGGAGTGGGGTGAAGTATGGGAAGTTTGAGGGGCTTCTACAAAGTTCCTGGTACAGGTGGAATTGTGCACCCTGAAAAAGATATGTTTAAGTCCTAGGGCTCCTGGGTGACACAGCCGGTTAAGCGTCTGACTCGGTTTTGGCTCAGGTCGGGATCTCAGGGTCGTGAGATCGTGCCCCGTGTCAGGCTCTGTGCTCAATGGGGTGTCTGCTTGGGATTCTCTCTCCCTTTCCCTCTTCCCCTCCTGCTCATTCTCTCTCTCTCTAAATTAATCTTAAAAAAAAGAAAAAACAAAAAAACCAAAACATGTTGAAGTCCTAACCTGGTGCCTGTGATACGGCCTTATTTGGAAATAAGAGTCTCTGCAGATGTTCAGCTTAAGAAGAGGTCATTGGAATGGGCCCTAATCTGATGGCTGGCGTCCTTATAAGAAGAGGAAAGACACACGGACACACAGAGGAGACACATGTGACGACAAATGCAGTGGAGTGATGCAGGTGCAACCGGAGGACTGCCTAGGATTGCCGGAAACCACCAGAAGCCAAGGCAAGGCCCGACACGGGTCCTGCCCCAGAGCCTTCAGAGACAGCGTGGACCTGAGGAGCCCTTATTTCAGACTTCTGGCCTCCAGAATGGTGAGAGGTTACATTTCTGTTTTAAGCCAGCCGGCTTGTTGTAATTTGTTATGGCAGCCACAGGACACCAACAGTTTCCAATGGCCAGTGGGGCCAACAGGAGACTGGCCCAGGATGCACAGATAGCATGGAGGGGCCATTTCTGGTTAGAGGCATGGACTGACTATGGAATCTGTTTTACATCCCTAAATATGTCCCCAAACCTAAGTAGCAGGGCTAAAAGAATTATCCACATCACAGGGCTCTTATAGTACTGGGAATCTGAACCTCAGGAAGAAGTGATACACACACATAAGACACACACATGCACCACATACCACACACATAAGACACACACATGCACCACATACCACACACACCACATACACACACACCACACCACACGACATGCACACACCACATATGTATCACATACCACACTCACACCACATACTACGCACATCACACACCACACACATACCACATACCACACTCACAGCACATGACACCCCCCCACATACCACACATACCACATACATATACACACCACACTCACCACACAACATGCACACACCACATACCACACATGTACCGCATACCACACTCATACAACATACTACACACATCACATACCACATACCACACTCACAACACACACGATACACATCGTGCATGACACACACACCCCACACCCCACATACCCATACCACACAAGCACCAAATACCACACATACCACATATATACACACCACACACACCACACTCACCACATGACATGCATACATCACATACCACACACATACCACACTCACAACACACATGACACACAACACCACAACACACACACCCCATGTACCACACACCCATACCACATAAGCACCACATACCACACACCTAATATATACACATCACACACATCACATGCCACACTCACTGCACACACACCAGATACATACACACCACTACCACATGCCACACATAGCACATACCACATACACATGACACACATACCACATACGGCACACACCACATGCCACACATGTACCACATTCATACACATCACACACACCATGTACCACACATATACCACATACCACACACACCACACACACATCACATACGACATGCCACACACACACACCATATACCACATATGCATACCACATACAGCACATACATATACAACACGCTTACCACATGCCACACACACCACTTTCCATACACACCACATACCACACATATAACACATACCACATATATACCACATACATACACACCACATGTAATACATACCACACATGTACCATGTACCATACGTGTACCACATTCCATGCTCATGGCACACACACACCACATTCCACACTTGCACCACACACACCACATACATGCACACCAAACGCACCATATACCACACACACACCACATGCCACACACACCACACATAACACATACCACACACACGCCACATACACATCACACACACCACATACCACATATCACGCACACTATATCCCACATACATATGACAAAGACACCACGTACCACACACACCACATACATACACAACACACGTACCACATACTGCACACATACCACATACCACAGGACACACACATGCCACACACACCACATATGTACATACCACATACAAGACAAGTGACATACACCACATACTACACATGACACATATCACACATGACACACTGCACAATACATATACCATACAGCGCACACACACCACATATCCCCTATACATGACACACACACCACACACATGCACACACCACACACAACATACCCCCTCCACGGCACACATGACACACATAGCACACACAAAACACACACAACACATACCACACACCTGTACACACTCCCCCATGACACATACAACATACATCCATGTGCACACATATGTGAGAACAAAAGGGACACAAGAGCTAGAAGCCCTGGAAATCAGAAACATTACTTCCTAGGACTCACTTGTTCCAGATATATATCCACGCTGCCTCCTGAGGTCGTGCTGACGGAGGCAACCACCAGGAATGGATGAACAGGGTGCCAATGGATGTGTGAAGGAGACCCGACGGAGTCTGGGGCTTCTATTCGGTGGTCAAAATAGAGAGCCATGATGAAACTCAGACCTAGTCAAGGTTGAAACCTGCAGGGAAGAAAAACAGCCAAGTCCTGTTGCTTTTGAACAATGAGAAGAAATGACTACATAGAATTAGGAAAGAAAAGCATCACAAACCTACTATCGTAACACAGTGCAACTTACAAATACCCCTTAAGACCATGTGGGCAACTTTACATGAAAGAGATCTCTAACAGGGAAAAAATATATAATTAGAAGCAAGAAATTGGACCTAGAATGATGCAGGTTGTGATGGAAAAGAAGAAAACACTGCCATTAAACCATAAGAAAAAGCCCAGCCACCTAGACCACGTGTAAATCTTGATCATTTTTATTCATCATAATGAAGAAAATTTGTATTTCTATAGCTGCCCTTCAAGCAAAAATTTCCAACCAAATAGAAGCCCAAAACTCTTTCACAAAAATACATAAGAAAAGCTAGTATTCAATTTGTGATAAAGTGTGAAAACCAAGGCTGTCTTCTACATCTGGCTCTCAGGTAGTAGGAGGCAACAGGATTCCTTTGTTAGAGAATTAAGAAAACAAAGCCCTGGTAACTGTGGGGTAGTTGAACTTGTTTAGTTTCCCAAATTTAACATCTTTCTCTCCTGGAAAAGATGTGCTTATTGCCCTTTTGCCGGAGGGATAGGATGGCGAATGACAGGATGGTCACCACTGCCCACTTTTCATACCCCAGAGTCAGCTTAGGGACACTAATTGGCAGAGGAGAGTATTTGTAGGTTAGTTTGCTTTCATTCAAAATTATTCAACGTTATGCCCATTAGGATGGCTGTGATCAGAAAGAGAGAAAATAACTGTTGGCAAAGACGTGGAAAAACTGGAACACTTGTGCACTGCCAGTGGGAGTGTAAATTGGCACAGACGCCGTGCAAAACAGTATGGTGGTTCCTTAAAACTTAAACATAGAATTACCATATGATTTAGCAACTCCCGTTCTGGGTATATCCCCAAAAGACGGAAAGCAGGGACTTGAACAGATCCTTGTACACCCATGTTCATAGCAGCACCATTCACAGTAGCCAAAAGGTGGAAACAACCCAAATGTCTATTGACAGATGAATGAATCAACACGATATGGTGCATACATAGGATGAAGTATTATCCAGCCTTGAAATTCTGACATGTTACAACACGGATGAACGTAGAAGACATTATGCTCAGTGAAATAAGCCAATCACAAAGGGACAAATACAGTGTGTTTCCACCTATAGGAGGGCCCTACAATAGTCAAATTCACAGACAGAAAGTGAAAGGGTGGGTACCAGGGCCTGTGGTGCTGGGGGACAGGAAGTTCATGTTTAATGGAGACAGGGTTTCTGTTTGGGAAGATGGAAAAGTACTGTTGAGAGATTGTGGGGATGATTACACAACATGTCACTGTGCTTAATGTCACCGACTCGTTTACATGCAAATAATTAAAATGATAAAATTTAAATTATGTATATTTAACTACAACAAAAAGATTGTGTAAAAAAATACTCAACACTGCAACGTTCTATCACTACCACTGGAGTGGGGCATGGACTGTGCCATTTGCTTTTAGCAATGCAATAGCTATTATCAGAGGAAGCCTTGAAGGCTCAGTGTGGATCTACAGAAGGAAATCCCATTCAGTGAGAAGCTAAAGGCACAGAGGTACCTTTTTCTTATGTACACCCTGAATACTAAACAAAGGCACACTTTTTGAGGTGGTGTTCTCTCTGCCATGGGGGGCGGGTACTGGAGTCAGGGGAAGCAGCAGGATCCAGAGGCCTCCTACACACACACATCACCGAGGGGACATCTACACTGGTCAGGGCTCTGATTTCGGAGTACAGTACTGACACAAACTTTCATAAAGTCATTAAAACTGAAAAAAAAAAAAAACAACCAACACATAAAAACCTGGGTGTTTATATATATAGCAAAGGAAAGCTTTCAAATTGAGTTTTCATGTGTTGCAGCCAACCAAGGCTTGAAAGTTTTAGGCTATGGGAAATTTGTATTCATATTTTACAAGTTTACTTTGTGAAAATATTCTTCTGAAAAATAAGTAATGTTAATTTTGTTAGACTGATGCAAAAAGAATTACAATAGCACTTAACAAAGTTATGCCTGGTTTCCTCTTTTTTTTTGTTTTTTAATCTCAAACATCATTTTGTAATAAGCACGTATGCCAACAGATCTTTAAGTAACTTTTTCCTGCCTGGGGTTTTCTCAGAGGTTCTCTCCCCCACATTCCACCTGTGGATACTCAGGAAGCTCTCAGGAAGCCTCCCTTTGACCTCACTTCTAGGCTTCTCTCCAGCATCCCTGTAGATCCCTGCACTTCGCTGCTGCATTTAGACTTTATCACAAATGTGCAGTTGGTTGACTGTCCTGCACCGGCAGCCCACTCTTTGCCCCACAGAGTGAGAGGTCCCGTCAGCATCCCCAGACCCGAGAACAGGCCCCCTATATGTGAATACTTTGAAGATACTTATTAGCGAGGAGCCTGGGTGGCTCAGTCGGTTAAGCGTCTGCCTTCGGCTCAGGTCATGATCCCAGGGTCCTGGAATCGAGCCGCACATCGGGCTCCCTGCTCAGCAGAGAGCCTGCTTCTCCCTGCCTCTCTCTGCTGCTCTGCCTACTTGTACTCTCTGTCAAATAAATAAATAAAATCTTAAAAAAAAAAAAGAAGATATTTATTAGCAAGGAAAAATGCTCTTGATGTTTTGTTGTAAAAAGTTGCCAGGGCGGATGAGTCCATTTTTATACGTTCATTATTGCTTTTACCTGTAATTTAACGTTTTTCTACCACAAAAAAGTATCATCCGCATAATTATAGCACAAAAGCTACCAGAACAAACACGAGGAGAGATGACCAGCAATACTACCCTTACCTAAAGACATCGATTAATGGCAGTGGTTCAGAAACAAGTGCACTTCGTCTCCTTAAAACAAACTCTCCGTCTCTAGAATAAAACAAAAATATTTGGCAAATGTATAAACTTTGGGGAAAAGACAAAAATTCCGTTTGTTCTAAGAGATTTGCTCCAGTCCCCTCCGGCCGAGCCCCGTCTTCAGTGCTACCAGGGTCAGCTGAGGGGCTCGCGGCAGACATTCGGGCTGCAATATGAGGGGCTGAGGGGCGCAGGGCTGAGAGGAGGGGTGCGGGGGGAGCGGCTGAGAGGAGGGGTGCGGCTGGGAGGAGGGCCGCGGGGGATGCTGAGAGGAGGGGCGCGGGCAGTCTTGGCCACCCCGCCGGGGCGCCCCCCCTCGGCTCCCGCCCCCGGCGGTGCAGGGTCACGGCCGCGGGCCGGCGACGCGAGGGATCGCCGCCCACTGTGCGGCTGCAGGGCCGACCGCTTTCTCCTCCCGTCCCCGCCGGCGCCGCCAACCTCCCCTCCCGGGCCACGCCCGGACCCGGCGGCGCCCGCGGTGTCGGTCCTCGCGCGCTGACCTCGGACGCCGCGCCCAGCTCCCGCCGGCCCGGACCCGACCCGCTTGGCCGAGGCCCGGTTTCCGGACGAAGATGACCTGGGAGGCCGCGGGACGAGGGTCCGGCCCGCTGCGCCGTCTCCCCGCTCCCCAGCCCCAGGCCGCTCGGGAGACCCTCCCCGGCCGCTCTCCGCCCTCGCCCTCCGACCCCACTCACCCCATCCGAGCCGTCGCGCCGCCGCGCGTTGCCCAGACAACGGCTGCGCGCGGTACGCGGAAACAGCCGAAGGTGAGCGCGGCGGATGCCGAGGCCGCCCGAAGCGCCCCGAGCGGCCGGAAAGAGCCGAAGACGGTCGGGAGTGTTCGTAAGGCGCCGAGGGCAGGAGTCTCCTGACGCGTCCCCGGGGGCGGCAAGCTTCGGGGTCCTGCGGGGCATTTTCTCCCCGTCGCAGCCGCTGTCTAGAATCAACAACGCCAGCTCGGAAAGGGGAGCTAGGAGGTCAGGATTCGCCTGTTCTTCGCATAGAAGGGAAGCTGGTGATGTTCTTGCAGGTGTGATGAGGATGCAGAGCCTGTTGGGACCCGCTCCTGCAATTACACCTTTCTAACCGTGTCGGTCAGCTGAGAGAATGTGGGCGAGAAACGGAACTGCCATCTTCGTTGAGATTCCCTCCTCTTTGGTTCATCTTCTTGCCGGGTCTTCTGGACCGCAGGCCGTTTGTTGTACTCTGCTTTGTCTCATCTCAAGGAGGAGGGTGTGGTTCAAGAGTATTTCTGAGCAAAGCCACTGGTTTCGACGGAACTTTTGAGGTGCAACGCTTTGGGGGGGGCGTATGGATTCCTTTGGCAAGAAGATGGTAGGCAAGGGTACCTCCCGTTTCATCCCATCGGAAATCAGCCTGACTCGTGGGGACAGATTGCATTCCCAAACGCATTAGCAACGTGTGCTTCAACTTCGAAATTAACTTTGAACAAAGCGATATCTTGTCACTAAAGAAAAAAAAAGAGTTGCTACGGGGAAAAGGTCCACATTGTTAAAAAGTGAAAAAATAAAAGAGGGAAGTACAGATACTACTGGATCCGACAGTTTAGGTGCTGGATCACATAGGTACAGGGCAGATCCCGTTTTTAAAAACCTCATTTTCATGGACACTAGAATTTTTTTTTTTTTTGCGAGAGAGAGAATGAGAGAGAGCACGAGAGGGAGGAGAGTCAGAGGGAGAAGCAGACTCCCTGCTGAGCAGGGAGCCCGATGCGGGACTCGATTCCGGGACTCCAGGATCATGACCTGAGCCGAAGGCAGTCGCTTAACCAACTGAGCCACCCAGGCGCCTGATACTAGAATTTTTTATGGAAAAAATTCGACAAGTAGCATCGTGTAAGTTCAAGGTGTATTGCGAAGTACATATGCTCGTGTTGTAACATGGCTGATGATGTCAGTCCTATCAGACTGATGTCAGTCCTATCACGTAATTACAGTACAGGATCATTGTGATCATCTCACTGTGCATTGGGTCTCTATGGCTCATGAGTGCTCCTTCCAGGCCTGGACCCTGGGACACCATCTCTCTTATCCTCCCCTTAGATCCCTATGGCTCATGAGTGCTCCTTCCAGGCCTGGACCCTGGGACACCATCTTTCTTATCCTTTGCCTCTATAATACACACTAGAATTGAGAACACACTCCTTTATCGCCATGACGGAGAAACATGACCCGAGTGCCCAGCGCCATCCGCTACGCTCAGGAATTTCAAAAGCAAACTCTCAATCTAATAAAGGGCGCGTTTATCTGACTCAATTGCACTTTTACACTTTGTCGTTAAAAACTCAGTTCGCGCCTGATTCAAGACTCTGAGCTGAGGCAGCGTTTTCTTCTCACGCATCCGTCAACACGGCCCCGGCCAATCATAGCCCAGGCGCTGACTCCATTGGCTGTCGATCCACCAATCCGGAGAGACGTACTAGCCCGCACGGCCGCGAGGCCGGCGTCACAACACCACCCGCGTCGCAGGCCCGCCCCGCGCCCCCGCCCAGCGTCCGTACGCGCAAGCGCGCGCGCCCGTTGCTGGCCAATGGCAGCGCCCCTGGGGGGGCGCGAGCGCGCTGGAAACCTCGGGCGAGCTCGTCCCCGCGCGCGTCGCCCCGCCCCGCCCCGCGCGTCGTCCCCGCCGTCTCCGCCGGGCCGCCGTAGCCGGAACTGCTGCTGAGAGCGGTGAGCCGGGCCTCCGGGAGCTGAGAGGCGGCAGTGCCGGCGCCAGCATCCTCGTCCGCCGCTCGCCGGGCGCGGAGGGGACGTGCCGGGGCGAGCGCCGCTGGGTATCTGCTTCCGAGGCGGAAGGACCACACCAGCGTCGCGGCTTCTGTGCAGTGGGCGCTCGGGGGCCGGGGCTGTCCGGCCCGGCGGGTTCTGCGGGCGTCCGGGGGACCCCCGGGGAGCCCGCAAAGCCAGGCCGCTGCGAGGCTTTGATGAAGAAGGTGACCGGGGGCTGGGGCTCGGGAGGGGTGGGCCGCCCCGACCGGCTGTCTTGGCGAGGCCCGGCCCCCAGCCGGAGCGGGACTGCGGGAGAGGGGAAGCGGCCTGTGCCCTGGCGGCGGTGGTTACGCACGCGGTGCTTTGTCGAGATGGCCCGGAGGAGTCCGGACCGAGCAGTGTTGCGGTGACACGCGGTGACAGCGTCGTGGTGCAGCCAGAATTCGACCCGAGACACGGAGGGTTTTGCTTTTTCCTTCCCGAAACCTGACAAACGGTGTCGGGCGGGGATGTTGCTGGAGCTGATTCCACCTCTGTGCACGGTCAGGAAGTAGCGTTGGAGGTTTTCGGTAAAGGGATTCCATTCCCGTGGCTTCCTTTTCCTGTAGGGGAAAACTCTGATATGTGTCAATATCCTCTTGATTCTGAAAGGCCGTGACCTTCTGTGTTCAGTTTAGTGTCTTCCAGTCTTCAGCCGGGCAGACGGGGGGCAAGTGTATTCTGCTTTGGCTGGTATGTGCTCTGTCTCCTGGCTTGACTATGGGTAGTTTGGGGATAATAGGTCCCTGGGAGTAGGGTTCTCCACATTATAACCCGGAGAGAGGCCCTTTAAAGTATTTCCAGGTTTTTAAAGTAGGAATGGAAAGGTTGAGAAACGAACAGCAAGAAGTCCTATGCGATGAAGTCTTTTAAAAAGTTTGGCTATTAGTCCTGTATAGTTTTATTTTTGGGCTGGATTCTTGTTTTTGTTTTTGTCTTAGACCAATTCCAGCAAATGAAAAATGTTACAGGTCGTTTTGTGACAGAATACATCAGAGCAGTAGTAGGTGTTACTTTGATTTTTACTCATTTGCAAATCTTTCAGTGAGAGGTCTTTGCTCCTATTTCTGTATTTCATTGTTAGCCTTGATGCCTTGCTCACTTTCCCCTCTTGAATTGAAATGTTTCCGTTCTGAGCGGTTGTGTTGAGGACGTCAAGCACAGTTTGGGCACAGTTTCAACACTTGTTGAGGAATCTAATATTTATCTTTCTTGCTTTATCACAGGTACACATTACTGACCCTTTTGGGGCTTATAGGTTGATACTGCTTGACTCTCTGAGTTAATTTTTGAGTGGGTCTGCATTCTGAGATGCATTTTTATAGAGTCATCGAGTGTTGTTGTTGACATTTCACACAGCAGTGGGTAACAAAGTGAATGCAAGAATTTATTAACGGTTATCAAGAGTTTTTGCACAGCCCTCTTCTGCCCATTCTTGCATTTGGATCTGGACCTGTCTGTCGTGTCGTTTTCACGGGTGGCTCCCACCTGTTCCACGCCACAGGCTCCTTTGTTGCAAAAGCATTTTTAATTTGTAAATCTCCGCAGCAGCACACACCTCCCACCCTGGGAAGCAAGATTCCCAGAAACCCCGAGCTTATTACTCTTTATGTGTTTTAAAATAAGCAGGCGGACCGGCAGCCGTGGGCCACCATGGAGTCCCCTGTGCACGCAGGCGAGCTCGCGCCTCTCCCCTGGCGGGGTGGATCCGGGCCCCTCGCCCTCGTTCCGGGGCCAACTTTGGGGACCGGCGTGCGGGGCAGGTGCGCGGGCCCGGAGCCCCGCGCGTTTTGGGGGCGGGGAGGGGTGGGGTCGGGGGCGCGGGCGCCGAGGCCCGAGCGGCGCGGGGAGAGGCCCGGCGCGCAGGCCATGAGCCGTGGCCCCGCCGGGTAGGTGGCTCCGGGCCCGGCCCCGAGCCCCCCCCGGGACCAACCCCCGCCGCCCCCCGGGGATCCCCCCTCCTTCTCTCCGTCGTCCCCGGCCCCTCCACCCCTACCCTACCCCCTACCCCCCACCCCACGACCCCGCCGGCCGGGGCGCCGCGCGGGCAGGGCCGTCCGGGCGCGGCCCCCTGGGGCCGCCCGCCCCGCCGCCTCCGCGCCGCCGGGCCGCCGTTTCCTGGGGTCGGCGCCGGGGGCGGCGGGGCCGGGGCCGGGCGGTGGCGGCGGCGGGCGGGCGGCGGCGGGCGGGCGGCCGGGAGGGGATCGCGAACAAACAACGGCGGCCATGTTGAGAGGGCATCGGTGCGCTAAACTTCTCGGGCAGGCTGCCGGGCGCGCGCCTCACCGGGGTCTCCCCCCCTGCCCGGCCAGGATGACAGTGAAGTTGGGAGACGGCGGCGGCGGCGGGGAGGACGGGCTCAAGCGGCTGGGCAAGCGGGCGGCCGACGACGACTCGCTGGAGGGCGAGGGGCCCGGCGGCGGGGACGCGGCCGACGAGAGCGGCGGCACAAAGAGGGACGCCAGGACCCCCCGGGACGGCGGCGACGGCCCCCCGGCGCCCGCGGGCGGCCCGCAGGCCCCGTCCCCGCCGCCCGCCTGCCCTCAGGACCAGCACCACTTCCTTCGGTCCAGCGTGAGGCCGCAGAGCAAGAGGCTCAGGAAGGACTCGTCGTGCGCCGGGGGGAGCGGCGGCGCGGGCGGCTCGGGGCCGCGCGGAAAAGGTGAGGGGGACTCCGGCTTCTGCGGGGTGGGGGTGGGGGGCAGGGGGGCCCTGCCCGTGCCCTGGCTTCCGCGGCGGGGGGCACCGTGCAGGGGGACGCGCCCCCGCTCTGCCCCGAGGAGCCTGTTTCTCTGTGTCGGAACTACGTGAGGAGGCAGTGAGGACCCTCTCTCCGGGCAAGTACAATGGATTCCTGAAGGGTGGGTTTTGTTTTCTCCGAAAGGATCGTCTGTGATTTACATGGTAGGCTATTTCGCAGACAATGCTTTGGGGAAGGAAAGAGAGAATACCTCCTGTATCTCTTTCCCGGACGCACAACAAAGGAGTGGGCTTTCCAAACCCATTGCATAGGAAGCCAAACATGATTGATCACAGGGTCTGACTGGGGCCCATCGCCCTCCACCTCAGGTATTCCAGGCTCAGGAGTCCTAAAGACATCCAGATGCAGCCCTTTGAGTCCACAAAGGGTTCCCTGGGTGCCACAGAAACCGTGTCCCCTAGGGCAGGAGGCCACGGGAACACTTGGTGACCTGGTACAGGCAGGGAGCAGTCTGGGTGTTCGCCCCGGTGCTCCCGGTGAGGGAGGGTGGTACAGCTTTCCTGGGGTCCCCACCCCAATCAGAAGAAAACCACGTGCTAGTGTGGTTGCTGCTTTCCTCTGTTTGTGCGCCCGCCTTCCTGACTGTATAAGTGAGCTCCTCTTCACTCCTCTTCGTCTGAGGCCAAGTCTGCAGCACTTTTACAGATAGCAGATGTAACAGAGTTCCGGTGAGCTTTACAGGAAAGAAACTTTTACTTAGTTCCTTGGGAAATGGTAATTTAAGTTTATTAGAAGCCCTGACAATTTGAAGAAGGAAAGATTTCAGAAACTAACAAAGAACCATTTTGGAGATGCGTGCAAATACGTACATTTACACTTGCTTCTGCCTTCTCTTCACCTGGGGAGGGCTGGCATCTGAAATCATGCTGGCCTTACCAGATTTTTGGTAAAGATACTTGATGTAAGCATACTTAAGGTTGTGAGTATAAGGTAATTTTGCATGTTTCAGAAATTAAGCCTTGTGTCCTATGCGTTTATGTTGGTGTGAAAGTTGCTGATCAGTTAGGAAAGCATTGATTTGTTTTATCAGCTTTGTTTTGTAAAAAATAGTTTTTCACTCCTAGTTACAGGTGTGTCTGAGTTATCACCAGTAAGCTCCTGGGATGCCTTCAAGGGTTTGTTTGTGGCTCAGAAGTCCTGGCAGCGTCCACGGCCTTGCCAACTTGGCTCTCTGACCTGCATCTGCTCGTCTGACTTGTTGAATCTGCCGGAATGAGAAGCACACTCACCTGTGAGACAAGGTGGTGAAGTGAAAGCACTCTGCACCTGTACGCGGCCGCCCCGTGGGAGGCGGAGTGGTGCTTACGCTTTGGGGTGCAGTTGCTCTTGGCAGTCAGGTGATGAGGGGAGGTCTGCTTTTGTTCGCATAGTTGAGCGTGGCTCATCCAGAGAAGGTCTCCTGGATTAGCCTCCCATCAGCCGTTGGCACTTCTCTTCTTGGTTCTTGTCCCTGTGTGTGCTTGGGGCAGCAGTCGACTTTCTGTTAGGAGAATGGATATGTGTTAGAATTGGTGCTTCTTGTGACTTTTGTGTATTTTCTTGTTTTAGCAAGCACATATTTCTTTAATTAAACAATAAAGCTAAACCGTAATGGTGGCTTTTAGGAGTAAGAAGCGTGTCTGCTTTGCTTCATAGAAAGTGTTGAGCCTGGCATTTCCTGGGGGGGCCTGATCTTGTCGGCACCTGTCGCTGTGCCCAGAACACCCCCCTCCTCATGCCTCCATAACCTCTGCTCACTTACCACCTCCATGAACAGCCAGCAAAGGTCCGGTTCCAACAGCACGCCTGGTAACCTCTGCAAACATTTCTTAGAGGAGTGTTTGTCTTAACAGACTGGAAATCTCCATCTCGGGTGCTGAGTGCAGATCAGCGAGGAAACGAACAGTCCTAGCATTTGTTAATTTTTCGCTTGAAAACAATGTAATTTCCATTATGCTCAAGGAGTGCTCCCAGTCCAGTCATTGGCGGTTCCTTGGTTGATCACTGACTGCTCTTGCCAGTTTGAATCTGAACTGCCAGGCGTGAGAACCTTGCCGTGAGTCTGGAGGAAAAGCCTTAGGGAGGAAAGGAGGTCTGCCTTGTGCCTCTGTGCACACCACTCTGCTTTCTTTCTGAGAAGACAGTCTTTTGTCAACTTCAACAAATAATGCTTTTGTAGCACAATTCCGAATTAGGTTATGTGCTACACATGTTACCTCTCTCTTACTCTCATTTTAAATGGGTGCAGAAACTGAGGTTTGTTGTCTTAATAACGGGGTGAGCTGCAGGCCAGAAACCAGTAGACCTCCTTGATGCCAGCGCACATGTTCCTGCTGCCCCACCTTGCCACCCAGAGTGACCCGAGGGTGCTCTTGAGACCGAGATCCAGAGTTCGTGTATCTCTGAGAACCTGGTCCAGGAGACAGAGCCCCGAAGCCCTTCTCCTTCTGGCCAGTTTGTGATTTGGGTGATTCTTGGCTAACTGGTCTCTTTCTTGGAGCCTCAATTTCTTTGTCCGTAAATGGGGATAATGCCAGTGTTTGGCTCAGCACAGTAAATAACACAGCCAAGGCCTGCCGTAAGTGGTTAAAAGGTTCCCGGGGCTTCTGTTATGGAAAACGTGGTAGCTTTGAGGTTAGGGAGCTACAGAGTCTGGACAGGTAGACTGGGTTGGGTATCACCTGTTGGGAGGTAGAGAGAGAGGTCCCAGGAATATTCCTAAGCTGTTGACTGCCCTGTGGGGCAATTGTAAGCACAAGGTAGACTCTCAGTTTCTCTGCTGCCCTTCAGTCCCCTACCCCACCCCCTTTCTGCCCAAGAACCTTCATTCTCCCCAACTTCAGGCCAGCTGGTCATGAATTGTGCCATCTCCACAGTTGGGCAGTGTCGCCTGGTTTCACTGTGCTTGTACTTAGGAATCAGTAAATCACTGTAGAGAACTTACTTATATTTTGCATAAACTGCGGGCTGCTTATAGCTTCCAGGTGTTTTTGAAAGACATCAGATGAGACATGTCACCCTGATGTGGTCAGCCTTTGAGAGATGAGTACCATATGGCAGAGAGGGGTGAGCCAGCAGTCAGGAGACCTGACTTCTCCCCCAGAGCTGCTTTGTGGCTGGCTCAGCTATGGGGCAAAGGGAAAGTCCCTTGACGTGCCTGAACTTTAGGTTCATTACTTCCAAAATGGGTTGGGTGAGATAGTGCCTAAAACCATCCTGACCTTAATGCTTAGGGGTGAAGGGGTCAGCTGTGCAGACGGGACTTGGATCCTGTGTGTTTCAGGAGAGATTCTGGAAGGTAGGTTGCTTGAAAACAGGGTAGCTCTGTGTTTTGGGCTCTGCCTAGCCCTTGCCTCTGGGGGAGCCCCTGGCAGGGAGTGGTCAGAGTGTGCCCCTTCTACCCAGGGGCGTGCCCGCGTTGTTACGCAGGCACAGTCTGCTTGTCGTCGGCTCTGCGGTCACTTGTCACTGCTCGGGCATTTGGGCCAGGCCCCAGGAGGCCGGTTGAAGTATGGCCATGAATGCTGTGAACTCCCTGTCCTTCATACTCTCTGTGGAGGGAGAGGGACAATCAGATTGTCAAGACCACTGAGGCTATAGCGCTCTGATTCTTGTGCCCAGTGTGACTCAGTAAGTGATGTTTAATAAAATCAGATGCAGTGATGACAGTGTGGAGCCCACTGTGGCCACCTGGGCAGGGGCACCGGGCTCTGCCGAAAGCCCTCAGACCTTGTAGGGAGAAGAGGAGGAGGAAGGCAAGGCCTCTGCCCCCTCGCCCCACACACCCTGCGTGCGGCACCGTAAGGTAGGAGACACAGTAACCTGGACATGTCCTATTGTGTGCCCCGGACCCCCTGTGCACGGTAGGTCAGGAGACCTGTGTCCCTGGCCACTTCAGAGATGGGCCGTGATGGAACTGCAGGCTAGAGAGGGAAACCCCTGCAACCCAGGGGCTCTTGTAAATTATTAAGTTCAGAGTTGTATGGATTACACTCGTTTTGCATCGAAGACACGGACAGAGTGTAGAGACCAATAGGTGAGGTAACATTTCAATATTGGTTTGAAGGCTGAGCTACTTCTCAAATACCTTGTTGGCTTTAATGTCAAAGCTAGCGTTTCCATGGTGTTTGCTTGTGGAATTGTCCTTTGCCAACCAAGGATACTGTAGGATTTTCATCTTATGTAGTATGTTGTGTCTTATTTTGTATCATATGAAGATGTGAAGATGATAAAGGAATGATTTCAGATAGTGGAGTCATAGATGTAAGAATGAGCTTTGTCATAGGTAGGGGTGCATGGAAGCATTTTAGGACATGGAGTAAGTGCAGTGTTAGCACTGAATAGCGACGGGAGAAATGCCAGAGAAGGAAGAGGTTCTAAGGTGTTGTGTTTGCGACGGATGTCGAGAATTCCAGAAAGTCTTCACCTTATTTGACGGAGAAGGCATATGTTTTCATGGAAACAATGGGGTTTTAGTTATGTTTTTCTCAAACGTTTTGGGGTGAAGCGGTGTGCCTGTGAGGGAGCGCAGCCCCGGGAGTGTAGAGGACGCCGAGGCTTGGTGCCATGTGGAGGCTGCGGACACTGCGGGCTGTGATTGGGGTCGCCCCGGACCGCATGGTTCCAGGTCACCTTCGGCTCATGGAACAGGATGTCTCAGAGGCGGGGACCCTGCGCCGGGGCTCTGGTGGTACGGCTGCAGCGTCCACACTGGTTCTGCAGAGACCGGTGGAAGGACGAGCCCGTGGGAGGCTGCCTTGCGGAGCGCTGGCCGCGTGGAGCGGAGCAACTCTTGGAGGCCCGTTGGGCAGTGGTGCGTGATGTGCATGATGACAGACACCGGCCCGGGGAAGCGTCTGGATCTGCCTGCCAAGGCGACACCCTGACTGGGAATGGCCTTGGTGGAGAGGGTGCCCCCTCAGTCACGTCCAGGCTGTGAAAGCAAGCTTGACGGTTGTGGCGCCTGACACAGGTGAGCTGTGCTACAAGGGGTGCAGGAGCGGCCCCCAGGAGACTTTGGCATTTTGTCTCCACCTCGACTGTGGCATATTGTGACCTGAGGTGGACAGGTGCATGGACCAGGTGTGCCATCCTCGGCCTCTGAGAGATCCCTGTCCTCTCGTACCACAGACCCAGGCCACGGGGAAGCGTTCCCGCGCCGGGGTCGGAGGCAGGTGCGCCTGCAGACGGACTGCCTTTAGCTCATGTTGAACCATCTTCCCAGCTGAGAAGGTGCGGAGTGGATGAAGTGAGGGGAGGCTCATGTGTTCTCCCCTCGAGGGACATCACTGAGCATCTCGCAGTGCTGGTCTGCTGTGTTCTCTGTTAACGTTCCTGACCCTGGGAAGGAACTTTCCCAGACTCTGAAAGAAAGCTCTGGGATAGTGAGTTATTGCCTGATAGGACAGATTGTCGTTACATCTTTTGTCTGTGACCTAAATTGAGTCATGCAGTTTTGTTTTTAGAGGTGAACATCCTCCCAACATCCTAACTCTTGCCACTATTAGCTGTGTGGCTTTGGGCAAGTCACTGAACCTGTTGAGGACGGAGGGAGGGGTGTCAAGGTCCAGTTCCCTCCCCTCCAAACCCCTGGATCCTTTAGCTCTGTGTGGAGTAAAGATACAGAAGCATCCGTAACACGGGTGGCAGCCGCCATGGTGTCGTGTGGCTCAAGAGGAAGATGCCCAGGCTTGGTTCTAGCTGCCCGGTGACCTTGGGCCATCTCTGAAATGTAGACAATAGCTACGTGCTGAGAAGACAGAAAGGAGCAAAGCATTTGCACGTGCTCCTGAGGTGCCGTGGAGCCGCACGCTCCTGGGTCCGAGCAGCCGTGTGGCATGCCCGGCAAGCTGCTCCCCTCCCCAGGTCTAAGCACCCCCACTTGGAAGATAGGGATTGTTTCCTCCACTTCAGGTGGTGTGAGGGGCATGGGTGATAGGGTTCCAGGCTCATTCAGAGATGTGTGATGGCGGGGACCTAGAGGAAACAGGCAGCCTAGCTTGTCCAGAGGCAGAGTGGGCAGCCGTGCAGCCTCGGAAGGCAGACCGCAGCCACACGTCTGCATCCCTCAAATGCAAGCTCTGGAGAACAGGCTGTGGCCGGGGTTGGTGATTTGGAGACCAGGGAGGAGGCTGTTAAAGTTATCTTACTCAGGGGTGGTATGGAGCTGGCCTGGGAACATGGCCACAGAAATGGGGACAGGAGAAGCTGGGTGGTCCCTGGGCAGCTGGAGGACTGTGACACAGAAGTAGGCTGACAGGGAAGAGTGGGCTCTGTTGGAGGCATTGGGTCTCGGGCGGGTGAGGGGCCCCTGCCCTGCTCTCCGTGGGTTTCTGAACTCTAGTGGAGCATCTGCTGTGTTTGAGGCCTGGTGCCAGGCTTGGGCACTGAAAAGTCAGACACTGTTCCTGCTTTCAGAGACCTTGCTGTTGGGATCCTATTCTTGTACATTGCTTCCCTGCAGGTTCCTTGGATACCGACATCTCATCACGCGGACCCTTGTTCACTCTCTTTGTGGCCTCAGAAACTAGTTGCAGACAGAGCATTGACTTTGGTCCTCTACTTTTTTCCGCTGGGCTTCTTGCACCTGCTGCCCCCACCCCCCTACCCCCGGAGAAAGCCCCTGTACCCACCCAGTCTTGTTCATAGTGGTCTTCTCTTTCTGCCTCCGGCCTTCCCACTTCTGTCCTTGCCTGCTTCTCTCTCCCCCTTTACTCATCACTGTTTTTATTGCAATGCTTCTGCACAGGTGGGAGGCCCCCTACCCAGGGGCCCACTGTCGCGTTCCCTCACAGTCTCTCTGGTCCTATTTCTTGTTTCTGGTGTGCTTGGATGAGCCTGAAGTGAAGCGCTGAGCCATTCTTGTCTGAAATTTGGGGGATGAACCAGATGTCCTGTTCTCTTTCTACTCTGAAGTTTTGTGATTCTAGTTTACTTTTAAAAAGCATTCAAGGTCTAGAATCATGGTCACCAAACGTTAGAAATGGTTACTTGGGGTGATTGGTTTTCGCTTTTGAACGTTTTGACCTTTCATATGTTTTCTTTATCCTGCTCTCTATCTCTGAGGGTCTTTCCAGCTCAGAAATGCTTCCATTGTGTTTTCCTTCACTGTTCATTCTCCTTGTCTTGGTTCTCACTGGTCCTGTGATCCAGTGAAATCTCACAAGAGCTAGCCAGACATCTGCATTATAGACTTCTCAGAAACCTACGTCTGTTCCTTTCAAGTAGGTCCGATACTGCTGTGGGCTGGCAGAGAGGTAAACCTGAGCTGTGATTGTTGTTGGGCTAGTGAGCAAGCTGCTGTTGTTTTGGAAAAAAGAGAGTTAACGAATGCTTCATCAGAAGTTGAAAATGACTCTGACGTGCTCTGTTGTGGGTGGCGCAGAGGTGGACGGCAGCCCTTCCTCAGATAACTCCACCTGAGGGGTTAAAGGCTCCAACTCAGCAGGCCCTTCCTGTGCGTAAGAGCCGTGTCCTGAATGGCTGCCGCGACCTGGCCTTGCGTTTGAAGCAGAAGCGTCTGTGAGGCGATGGGAAATGGCCTGAAGCCGGTCATCCCTGCAAATGTGCTTGAAAGTCACCACCTGTTGGAGACATCTTGGGAAGTGCTGGGTTCACTAATTAGGTCATGTCTTGGGTTTGGTTTGGTTTGGTGAGGAATGGACCAAGTCAGATGTGTATTGAATACACCCCCCCTTAGCCCACCAGGCAGCATCTTGCCACCTGTTGTGCCCGCGGGCCAGGGGAGGAGCAGCCGGAGGAAGGGCTGGTGGGGCTGCGACACCCGGAGCCTGACGGTATCTTACTCTATCGGGGCACTGCGGACCATGATTGTCAAGCTCTCGGACAGAGCGCTGGCACTTTCTGCGATGCTAGAAATACTCTGTGCTCACCAGCATGGGAGCCACGAGCTGCACGTGGGCATTGGCCACTAGAAATGTGGCTGGTGTGAACAAGGAACTGGGTTTTTTGTTTTATTGAATTTTAATTCATCAGCATTTACGCCTTGGGTGGTGGCAGCTGAATTGGACAGTGCAGTGGGATAAACAGCGATTTTGGGGACCCAGTCACGTTGCCTTCTGAAGTCACCAAACTGGTGCACTTTTCCACATGAGAGAATATCCCCCATTTTATGTAGCGGTGTGATTTTTCTGCATGTGTGACCACACATTCTGCTCTCCAATAGCTGACTGATCTAACATAGGTCCGTGGCACACTCTGGGGGAGGTCCAACATGTGTGTTAGAGCACAGTGACCCTGCCTCCCCCTGTCCCTCGGGCCACCCTTGCCCCATGGCTTGTGTTTTTCCAGGGATGGTCTTTGCAAGTGTATATGGATTAGTGGATTTAAAATGTTTCACTTCCTCTGATTTTCTGTGAAATCCCTGTCTTTCGTCCCTGCTCTGGAGGCAGACCCCTGTCAAGGAGATGAGGGAAGTGTAGCCACGTAGGGAGGCCCCTGATTGCCCAGGAAGAGGACCTCCCTCGAAAAGCTCATGATTGGGGCGCCTGGGGGGCTCAGTCGTTAAGCATCTGCCTTCGGCTCAGGTCATGATCCTGGGGTCCTGGGATCGAACCCTGCATTGGGCTCCCTGCTCCTCGGGAAGCCTACTTCTCCCTCTCCCACTCCCCCTGCTTGTGTTCCTGCTCTTGCTGTGTCTCTCTCTGTCAAATAAATAAAATCTTTAAAAAAAAAGAAAAGAAAAGCTCATGATTATCTCACTAGGAAAGCATTTTAACAATAATTTGCATTTGTTTCACTTTCGCTTTTTTTTTTTAATTGAAGATTTTACTTATTAGAGAGAGAGCACGCACAAGCGGGGGGAGGGGCAGAGGGAGAGGGAGAAGCAGGCTTCCTTCTGAGCAGGGAGCCCGATGTGGAACTCGATTCCAGGACCCTGGGATCATGACCTGAGCCGAAGGCAGACGCTCAACCGACTGAGCCACCCAGGTGTCCTCACTTTTGCTTTTCAAAACACTTTTATTTTTATGATCTTATTTTTACCACCCTGCCCCCCCCCCCCCACCAAACTGTGCAGAGTTTGATGATTGCTCACCATGGATGGTCCTGAAGTTCCATAGGATGAAATTCCAGTCATTGCAGGGGTGTGCCCGGCCTTCCCTGCACTCTGAGGAAGGGACCAGATGGGTGGGAAGATTGGGTCACAAAAGGTTTTTATCTGTGACTTTGCCTCTGTTCTCCCAGGAGCATGGAGCTGTCAGTCCGTGGCAGCCCCGCACAGTCCATCCTGCTCTCCCCTCTCAGCGTGGCTTCCAAGGGCTCGTCGTGAGATTAGGAACTGATATTTTCAGAGCAGTTGTGAGGTTGTCATTAGATTTTGTTGGTGAAAATTGATCAAGAAAAAGGAGTTCCAAGACCTTTTAAAGATTCTTTTAAAGGCATCAAATGATTCGTGTTCTGAAGTATTGGTTATATCTAAGAGAAGGCATTGAAACTCAGATGTTTTCTTGAGTTTGAATTTCAATTTGTTGATTTGAAAAGACAAGATTTATTTCACCCCAAACACATTGGAGAAAGACACTGTAATATATGATGTGGGTTTTCAGGTCATGGGGGCAAAGGGCTGTCGGCCTCTGGTGGGGACGTGGTGGTCATACTCCTTCATTGGGTCTGCAGAGAGCTCGCTCTTCTTTTTCTCCCTGTAAAAAGGTTGGAAAGAGTCATGAGGTCAGGTCGGGATGAGGTCGTTGCCGAATAGCGCTAGCGGGCGTCCAGTGGTGGCGCCACCCAGTGGAGGCGTGTGCAGTGGGGCCTTCCTGAGCTCTGCTGCCTTCTGGAACAGGTCACCATATGGTTCTTTCTTTCCAAGGAGCTGACGGTGGCGGATCATCGTCCGGAAATGGGTCTGGGGCTGTTCCTGCTGCACCTGCGGGGGGCTCTCGCTCCTCTTCCCGGAACTTGGGGTCTTCCAGCGGTGAGAAGGAAGAAGGCAAGAAGGCCCGGCGGCAGTGGGAGTCGTGGAGCACAGAGGATAAGAACACTTTCTTCGAGGGGCTCTATGAGGTGAGCTCTGGGGCCAGGACAGGCGGCCGAAAGTCCCAGTCTCTTTCCACTCTGTCCGTGTTTCTGTTTCTGTTGGCCTCTGCCTTGCTGACCACGTGGCTGCAAGATCTACTAGGTCAGCAGTTCAGTGGGGAGCCCCTCGCGGGCAGCAGGCGTGGGTCCCCAAGGCCCCAGACTCGCCCTCTGACCTTGGCTCTTTATCCCCTCATTGTGACTTTTAAAAGCTGATGCTAGTGAAGTGGCTGTTAGGAGGTGTTCTTGTTTGATTCATTTCATTCTACTCCAAGAGTCTACCCGTTGTCTCAGGTACATTCTTTTTTCTCTTTTTTAAAGATTTTATTTATTTTTGAGAGAGCATCCGCGCAAGTGAGAGCAGGGGGAGGGGCAGAGAGAGGCAGAGAGAATCTTAAGCAGACTCGTTGCTGAGCGCAGAGCCCCACATGGGACTCAGTCTCATGACCCTGAGATCATGACCTGGGCTGAAACCATGGGTTGGACACTTAACCTATTGAGCCCTGCAGGCACCCTGAGATACATTCTTGACTGAAGGGTGGAGCCTGTCTCTGGGCCTTCCCCTTGCAGTTGAGAGGGCTCCTCAGAGGAGTGGCCCCTGATGGGGAGGGACAAGGGGACACTTGCCACATCAGTCAGAGCCGGCAGCTTAACCCCGAGAGATGTCACAGTGGACCTGGGACAGAGTCGAAAGTCCTAAAAGTAGAGAGAAGCTGCTCCCGGATCCCACTGCCCAAAGAAGCACCTGTGCTCCCTACCAGCTGTTTTCACTTCCACGGTTTGCTTTTTCATGTGTTTGTAACTATGGAGAACATATTCCTTTTGTTAATGTCAAATGCACTTTCATGGTAGGTTACAGTTCTTATGTTGAGTATTTTTCTTAGTGCCTATAAATATTCTACTTCAGATGAAAACAACCTGTGGCTTGTATGCTCGCTGCCCGTTTTTGTTTTTTTTTTTTAAGATTTTATTTATTTATTCATGAGAGACAGAGAGACAGAGAGAGAGAGAAGCAGAGGGAGAAACAGGCTCCCAAGGAGCAGGGAGCCCGATGTGGGACTCGATCCCAGGACCCTGGGATCATGACCTGAGCCGAAGGCAGACGCTTAACCATCTGAGCCACCCAGGCGCCCTCGCTGCCCGTTTTTATAAATAAAGCTTTATTGGGACGCAGCCATGCCCATTCACTTGTATATAGTTTCTGGCTGCTTTTGAGGACAGTGGCAGCTCCAGCAAATACTGAGTGGCCCGAGACATTTGAGTGTTTACCCTCTAGCCAGTCCTCACTCTCTTTCACCATCCTTGTATCCTTGGTTGTTGTGGTTCCTTCCAGGTTTTGTTGTAAGCGATGCTACACTGAACATCTTTGTGCATATTCCATATTTTAGACTGCTTCATTGGGCTATAGTGTCAGGAGTAGGTTACTCAGTCAGCGAGCCTATTCCTTTAATAGTGATAGCAGTGATGGAAAAGTCTTGCCAAGCTTGGCAAACAGGGCTCATAGCAGAAAGGGGCTTTGGAATTGATGCTCTGAAGTGTCCATGAGAGATTAGAAAGGGTGAGGAGCTAGAACTCAATGCTGGTGTCAGAATAGTCCTGTGGCTGCCCCTCTCACTTCAGGGGGCCACCGCTTCGGTTCTGCCGTCCCGGTTGGAGGAGGCCCGTCTGTCCGTGTTGATGGACTCCGTCGTCCAGGGAGACCATGAGGTGTATATTTGAGGCTTGTTCCTGTAGGTACAGAGTCTTTCAAGCGAGTTCAGATGTGTTCTCTTTCTTCCCTGTGACAGTTTAAGAGGATAGCCTAGGGGCTGATTTTGTATAGTTACATCCCCAGACTGTGCCTCTTTGAAGTTGGTTAGGCAGAGAAGACTGGAGGCCCCAGGACCATTGTCACATCGTGCCGCTGATTGATGCTCCCCTGCAAGCTTTGCTGTGGTCCTTCCTGGGGAGATCGCGGCTCTGCGGGGGTCTGGCCACCCGGGTGCAGAATGCAGGCCGGAGCTGTGCTTGTCGATTAAAAGTGGGGGAAGGATTCCCCGTCAGTGACCCACCCTGCCTTTCTTCAGGTAAATTAGTTCGTTCGCTTCTCGCTGGGCCAGCCTTCTTGTTCTACATTTTCTGCTAGATAGGTGTTGGAGGTCTCCTGAAATCCTTGATGAACAGTCTCTGTTGTGGTCACTTCCTGCTTTCCACAGTTGGTGCTGTGTAGCCCACATGTGCTGTGTGCACACTGTGTGAGTGTGCGTGCGCACGTTGGGGCGGAGGCATGAGTGCGTGCTTTACAGCTGACACTTGGTGTGTCTGCCCAAGGCGCAGCGGGACCCTGACGGGGTCTTGATGGAGGGCTGATGAGCTGGGGGGCTGTGACTGAACAGTGTATGTGGGGTGGGGTGTGGGAGCTCAGCACGGGTCTCTGCTCTGCAGCGTATGTGCCATCATCCCTGCCTTCCGGTGCACACGTCTGACGACCCAGCTCAGCACAGAGAGGCTGTCATGACCTAGAGGGACGGGGCGGGGGACTGGCTGAAGCCCGACTGGATGCAGGAACTCCCAACGATGTCATGGAGGCTGTGTCACCCCGCGTGCAGGCGGTGACATGCTGTGCTTACTGCCTCCTTGACAGCACTCAGAGACGAGAGTGCCACCCCCACCACCCACTCCAGCTGGGACAGGTCTGGGAAGACTCAGATGGGCCAGGCCTGTCCCACACTTCCTGTGGCCAGGGGTGTGGGTCGTGGCCCCCATGACAGGGAGCTGGTGGGGCGGCCAGCAGGGCGAGTGCCTGTAGTGATGTCATCCTTGACACCCTCTTACTCTGTTTCGAGTAAGCCGGTCACTGACTTTTCGTTTTCCTTCTTCTGTCTGTGGTTCCTGCCCTACAGCTGCATAGCCAGCATCCTGTGCTTACTTCTCACCGCGTAGATAATTGCTAAAGGTTCATCTGCATCCAGAGCACCACAGGAGTGCTAGGATGCAAAGAAGTCCCCCTTAAGGGTTGACAGTCTGATTAGGGAAATGCAGCAGGAACATAAAAGGTGGCGCAGTCAGGAAGCCTGTGCTAACAAATGCCCCAAGAATTCAGAAGGCAGCATAGTCTGAGAGTCACCAGACCCAGATTCTGGTCCCAGGCTGGCGAGCGCGCACCTGTCTGGATTTGCTGCCCTGCTGCACAGGGGAGCTGAGGGACGGAGAGGCTGTCTGGGCTTGCTCCGTCATGGTTCTGATCAGGGGCTGAGGGGGGACCTGTGGGGGAGGGCGCACCCAGAGGAGGGCATTCAAGATACCTTTTTATGTTCTTTATTTTTATAACAGTGAAGAAGCTTTAATTCTTAGATTTCTTATACTTTAACTTTTCACTTTAAAACCATTTCAGACTTGGAAAAAGTTGCAGAAAAAGTACAAAGAATTCCATGTGCCCTTTCCTGATGTTCACATAATGTCACTGTTACCAGCACAATGAGGAGATTCGACGTGGATACTGTAGCATTTACTGACCTGTGGGCCTTACTCAGGTTTAGCTGGTGTTCCCACTGATGTCATTTCTAGATCAGGTTCCCACATTGCATTCAGTGGTCATGACTCCTGAGCCCTCC
Organism: Leptonychotes weddellii; assembly: GCF_054177405.1. Taxonomy (NCBI): domain Eukaryota; kingdom Metazoa; phylum Chordata; class Mammalia; order Carnivora; family Phocidae; genus Leptonychotes; species Leptonychotes weddellii. The sequence goes on along the minus strand of NC_138373.1, from coordinate 34,637,638 downwards.
ACACGCAGACAGGCCCTCAGTCTCTGCCTCCTTTCTTCCGTCTTTCAAGACCTTGACGCTTTTTTTTTTTTAATTCAAATTCAGTTTAGTTAACCTGTACTGTATTACTAGTTTCAGGAGTAGAAGTTAGTGATGTATCATTTGCATATGACACCTAGTGCTCATTCCGTCGTGTGTCTTCCTTAATGCCCATCACCCAGTTACCCCATCCCCCCCACCTCCCCTCCAGCAACCCTCAGTCTGTTTCCTAGAGTTAAGAGTCTCTTACAGTTTACCTCCGTCTCTGATTTCATCTTATTTTTCCTTTCCTCCCCCTATATTTATCTGTTTTCTTAAATTCCACGTGTGAGTAAAATCATATAATTGTCTTTCTCTGACTGACTTATTTTGCTTAGCATAATACCCTCTAGTTCTATCCACGGCATTGCAAATGGCAAGATTTTGTTCTTTTTGATGGCTGCATAGTATTTCATTGTATATATAGACCACATCTTCTTTATCCATTCGTCTGTTGATGGACATCTGGGCTCTTTCCGTAGTTTTGCTATTGTGGACATTGCTGCTATGAACATTGGGGTGCATGTGCCCCTTCGGATCACTACATTTGTATCTTTGGGGTAAATATCCAGTAGTGCAATTGCTGGGTCATAGGGTAGCTCTGTTTTTATTATTATTATTATTTTTAAAGATTTCATTTATCTATTTGACGCAGAGAGACAGCGAGAGAGGGAACACAAACGGGGAGTGGGAGAGGGAGAAGCAGGCTTCCCGCCAAGCAGGGAGCCTGATGTGGGACTTGATCCCAGGACCCCGGGACCATGACCCGAGCTTAAGGCAGATGCTTAACAACTGAGCCACCCAGGCGCCCGGGTAGCTCTATTTTTAATACTGTTTTCCAGAGTGGCTGCATCAGCTTGCGTTCCCACCAACAGTGTAAGAGGGTTCCCCTTTGTCCGCATCCTCGACAACATCTGTTGTTTTCTAAGTTGTTAATTTTAACCATTCTGACAGGTGTGAGGTGGTATCTCATTGTGGTTTTGATTTGTATTTCCCTGATGCCGAGTGATTTTGAGCATTTTTTCATGTAAGACCTTGACATTTTTGAAGATTCCTGGTCTGTTGGGTTGTGGAATGCTGTCAGTGTGGGCATCTCTGAGGTTACCTCATAATTAAATGTACATTTTGCATTTTTGTCAAGAATCCCACAGGAGTGCCAGGCTGTTCTGGGCGCATCCTGTCCAGAGTGCGTGATGTGCTCCATCCTGTCTGGTGGTGTGAACCTTGATTATTGCATTCAGGTGGCACCTGCTGGGTCCTGTACCGACTAGTCTTTTTCTTTTTTTTTTCCTTTTTACTTTGGGACTATGTAAATACCCTGTTTTTCATTTCTTTCTCCACTAACTTTAGCAACCATGCCACTTTTTACCTGAAATAACTATGATTACACTGTTTGCCTAATGATGATTTTCTGACCATTCTTTTTTCTACAATTATTAGAGATCTCGTGCAAGAAAAAGCTCTCCCTTCTCCCCCCATTTAGGTACGAATGCAATGATTTATTTTTATCTGTGTGGACTCAAGGACATGTAGCCTATTCTATGTCACAATCCGTTCCTATCTCTGTTGGTTTTGTTGCCCAAATTGTTGCAGGTTTGGGAGCCTCTTCAGGTTGGCTCCTGTCATGCTCAAGCACTTGCATACTTTCCAGCACAGCAAGATACTCCAGACTCACTGGTACTTTACTTGCTCCCATCTCTTCAAGGCACCCTGGTTCCTTCTGGGAAGTGGGATTTAGAAGCCAAGAAAGGGGTGCTGGGGGTGCTTGCGCTGCTGGTCTGCTGTCACCTCTGGGCCCTCCCCAGGACTTTTGTCTTGGCTTCGATGAAGTATCAGAAGCTCCCACACAGTGCTGGTGGTGACTGTTCTCTGGAACACCACTTCCATTCTGAAAATGCCAGAAGATCTCAGTTCCTACGAGGAGATGTTGAAGGAAGGGATGGCCCATAGATGTGTGGTTCTCTTACTAAGTGTTCATATTTGCTGTCCCTGTGAATATAGGTTAGTTTTCATTTGGTCGAAGCAGTGAGGATGTTTTCTGAATAGTTGACGTATTGTTTTGAAGCCAGGTATAGAGCACCCTCACCTCCTCCATCCTTGTAGTCTGTGTTCTGGGTTCCCGTGATTGTCTTCACCGAGCGGTCTTCTTTCATGGTCTCTCGGCCCTTCCGTCTGAGGGATGAGCATTGTGCTCTCCTACTCCAGGGCTCTTTCCTCTTTGGTCTCCTATCCCTGAGTTTCCACTGCTGCTTTGTCCGTTATTTGAGTTAAAACCTGAGGTTCTAGGGAGGTGAGGTTGAATTTCATATACAAAGAAGAGCCGTGAAGGACGTTTGCTTGACCACAGTGGTCTCCTTTTCCCTTTCTCCTTTCTCGGGAAGTGTCTGGGTTGTGCAGAAGACTGCCTTGTTGTAACCTCTGTGCTTTTAATGTGGACTTCATTTTCTAGCATGGGAAAGACTTTGAAGCCATTCAGAACAACATTGCCCTCAAGTACAAGAAGAAAGGCAAACCAGCAAGCATGGTGAAGAACAAAGAGCAGGTTCGGCATTTCTACTACCGCACGTGGCACAAGATCACCAAGTACATTGACTTTGATAACGGTGAGTGTGCTTGGGCACAGTTCGCTGCTGGTCAGGAACTGGTTCCCACAAACCCACAAGACACACCCTCTGGCATTGTTCTCACCTGGCCACATGGCCAGGGATACCGTGCCTCGTGGCGCTTTGGCTGGTGGTACGTCGGTTAAGCTGAATGGTGAGGAAGCTGTGTGTATTTCTAAGGTCCCTGGGTGCCTGGGCGTCTTGGTCCCTGGCTCACTCTGGTCCCGTGTCCCGTGCTGGGAGGCTAGGGCCCCCGGTTGACCAGGAGAGGCGGGCCACGGGTACGGGCCGGCCAGAATCGGACCCCCTCGGTGCCCGCCCTTCTTTCCCAAGTGGGGGCTCCTTGGGGTGAGGGTGGGGTATGGCCAGTGTGTGGTGGGCCAGGGGGAGGGCCGGCGGGGAGGGCTAGCTTTCTCAGGGCTCTTGTCTGCGTTTGAAGCCAGGCTCGAGTAGTCCTGTGTTCGGTTCACATGTCCGGGTCAGCACTCAGAGCGGCCTTTCCGACCAGCCTCTTTGTCCCTAGGGGAGGTGTGGCTACCTCCTGTCTCCACGTGTCATGCCTGCCTCTCCGTCATCAATTCACCTTTCTTGATGTTGCTCTTCGTTTCTATAGCTTCACTCATAGCTCGGTCATTCCGGACATTTGTTTCTACCAACGTCACTCATTTCTGACTCTCCTGTTAAAATAGTCTAAGTTCTGATGTAGAATAGCTGTGGTGGCTATGGTCTGTCACTCGCACTTTGAATCTTTGCCGCTGTGAGCCCTTGGTGTCAGCCCTGATGGATGACCTCCCGTGTTTCCCGTGGGCATACTCTCGGCCCATTTGGGGAGTCTCGGCCATGCGTGTGCCAGCGACCCCCCAGGCTGACCCATCCAAGTCTCCTCCCTGGCTCTCCCACGGGTCAGCATTCCGGGACATGGGGTTCCTCCTCTGGCCTGACAAAGGCCCAGAGAGCACGATTCAAGCAGTCTCCTTTTTTTTTTTTTTTTTTTTTATTCTTATGTTAATCCCCATACATTACATCATTAGTTCTAGATGAAGTGTTCCATGATTCATTGTTCGTGCACAACACCCAGTGCTCCATGCAGAACGTGCCCTCCTCAATA
>NC_138373.1:34590703-34633370 GCF_054177405.1 Leptonychotes weddellii | reverse complement strand
CTTCTTTATCCAGTCATCTGTCGATGGACATCTTGGCTCTTTCCACAGTTTGGCTATTGTGGACATTGCTGCTATAAACATTGGGGTGCACGTACCCCTTCGGATCCCTACTTTTGTATCTTTGGGGTAAATACCCAGTAGTCAAGCAGTCTCCTTTTGTAAAGGGTCAGATGGTAAATATTTTGGGCTTTGGGGTTTGCAGTCTGTCGAAGATGTTTGTAGACAAAAGGTAAGCAGGTGTGTGTTGCTGTGTTCCAGAAACAGTTCCTTCACGAAAAGAGGCTATGGGCTGTGTTTGGCCTGTGAGCTGTAGTTTGCTGACCCCTGCCCTAGAGAAATCCTTCCTCACTGCCACTGGCCAGTGTGGGAGCCTTTGGGGATGGAGCACCCAAGCTCCAGACGGTCACAGTTGTTACCTGACCCTGTCACCTGAATATACTTACCTCCGAATCTCCGTGGACATCTGTCACCAGTCTTGTTGGTTGTACCTCAGAGCTTTTCGGGTCTGTCCTCGCCACCTGGTCAGGACAACAGGGGTTGGTCCTGTTCCAGATCATCGCTGTTCTCCCATGGCCCAGTCCCACCGTTCCAAAGCTGCCCCTCACATCACGAGATCCCCACCAGGTGTGCCTCCTCCAGGCTGCCCCCTGCCTCAGCCCCTCCCACAGCCCCGCCAGGTGCTCTCATGCTGACCCGCGGGCCGGCGGGAGTGGGGTCTCCACCATCCTGGTACCTGCACTCCTGCTCACCTTCCCAGACCGAGCGTCTGTGCCGTTCTCCTGGAAATTCCTCCCTGAATCCTTCCCTGCCCCTCCTGCTCTCTGAGTGTGGGCCGGCTCTGTGCCTGTGGCTGAGGACGTCCCCTGCAGGGCAGACGAGAAAACCCAGGCACAGCCATGCAGGCCCTCACCCGCCCCCACCGAGATGGTCGGTGGGGGAGCCGAGACCCCCCCTTCTTCCCAGACGCCCTCCGCCATGTGCTCAGTGCAGATCCTTACCCCTCCCGCGAGCACCAGCTTGCAGGCCACTTTTCACGCCCCTGTGGGGTTTCTCTCTGCTTCCTGTTGAGTGTCCTTTTGTTGAGTGATGTCACTACAGGTGAATAAGTTTTTACTTTTCCTTTTGGACCGGCAGGTCACTTCTGGTGGTTTTAAATAATGCGCTTGTGGACATCCCTGTTCACAGGGCACTTTTCTTCAGAAGCACTTTATTCAGGTAAATTACAGGATTGAGATCAGTTTAGTTGCGTCTCGTTGTGAGCGTCTCGTTGTGAGGGCTAATTGTCCTCTGTGAGGATGAGCATCAGGCCTGCTGGCCTGTTGAGCACACCCCACCCGTGGCCAGTCTTTCTCCACGGCAGGACCCCGTGTGCAGTGCCTTCATTCTGCTGAGTTTATGGCCCCACTGAGCTGCTCTCTGGCCAGCACGATGCTCTTGTTTCCACGAGTCCTTTCCAGGTCCCTTTCCGGCTTGAGCGCCTTCACTGGATACCTCGAGCGGTGTCCTTCCGGTCCTTGCAGGGGACACGTGTCTCAGTGTTTGCGACACATAATTGAAGCCACCTGGGAGGAGGGAGGGCTCAGCACCCCAAGCCAGTCCCTCCAGCTGCAGGGGCCTCCAGCCCAGCCTGGCGCCTTCATGGGGAAAGTAGATCAGGAAAGAACAGTGGGTCTGGCACCTTGGGACGGCATATCCGTTGACGTGGATTGCCATTCTTTCTGGAGACCTGTGGAAATGGGCTGTTGATTGCCACGCTTTGGGGACCATCCCTAGGTCATACTTGGCAGATATTTTGCTGATACTCTGTTGTTTATTGGCTTTCGGGGTTCCTATGAGCATTAACAGAAGATTCTCTGCTGGCCTGGGTGTGTGGCAGCCAGTCAGCCACGTTTTGTTCTTTACCAGAGTGTCACCATGCCGTCCGTGTACCTGCTGGCTGTGCATGTCCTTAGTTGACCATGCTTCTCAGATCACGAGTTTATTTGAAAACATCAACACTGGTCCAGATCCTGACGAATCTAAGACTTAATAACATCTGTGGTCTTCACAAACCCCTTCCCTGCCTCCCGCAGTGGCCCATGTGCCCACTGTCCTTCACCTGACCTGTGCGCTTCTTGGTGGCTTAGTGGGTTTAGCGTCTGCCTTCGGCTCAGGTCATGATCCCGGGGTCCTGGGATTGAGCTCCATGTCGGGCGTCCTGCTTGGCAGGGAGTCTGCTTGAGGATTCCCTCTCGCCCTCTGTCCCTTCTACATTCCCCTTCTCCACCCCAATACATAAATAACATCTTTAAAAAAAAAAACAGTGATCCCGTGAGAAGAGCTTTCTTTCTGTTGAGCTGATGGTTCCAACAAAGTTACTTTTTTTTTTGAGGTTATATTTATTTGTCAGAGAGAGAGGGAACATAAGTAGAGGGAGTGGGAGAGGGAGAAGCAGGCTCTCTGCCGAGCAGGGAGACCGATGTGGGGCTCGATTCCAGGACCCTGGGATCATGACCTGAGCCGAAGGCAGATGCTTAACGACTGAGCCATCCAGGCGCCCCTCCACCAAGGTTTCTGGCTGGTCCTGGTGATCTCTCCACGTTGGTGGCAGCCAGGTGACCACATTAAGCCTGAGGGCTGCCTGCCCTTTGTGGTGTGCTGGCAGTTACCTCAGGGCTTGGCGCTGCCCAGCCGCCCTCCCCTCCTCAGCCCCTGGCAAGCTCGGATCCACTTCATGTCTCTGCGGGTTTGCCTGTTCTGGACATTTCATAGCAACAGTATCAGTGTGTGGCCTCTACCTGAGCACCGTGTCTTCTCAGTTCATCCACTTCGTGGCAGATGCTAGAACTCTATTCCCTCACATGGCTGATACCATCCCACTGTGTGTTCCGTGCTTGTTTATCCACTTCCTAGCCGTCTCAAAGTGTCCTGAGCAGCGGTCCCCCATGAGAGTCCTGACGAGGCCTTGGTCTTTCTCTGAAGAACCTTCAGGAGCGGTTGGTGGATGTTAGTGGAGTCCCAGGCTCCTGGCAGCCTATGTGAGGTTCAGAACCTTCGGTTTAGATCATTCGTTCAATGATCTAATTTTCCACTTACTAATGTATTTTTGTTTTCCTTTCCTGGTGACTTAATCATAAGCACTGAGTGTTAGGAGTTTGAAAAGAGCTCTCTGAGGAGAAGCCAGAGAGAGCCGTTGTGAGGACAGTGGAGGGACAGGCTGCCTGGGTCACTGCTCTGTGACGTGGTGGGGATGGCACCAGACTGTGCTGGGCCCGGGCTGGCAGATCGCACTCAGGTTTGGCTTCAGGTAACCTGGAACTCAAAGCATCTCGGTCTTAAGCACAGAAGGATTTGTTCTCTCATGTCCAAGACCGCAGGGAGACGGTCCAGGGCGGGCATCGGGGACCAGGTCTGCCCTGTTCTGCTCTGCCATCCCCTGCATGTTTGTGTCCAGAACGGCTCCAGGCAGCAGCTCTGCAGGGAAGAGGGGTGAGCCAGAGGGCCACATTCGTCCTGGGTCAGTCTTCAGTCATGTCAGGAGCTTCTGGAAGTCTCGGGCTCACACCAAAGGCCAGTGGCCCCGTCTAGCCCCAGGGCAGGCTGGGGCGTGTACTGTCTGACCTGGATGCGTTGCTTCTCGAATGAAGTGGGTCTTTTGCTGAGGAGCAGGGGGAGAGTGGGTATCGGTACTTGCAATGGTGGGGGGCTGCATTTCCTCTTCCGTCTGGCCCCAAGCCCCTGGCCATTGGTCAGTGGTCAGATGGCCCGACAGGTCAGCTTCCTCGGTCCCGGGTCCGCTGGCCTCACACGGAGCTCAGGTGGGTCTGTGTGTGCAGAGACAGATGCTGTCACCCCACCTCTGCCTCTGTGGAAGCTGGCCACGCGGCCATCCCAGTCTCTCCCCCTGCTGTGAGGACTCACTTCCTAGCCCCTCCCCAGTCTCTCTGTCTGACTTCTTATCTTATTTTGTAAATTTGAAAACCAGCCCCTTGTTCCCATGTGCGCCTCACTTGTTTCCCCGGGGTTGACGTCCTGGGGGACCAGCGTGCAGTGGTCGAAACTGCAGATGAGGAGCATGAATGTCCCCCATGCTGGTCCTGTGCCATGAGCTGGCTGACCCCGGCATGGGTGTCTTCCCATTGTAATGCATGATCCTGTCTCCATCTTTCAGTGTTCTCCCGCGGGCTGAAGAAGTCGTCCCAGGAGCTATACGGTCTGATCTGCTATGGCGAGCTGCGGAAGAAGGTCGGGGGCTGTGAGTATGGGACGCCAGGGGTCCCTGCGCTGCTTGCGGCCCCCCACCGGCAGGGCCTGCCCTCCTGTCACCATTGGTCTGTGACGCCAGGGCTCTTTTCCTTCTGACTAGAATCTTGAAGACATTTTGGGGTGCAGTGGGTTGAAGAGCACCCTGGCCTCCACATACCTGCACCTTCACTTAGACTTACATGTTGCTGACACTGGTCACTTCGGAGCGCCCCCACCCCACGTGTGCACTTTTTCTTGCTCGGCATCCTAGCAGGGCCCTGACCCTTCATCCTGTGTCCCCTGAGCTCAGGCACGTTGTCCTGCGTGCCCACAATCCTGTTATCAAACAGGTGCCGCGGTCTTACCGAGTCCCTGTCTGTGTTCCCAGAACACCCAACACCCAGTCCAGTCACACCGGTTGGGGCGCCGGCTGGGGCGCGGGTTGGGGATGTGGTCCTGCTTGTACCTGTGGCCCCCCTTGGAGCTGTTGATGGGAATAGCCTCGCCTTTGGTCTTGCACGACACTGGTACTTAGAAGGGTCTGGGCCCCTCCCCGTAGGTCCCTCTGCTTGTCTCCTTGTAACCAGATTCTCATTAGATGTAGGGGTGCTCTGGCCTTTTGGGGGCCCTGAGCGTCCAGTGGCCAGCCTCGCCTCCTCGTGCGGCCCCAGTCGAGGGGCATCCTTGTGTCTGCAGGAGCCACTGGCCACCCTCCCACGGTGAAAGGGTGCTCACCCAGAGGGCCACTCCAGAGGCCCAGTGAGACCATGTGAGAAGGTCGGAAACCATCTCCTCCCTGGTCACCCAGCACGCCACCATTCAGGGGGCGGCGGGGCGGGGGTGTGGAAGCAGCAGAGGGACAGGGAGGATGGGTGTCCATGGTTCGTGGACTGTGCTGCACACGCCCGCCTAAAAACCAGACAGGCGGCCTGGCTCCCTGACCCCGTCCTCCCCGTGGTCTGAGCACTTCTTTGTCACCCGCTGGCTTGTCCTGGGGTGCTCCCGAATGTGGTGCTGTACGGGGCACTGACTGCTCCCGGCCACTGCTGTGGTGGCCCCTCCTTCGTCCCTGCCACGTCCAGGTCTCAGCCCGTGCTCCCCCAGCCCATCTGAGTCCTTGCGAGGGTGGCCTGGCTCCCTTACCTTGGGTGGCTTACTGTCACCCCCCTTCCCTCCCCGGGCAGCCCTGAGACCCTGGCCCCAAGGGCCTTTGTGCTTGGACCTCTGCCCCTCTTTCTGCTGCCCTGCAGCTCAGCTGACCCCATCCTGCTGGTGACATCTCCCCAGTCTCTCTTGGCCCAGCTGCATGTCACACGTTCTCTCGCCCACGCACGTGCACACACCCCTGAGGTCCCACCTGAGCTCTTAGTGCCCTCTACCCCCGTGGGGCTTGTCCGCCTGAGCCCTGCCTGTCCCCCACCCATGGATCCACTCACTGGAATGCTGCTGTGTCGTTTTGTGAATCTTCGCAGGGAAGGGGCAGCCTTCAGCAGAGTGCCGTGGGTGCTGTGGCCTCTCATGACTGCTTGTGGGTAGGCGTTTCTGGGCTGTGCAGAAATTGTGGTCAGAGCATGCTTTTATATTAAGTTGCCTTTCCTAACTGAGGTCTCCGGACACAGGTGAGTCCTAAAACAGTGGACATCCCTGAGACTCGGACACTTGCACCATGCGTCCAGCGTCAGGGCCGCTGCTGCACTGGGTGGCGTCCCTGGGGCTGAGGAGGCTCCGTTTTGATGAAAACAAGTGTCCGTACAAGGCTCCTCGGCTATTAGGTGGCAGGTTTGCCCTCAGGACTGAGTCTTACACCCACAGTTTATTCCTCCTGCCACCGCGGCCCGGTGTGGTGCAGCCCGGTGTGGGGATAGGGTGCGGGGAGACAGCAGCCGTCTCTAGTCCTCACCTGTGTGTTCAGGCGGCTTTTCTCTGAAGGCTGGTTCCTTGGATGGTGCCCATCGCATGACTCAAACCCTCTAGTTGCAATGTCTCCACGCCTCGGACCTTTGGTCTGCCAGGCACAGGACCGACAGGCTCTTCCCTCTCTTTTGCCCATTATTTTCTGCTTCCCCTTTGATCTCTGCTCACATGCGCAAGGACCTCAGGACAGGCTGGCCTCCGGGTGGCGTGCTTGGCCCCGCAGACCCTGCCTCCCCGCGGGAATGTCTGCTGCACAGCACCCACGCTGCTGTGGCCTGTTCGCGTCTGGGGCAGGTCAGCGAGCGAGGCTGTGCGCCCGCCGCTCCCCTTTCTGTCCCGGAGGCCCATCTCTGTCTGGGCGGTGGCCCTGCAGCCTGCGGGACTTGCCTTGTGGTTTCTTGTCCTGTGTGTCTCTCAGATGCTTCATCTGTAAAGCCTTATGTTGTCTTCATTCTCTAAAGGTGTTTTTGCGGGACGTAGAGCTCTGATTCAATGGTTTTTCCTTTCTTCACTGTAAACATGTTGCTCCCGCCTCTCCGGCCTGCGTGGTTTCTGGGGAGAGGCTGCTGGCTGTTGTGTCTTCGTTCCTCCAGAAGGAATGCATTACTTTCCTCTTCTGCTTTGAGGATTTTGTCCTTGTCTTGGTTTTCCGCCTGGCTGTGTGTTTGTGGCTTGTTGTTTCTTCCCCCAGAAGTATAGAAGAGTTTAAAGAATTTTGCAGTGACCCCCAAACATCCACCACATACCAGGTTACTCAGTTTTCTTGCACATGTAATTTTTTTTTCCTTGCACATCTTGAGGATAGCACTAACACTGGGAGGGGGCAGAGGACCATGGCATTAGCTCCAGTGAAGGCGCAGGGTTTTGGTTCATCATCCACCCACCCTGGGAACCCGGGGATCCAGAGCAGACCTCGGCAGGCCCACAGATAGCGTGAGCCCAGCAGGAGAAGCATGCGTGGTGATAACCCTGAGGGGAATCTCTGAGCTCTGCGGCTAGGGAGGGGCGGAGGCTCAGTGTGGCGGGGGACAGGGGGAGGGATCAGCTGTGCGGAGGCAGGTAGCAGTTCCCCTGAGAAAGTCCGGGTGCATGGAGAGGACGCGCAGGTGGGGACAGCGCCCTCAGCCCAGGCTTTGTGGGAGGAGCTACAGCTGAAGGAGGGGTTGTGTTCTGGAAGACCTCACATCTTCTATAAAGGAGGTGCGATGTTTGCTTCCTACATTGAAGATAATTATCTGATAGCAACCTGGGAATCTTCACTGGTTTTGTTCCTAAGAGCTTCACGGTCACACTTATTTGCTTTTCCATTTGAAGGTATGGATGACAAGAATGCGACGAAGTTGAATGAGCTCATTCAGGCCGGGTAAGTGGGGCTTGCCTGTGGAGCACACTCTCACTTTGGGGCACTTGGGGGCTTCTCTGAAGCCCAGACCTGGAGGCTCGTGGTTCTCTTCCCTTTTCTCAACGAGGTCCGTAAGGTGCCGAACTCCCCAGAGTTCAAGCAGATTGCCGCTCGGAGCCGTGGGAGAGCGGGGGGGCTGCACCCGGGCTGCTCCCCATCTCCTTCTTCCCATGGGTCCCCTGGTGGGGTGGCAGCACTCACTCAGCCTTCGCCGCCTCTCGTTCCCTCCCCATCCCCACCCCCTCCTCTGCCAGAGCAAGCCCTCGCTCCCGCCTTCCTGTTGCCCTTCTGGTCCCGTTCCTGCGCTGTGCCCACCGAGGCTCCGCGCCCCTTGAGGCAAGGACGGGTGTGACGCCGTCTGCCGTCGAGGTTCTCCCGCTTGCTCTGCCCCGACCGCAGTGACCGTTCCTGTGGCAGAGATGGCCTGTGACGCGTGCCTTGTGCCCCATTCTTCTATTGCCCCAATGGAACTTTGGTTTGCCCACTGGCCCTCATTTCAGAGTTGGTCCTCGGGGCCTCTTTCACCCTGTCAGCCTCTCTAGTTGGTCCCTGGCCTCCCACCAGGTGTCTGACTCTGGGCGTGGCTCTCCAGCCCTATAATCACCCGCTCTTCTCTCCTCCCACCCCCCTCTTGGGACCGTCCCAATGCCGTACTTAGCTTTACGCCCCTCTGTGCTTTCCTTGGGCTGTGTGAACGCTCCCCAGGGCCTCTGTTACCTTTTCTGGGTGAGGGATCCCAGATCTAACTTGTCCCCCATTTCTGGCCCTGATTTAGAAATCCCGTTACGTCATAGACCTCTGCTATGTCCCAGCTGGAAGCCTTCAGCAGCTCTTCCTGGGAAGGCCCCCTGACTTCACACTCTCAGGGTCCCTCTTGGCCATGTCCCGCTCCTCTCCCCCGTCAGCCCTCTGCTGTTCTTGTTTGGTCCCCCAGCCACGCTGCTGCACTGCCCGGACCTTCCCCTATTAAACAGTCTGCGGGTTCTCTGTGTGCGGCCTTCTCCCCCGCTCCCCTCGGGCGTGGCCCTCGTTGATGGCTGCCATGTCCCTCCCATCCGTCTCACCAGAGCTCGTGTACTCTCCCCGGATCTCTGCTCCTTGTCCTGGATGGACCCACCGGCCCTCCCAGGCCCCTCCTGGTCGAAGGCTAGTTGGCCTCTGCGACGTCTGCAGGGCATGGCCTTCTTGCATCTCTGGTCGCTTTTCTCCCTCAGCCTGGTGTTGGATGGCCTGCACACCCCCATCCCTCAGGCATGAGCTCCTGACAGCTGGGGCTGGCTGTGTGGTTTCTGCTCTGGCTCCGTCCACCGTCCTCCCTTACAGATGCTCCTGTTGGGTTCCCGGGGTTGACTTCTGTGAACTGCCCCCGTTTGGAAGCAGGTGTGGTGGTAATGAGGATGCGTGTATCAGCGCCATGTGAAAAGAGCAGTGATTCACCCCATCTGCAGGGGAGCAGGCAGCCTTCACCACTGTGTCTTTGGGCAGGTGGAGCGTCCTGGAGGTGTGTGGATAAGCTCAAGAGCAAGTGACTCGTCACGGCACCCTGCCCCCCACTCACCTGTTGCAGCCTCAGCGTCTTGCCTTCTTCCCACCCTCACACAGGCCCTGTGGCTTTGGGGTCGAAGCTGAGTTTGTGGGCTCTCTGGGTGACGTGCATGCCTCTGGGGCAACTTTGTAGAGAAGGTGGAGGGTCCTTGGCGGAAGCGGTTTCTGGTGTTAGTGTCTCCCCCACCGGCGGGAGAGCTGCCCCATGAGTTGGAGGGCTTTCCCTGGATGCGATCTGGGGGAAGTCTTCTTCGCCTTTTATTTCACTTGCCCCAGACTGGTTCTTTGTGCTCAAGGGCGTCGGGGACTGGTTTGATGGAAAAACTGTGAGTTTGCTTGGCTTTGTCTTAGTCTCATTGTGAGAGGCAGCACAGAGAGGAGGGTGGCCTCCTGGGTTTCTGGAAGGACACGTGGGTCTGTCTCACGGGTGTCTGTCTCACGGTCGATCAGGTGTGGGGAAGGTATGTTGGTAAGTGTGAAAGTGTTCTTATGGTCGGTTTTAGGGGCTGGCAGAGATCGGAGAGGCCCTGAGCTGGGGGTCAAAGGAACGCATAAACTCCCACATACCGCCACGTCCCCACAGTCTCAGCGAGGAGCCATCCTAGTAAAGCCCGGAAGCGACGTGACTGTTAGGATGGTTCTGAACAAGCAAGGATCCAGGAGGACCATCTACATCTCCTGTTTGCTTTGAGTATTTAGTACCGTGCTACTGGGATATCCCGTGACCAGTAAACATCCATGTGTCTGGACCGATAGGATCAGTGATCGGGTGACTGTGTGGGGGACCAGAAAGAACGTTCCCATGCCACATTCCCCACAGTTTGTGTAGATACCCGGCCTGCAATAACTCCTCTGTCCCTCGGCTGTGGGCTGCGCACAGGGACTTCTGAAGAGGGCCACGTGGGGAGGCAGGAAGGAGCCAGACAGATGTGACCTCAGCCCCACAGCATCAAAGTCGAGGCCAACAGGGGGCAGGTCTGGTTGAGAGCGTGGGGAGGCATCTGTTCTCCCGACACGAATCCACAGACATGGGGTTGCAGCCAGAGTCACGTTGCAGCTCTTTCCCTGGCTGTCCTGGCGTGTAACAGCCGTGTGGGAGAGCTCACAGGGCCTACGTGCCCGCTCTCCAGACACCGCCCCCCAGATCATGAAGGGGGGTAAGTGTTACCGCTTGTGCCACCTTGCGTGGCTCAGGGTAAGGAGGAAGGCCGACGGGAGTGGTATCGTTTCTCACAATCATGGGTGGAGAGGTCTCAGAGCATCGTCCGCAAAGGTGTTTGCAAACAGCGGGAGCGCAGTGTGAGTGTCCTCTGACCCCACAGTGCCACTTCTGGGAGGCCATTAGGCCAGTGGCGAGCCACCTTTGTAAAGGTGCACATCCCAGCGTCACTCATGCTGGCAGGACGTGCACAGAGAGAAGCCTGTTCCTGGCGGGATGTGGGGGTTCTGCTCTCTTTGGAAGCGAGACAGGGTGTGTGTGTGTGGCCGCGTGGCCACAGCGGGGAGGCTCAGTGCGTAGCTCCCGCCTCACACCAGGGCTCTCTGGGGGTGGCAGGCACGCGGGGCACCCCCGTTCTTCACACTGATCTTCTGTTATTTGAGTATCTAACAAGCGTGCTTCTGTCCTGTTAGAGGAGTTCCACACTGGGAAAGGGCATTCTTTTTTATTAGCTTTAAGCTGCTGTGACCACGTTTGCCCTTTGCGGCGTTATTTATGAAAATGCGTGTTATCTGTATTCCTGGCAGCAGAAATACGACACTTGTGGCTTAAGTCTTGGGGCCTCATGACGAGTGGGTGCAGTCGCTGCCGGGAGGCAAAACTGTGTAGGAGCCCTTGGAGGGTCGTGGGGTGAGGGAGACGCCAGTGCCGGCCCTGAGACCTCAGGCGCGGGACAGCTGGAAGCCAGCTCCAGCACAGGGCCCGGGGCGGGCTCGAGAGGTGTCCACACAAAGGCTGGGCACCTTGGGCTCCTGCTTCCCTGCTCCTTCCTCCGGCCTCGTGTCTGTCGCGGGCAGGGGCCGGCCCTCATGTCTGTCGCAGGCTGGGAGCTCATGTCTGTCACGGGCTGGGGGCTCATGTCTGTCGCGGGCCGGCCCTCATGTCTGTCGCGGGCTGGGGGCCGGCCCTCATGTCTGTCGTGGGCTGGGGGCTCATGTCTGTCACGGGCTGGCGGCCGGCCCTCCTGTCTGTCGCGGGCTGGGGGCTCATGTCTGTTGTGGGCTGGGGGCCGGCCCTCATGTCTGTCGCGGGCTGGGGGCTCATGTCTATCGTGGGCTGGGGGCTCGGGACAGTTGCCAAGACGCAGCCATGGGCGCAGACTGCGCGCCCCGCTGGGACTAGGGTTTCTGACTGCCGTAGCCCTCTGCCACCCCACCCTGGACACTCCCTCCCTTGACCGGGTGACGGGTTCTTCCTCGGATGCCGCCCCAGCCCTGAGCCTCCGCAGAGTCTGTGAGTCGTGTGTCTGTCGCGTGTGACCGGGCAGCCCGGCACTCCTTCGGGCGCTGTGAGCGCTGACCTGCCAGGCCTCGGACCAGCCCATAGCTCCAGGATGGCCAGGGGCCGGGGCCTGGTCAATTGGGGCTCCAGGGAGCCCCCTCCCAGACCAGGTGGCGAAGCATGGTGACGCCGTGTGCAGGCCGCTCCTGTGTCTGCTTTGACCAGTGCGACTGAGAAGCACGATGGTTACTCTTCCAGTCTTCCAGAAAAATTCATCGTGAAAAAGTTCAAGTGTCAGAAAGGTAGAAACAGCAGTATAACAGACCCGATCTCCCCTTCACCTGGATTTACCAAGGGAGGAGCCACTCGAAGTTGGTGCTCATGTGCACCAGTTCTGGGGGCTCGGGGAGGGTGGTCCTGTGTGCGTGCGCGTGCACGTGTGTGTTTGTGTGTGCGTGGTGTTATTTGTCTTCTTGTGCTTTAATTTCTCTTCCTCCCCTGCTAGACCGGGGACTTGTCTGGCCTGCGGTACGGGCCGCTGTCCATAATGAGCTGTGAGCAGGTGCCTTCGGGACGTGTGTGTGCACGGTAGGACAGGACATAACAGTAGGACACAGCATCCTGTGTCCGCCGTTACAGGCTCCTGCAGGATAGTGTCCCTGCCCCGGGAGTCCTCCGTGCTACTCCTCCTCCCCAGCAATGTCTGCATAGCCTTTTCCAGAATGTCACTGAGAGGGCATCACCCAGCAGACCGCCTTTTCACACGGCCTTGTCCATCACCCCCAGACTCCCTCGTGCTGCCCCTTCGCGGTCCCTGCCTACGGCCAGCCACAGCAGCCCCTCAGCTGCTCTGTGTGCCCTGTCGCCCTGCCTCTCCCAGAACGCTGTCCACATGGGGTCACGCCACAGGTAGCCTTCTGAGGTTGGCATTCTCCACACAGTGGTGTTTATCCATCCCCCAGTGAGGAACACGGGCTGTTCCACAGAAGGAGCCACTCTAAACCTCCAGGTGTTCGTTCCATGTCACCCGGGCAGATCCGCAGGTGAGCGCATGCTGGCTTCGTAGAGAGCTGCCCGCGGCTTTCCAGGGAGAGTCCCAGTCACTGCCCACACTCTCCACGCTCAGCACTCAGTCTGTTTTGAGCCACCCTCATGGGTGGGAGGTGGTATCTCCTCGTGGTGTCGGTCTGCATTTCCCTGGTGACTGGCCACATTGAGCATCTTTCTTGTGCATGTCGCCCATCTGTCTCTCTCTGGTGACTCCTTAAATCTTGTGCCCATTTCCTTATCACTGAGTTGAGAAAGTTCTTGAAGTGCTGTAGACACCAGTCTTCTGTTGGATAGGCGATCAGCAGTGTGTTCTCCTGGCCTCTGGCTTGTCCTGCTTTCCTAATGCCTGTCACAGGGTGGAGGTACTCAGTCTGACTTCAGCATCACCTCCAGGAACTCTTTGTCTAGCTCCAAGTCACAGTGGTGCTCCGTGTCTCCTTGTGAAAGTTTTAGGGTTTGATATTTCCCTCCGTCATCTATGATTTGCAGTTCATGCTGTGGTTCGTTTTTGTGGCCTGTGGGCGTCTGTTGAAAGTCTTGTCCTTCCTCCACTGGTGCTTTTGCACCGTCGTGTGAGCCAGCGGGCCATACTGTGTGGGTCTGTCTCCAGGTTTCCCTCCTGTTCCACTGATGGATGTGTACAGTCTTCCACCAGCCAATACTGGTTTCCAAGAACAAAGCCAGTGGCCCATAAAGGTGAAGCAGAGTTGGGGGAAGTCAGTGCGGTGCTCGTGTGAAACAGCTCCTGTATTTAGGGCCGTGGAGGATTGATTCAGCTAACTTCCCATCCGTCCTTCCTCAGTGAACTGAATGTCCTTTCGTCGTAGAGCTATAGGACTCGGGAGCAGACGGACTGAGGAGAGCCCTGAGGTCACCTCACTACGACGGTCACAGGCCAGCAGCATAGAGTTAGCAAAGGCTTACTGGGCTCATCACGTGACTTTGCAGAAAGGAGAAAAGACCTCTCGTAGCAGAAAGGAAAGCCAGACTCCCGTGCGCATAGAGGAACTAGCCTGTTGTCTGTTTTGTCAGAGCAGCGACAGTGGGGCCGTTGCATGCAGTCCTCCATGTGACCCTCGATCAGAGGTCAAAGTGTGAGCCTTCTGCAGACGGTGCCTCTTAAAGCCCCGTGCACTGGTGGCGCGCCTGGCCTGGCAGTCGTCCTGCTGTGGCTCAGCTCCAGGGCGGGCTTGAGGACGGGGGACACGGACCACATCCCCGACTGTGGCCAGGCCCACGAGGCCTTCTGTCTGTGAGGAAGAGCAGGGCTTTGCCTCGTCAGGCTCTAGCCTCAGGACACTCGTAGGAAGGACTTGCATTTGGGAGAAAAGAAAAGGGATTGTGATCTCAGGATGTCTTCTGGTTATACAAAAGGGGCTGCTCAATTTCACTTAAAAACACCTAAAAAAAAAAGGAAGTCACAAAAGAGCAGTTTAACGGAAAACGTAATCATCACAAACACAGGTGCCCGGTGGCGCGCCCCCCCCCCCCCGCCCCACTCTGTGTTGTTGGTTTGGCACAAATGCAACAAGAAGTGATGGGCAGTGAGCCTCACCGGCCCAGAGCCGTTGACAGAGACCGGCTGGGACCAAGCCCACCTTTCCCTTTCACACCCCCACAACAGCACGTAGCCGCCTCTGCTCCACGGGGCCGGGGTGGCTACGCCTCAGGTGTTTGCCCAGTAGAGCGGGGTGCGCGTTCCACACACACTCGGCCCTCTGGACCACGCCGCCTGACGCAGTGGCGGGAGTGGGTCTCCTGGGGTCCCCTGGTCACTTTGACAGCCTACCTGTAGCT
Organism: Leptonychotes weddellii; assembly: GCF_054177405.1. Taxonomy (NCBI): domain Eukaryota; kingdom Metazoa; phylum Chordata; class Mammalia; order Carnivora; family Phocidae; genus Leptonychotes; species Leptonychotes weddellii. Next base: position 34,618,998 of record NC_138373.1, on the reverse strand, counting down.
CAGCGCTGCTCACGGTGCCTGTGTCCGAGTCCCTGCACAGAAGGGGCTCAGCCAGTACTTGGGCGCGTGCGTGCAATGGCAGCTGCTGTGGAGGCGTTGCCGCTGGAATCCCATGAGACCGGCTGCCGCAGCCTGACCCTGCCCCACGTCGCACCGCCCTGCTTGGCCTTCTAAACACCCTCTGGGGGCCACGGTGAAATCCGCTGTCTGGGGGGGTCCGAGCTGCTTCCCTTCCAAGGAGGAGGGGTGTGCGGCTTTGTTTCCTTGGAGTGAAAGTTGTGTCTGGGACCGCCCGAGGCCGGCCAGCTCCTCTGCTCCGTGCGCACACCCAGGGCTCGTCTTCCCGGCGGCGCGCAGGCACAGTGGTCTCCAGTTTTAGGCAGTACTATTTCAGAATGATCCGTCCTACAGCTCCGTGAAGCATACACAGATGCAGTCGTATACAAACGTCCAGTGATACAAACCCTAACCCAGCCACCTGTCCCCGTTCCCCTCCAGAAGTAACCATGGACACAAATTTCATGTGTATCTTTGACTTTTTTTTTCAGGGACTTTATGTGCATAAATATATGAATGCAAATTTAAGCATGTACATTTATATGATTTTTTTCACATACTTGGAATCATACCACGCATTCTGTATTGCATTCTGCATGCATTTTGTAACTTTATCGCCGAGGTTGTCTTAGAAACAAAATGGCCAGGACAGAGCAGCTCTCTCCTGGAGGGATCACAACATTCCAAGAATTGGTTATAAAAGCAATATACCATATGCTAGAGCCTTTTAGAGAATATAAACCTGTATTTGTAGCCACTGGGTAGCTTGGCCAGAGCCTTTCCTGTGACTTCTTGGGCTTCTGCGGAGATTTTGTACCAGAAGCGCTAGCCTGGACGCACCATTCATGACTTCTGTTCCAAGCAGAGCAAGGGCCGCAGCATCCCTCCAGGTCCCCCAATCTTCCAGAGTTGTCTTGACTTCACTGTCATGTTTCAAAACAGCCAGCCTTTTTTGAGTATATGCGAAGCATCCGAGTGTGTGTTGGTTTTTCCGGGGGTTTTTTTGTTTGTTTTTTTGTTTTTGTTTTTTTAAGATTTTTATTGATTTAGTTGACAGAGAATGAGAGAGAGAGGGAACACAAGCAGGGGCGGAGGGAGAGGGAGAAGCAGGTTCCCTGCTGAGCGGAGAGCCCGACGTGGGACTCGATCCTAGGACCCGGGGATCATGACCTGAGCCAAAAGCAGACGCTTCACCCACTGAGCCAGAGAGGCGCCTCACCAAGTGTGTTTTTTGAAAGGAGCTCTTTTTGTGCTGTTCTGTTCATCAGTTACAGGGAAATTCTTCATTTTGTGTTATTTTAACATTATATAAGTTCTGGTCATGGCACTGTTCACACAGAGTGTTATCCCCAGCTGTGACAGATCCGGGGCCTGCCTGAGGTGTGTTTCGGAGAGCGCAAGCAAGTGGCACTGTGTCTAAGGGCTGTGAGTGGCGACTGTTCCTTGGGCCCCGCCGGTGTGGCTGACAGAGGGACCACAGAGAGTTGCTGATGGGGAGTGGTGGCCACCTTGAGGGGGGCTCACACCTTCTGCTCTTGAGGGACCCTGAGGACGAGGAGGAGGAGGAGAGAAGGGCGTGCATTTGACGTCCGACAGGCTTCTGCACAGTGGGCTTTCCGGGGATGGACAGCAGCTGGTGCCACACCACCTACCAGGCTGGAGGTCGGGCATGCTTCCTGTGAAGGGCCGGGGTGCTCTTTGCAGTGCGAGGCATGGGCAGGAAAACAGTGGGACCTCCAGAATCGCGGTGTGGTCTCACCGTGTGCAGCTGCCTGTGACCTTGGGAGCTTCGTGAGGACCCTCAGCCAGGGCCCTCGTCTGTCCAAGCTCTCACGGGCCCTTCTGTATGTGCTCGGCGGGGAGCGGCCGTTCAGTGAGAGGCCTCACTGTTTCCCTCAAACTCTTCCTAGGGCCACCACCGTGCGCTACAAAGGGAGAAACCTGCGGATCAAAGCGCCTATGTGCCGTGCGCTGAAGAAGCTCTGTGACCCGGACGGTATGTGATCTCGGAGGTGGGGCTGCTCCCTGTGGTGATGGAGAGGCCGAGCTGGAAGTGTCTCCCAGTGGCTCCGAGTCTCCTTCATCTGCTCCTGCCCATTGGCAGCACCTGGACTCGAAACCCCTTGTCACAGCAGTGTGTCCCCTTAGGAGATCAAGTTTAGCTCAGAAGCCACAGCCTTTTCAGACAAAGTGCCCGCTAGTGTCACAGGCAGGTCTCTGGTGGCCTCTTGTGGCCTGGTCCGTGGCTCTGGCTCGCAAATGCACATGCGGCCATGTTGGCGTTCTTTCAGAGCACGGGCCCCCGCAGCCTTCTCTGCCAGCCTTGCTTTCACACACAGCTTGCCCAGAGCTCCTCGTTGATTCTGTTAGTTGTGTGTCCAAGCCCGTGGCATTCTGCATCGAGGTTCACGTGTGCCAGGCTCTCACGGCCCCTTCTTGTCACAGGCTTGAGTGACGAAGAGGACCAGAAGCCAGTGCGCCTGCCCCTGAAGGTCCCGGTCGAGCTGCAGCCAAGGAACAACCATGCCTGGGCCCGCGTGCAGAGCCTGGCCCAGAACCCGAGGCTCAGGTAACGTGGCCTTTGGCATCTCGGGGGAGAGGTGGGGTTCCCCCAGGGCACTGACAGAACATGGGGGAGTGGCCTCAGACCTGGGGGTCCTGGAAACATCGAGGTACGGTTCCACACCTGGCAGGGGCTCTCGGGCCAAGCACGGAAGACAAAGACATGTGGTTAGCAGGTTGATGGTGACAGAATCTTTCCCCTCAAAACCCCTTCCACGGCTTAGTATCTCTCTGAAGATTTGTGTCTGACATAGACACAGGGCATCACTGTGAGTATGGACCGTTTTTCATTTAGACATTAGACCTCTTTTTTGATTGAGGTAGAATTCTCCTAACCTACAATTAACTGTTAACTCGTTTTAGGGTGTCCGACTCAGGGCACTGAGTACCTTCACACGGTGTTGTGGGATTGTCCCCCTTCTCTGGCTCCAGGACATTTCGTTACCCCAAAACCTGGTACCCACCACGCCTTCACCCTCCCCCCACCCCCACCCCCCAGCCTCCGCTGCCAGTTAGATGTACCCGTTGTTCACGGTTCTCGTAAGGGGAACGGTACAGCTTTCGGTCTGCTGCCTGGCTGCTCGCACTGAGCCTGACACTCCATCTGTGTCAGGACTTCTTGCTGCCACATGGATTTAAACTCTCTTGCTATTCATTCAGGCTGGCCAGGCCCAGCTTCCTGGATCCAAAGGGCGCTAACAGAGTAGTGTGGTAGGTTGTAGCACGGTCCACATCCCGGGAGAGATCTCGTACAACCTGTAAAGGGGACGTGAGATATACATGAATCTAGTGCTCTCCATTTAAAGGGCTAGTTTTTAAGAAAAGGACTCAGTGGCCCTGCAGGACACCGTGCCTCCGGCCCCTCCTTTGACACCCCTTCCGCAGTCCGTGGCCTCATCTTGTCTTGCGGCCACAGCCTCGTACTCCTCAGGAGGGTCTCTCCCCTGTTAACAGCCGCCCTGTCCTGCCTGTGGTCTCTCTGCAGGATGATTGTGGAGCTCCACCGGAAGGTCTCCAGCCTCATTGAGTTCCTGAAACAGAAGTGGGCGCTCCACGAAGTGAGGGTCGTATCCTTTTCCTACTGACGCAGCCTCGCCCACACTCTGCAGCTCCTGCTGCCTGAGGACGCGGCCTCGCGTCTCCGTCCTCCGAGTGCACGGGGCCCCGTGGGCGGTGCAGAATGGGCACTGAACCGCTACAGCACAAGCGGCCACTGTCTGGCCTCTGTGGCAGGGCTGGGGGGCGAGCAGAGCATCCCTGCCAGCAGGTTGAGTAAAACAAGCAAGGACACAGCCCCAGGCTGCTTGTGTCCTTGGCCGCCTGCCAGCCTACGTCCCCGCCAGGAGGGTGCCTGTTGGGTGTGCCATCGGTGAAGGAGGAAGTGGCCGGCTCGCGTCCTTCCCGTGGCCTGGCGGCGCTCAGCAGGGCCTGCTCCTGCAGCTGCTCCTTGACTGCGCTCTCAGCGGAAGACGCTCGAGGACCGGCAGCTGCAGCACTCGCGATCAGAGCCGTCGCAGGAGAAGGTGGCGCTGCACCTGTTCCCAGGAGAGAGTTGCACGCTCACGCCCCTGCCGGGGGTGGCCCGCGTCGTGCACTCCAAAGCCTTCTGCACCGTGCACTGGCAGGAGGGCGGCAGGTGCAGGCAGAGCTCCAGGGATGCCCACACGTTGCCTCCGGCCCAGATCCTGGGCATCCAGAGCGGGCAGGGCACGGCTAGGGGCCAGGTGAAGTGTCCACGGGGTGGTGCCGAGGGCAGGGGCCCGGGACGTCCCCCTCCTTCCACCGACGCCTCACAGAGCTCTGGAGAGAGTTCCCCTGAAAGTGCCCCTGGGGAGGGGGCCACCCTGAGCCTCAGCAGCCTAGACACTCCTGACAGGCTGCCCCCGGGGCTCCAAGATGCCGGGGGACGGCTTGAGAAGACCCCCAGGGCTGCTCCTGCAGAGGGCAGGGACGGCCCAGCCCTAGAGCCTGGGGATGTGACGTGCGCCTGCAGCCAGCTGCCAGAGCTGGAAGATGAGCTCTCCCTCCTTGACCCCTTCCCGCGCTACATGAAGTCCTGTCAGGACCTCATCATCCCCGAGCAGTGCCGCTGTGCAGACTTGCGGCCCTCAGGGTGCACCTCCCCAGAGACCCGCGTCCCCAGCAGTGCAGAGGTGGCTGACCTCACCCGGGCTGGGTCGCTATCCCCTGTCCGTGCCCTACTGGGTCCAGAGCCTCAGCCCAGCCCTGGGCTTCAGCCAGATGTTTGCACTAAAGACTCAGCAGACGCCCCTGCAGAGGAGCCACAGGAGAAGGTGAATCCCTCGGATCCCCTGCCTCAGGGACAGCCTGCTGCCAAGCCTCCGAAGGATGTCCCTGCCAGCCGGCTAGCCCAGCAGCTCCGTGAGGAGGGCTGGAACCTGCAGACCTCTGAAAGCCTTACGCTGGCCGAAGTCTACCTCATGATGGGCAAACCGAACAAGCTGCAGCTGGAGTATGACTGGCTTGCTGTGCTGGGCCCTGAGGGCCAGGCCCCCGGTGGGCAGGCCCAGGGCCCCCGCACCGGCTCCCCGCCCTCCACCTTCCACAAGCAGCGCCTCCTCAGCTGCCTCCTGAAGCTCATCTCCACTGAGGTCAACCCCAGGCTGGTGAGTGTGGGTCGAGGCACAGCCCTGCTGGCATTCTGAGGTGGGCAGCTGGGTCCTGGGGGGAGAGAGGCGGGGACCCGCGTGACTGGGCAGGACACGTGTCCTTCCCTCGAGCCGGGCTTTGTGGAGAGGGCCCAGCTCGCTGCAGACACAGGCCCTGTCCTCCATGGCTCACACAAGGCTCCAAACACCACAGTGACCAAGAAGTCATCCCTTATCAGGCTTCATGATGACGCTGAGCCATCCCTGCTGGCCAGGGGGAGCATGCAGAGGCGACGTGGTCACCATGGCCAGGAGCCAGGCAGGAACCTCGCAGATTGCAGAGGAGGAAATGGAAGGGTCGTTAGTGCTTGAGAGTGGCCGTCCTGGGAGCATGGTGGCACAGCTTCCGAGGAGGGAGTGGAGTGGGAAGGGGACGGACGGGGTGCCAGGACAGCGCTCGGGCTGGGTGAAGGGCTCTGGGGCTCCTCAGGGGGCTCCGTGGTGGGTGGTCCCTAAGCCTGGGGAGTGGCTGTTACCCCGTCCTGGAGCATCTGGTCCACAGACACGGGGCGGAGGATGCCACCGGCGAGAGAAAACCCAGTGGACTTTCTGGGGTGCTAGAGAACTGAGTCTAAAGCAGGGGCTCCTGAGGTGCAGTGTGTGCTGCGTGCTTGGGAACGCGGGGATTCACCAGTTCCAGGAGCAGCAGCCCAGGGATCGGAATGTGGGGGCCAAGAGGGAGTGGAGCCTGGGGACAGAAGGGGCTGTGGGGACCCTGTGGACCCATGAGTGCTGAGTCACGTCTGCACAGCACAGCTTCTGCTTCTCCTGGACAGACAGCCCTCCATGTGCGCCCTGCACGGCTCCGCCACCCTCTCCCTGGCCGCATCCCTGTGCAGCTTTTGCCGAGGAGAGGGTGCCCGGTAGAGCGCACGTGCGGGGACGAGCGTGAGTACTGCGGGAGAGGTGGCTCCCACGGGGTGGTGGGACCTGGGTGGAGACTGCAGGGGCCGAGGGGGAGGCCCGAGCGGGAGCAGTGGCCTTTAGAGGTAGTACTCTGGAGGCTGGTGCCCTGCGGGCAGGCATGGGCAGCGCTGGGGCGAATGGACAGATGATGAGTTTAGAGTGAGGCTCCTGGAGGCGAGAAGACTGGAGGGACAGGAGCATGTCTAGCGTTCCGGGGAGGGGGCCAAGGGAGGTCAGCTCCCGAGGAGCCCGTGACAGCAGGGTACGTAGGCCCTGGCCTTGGCCTTGACTGGGAGAGGACTGTGGGGTGGCTTGGGAGTACTGCAGAAGACTCAGAGCAGGGCGCTCAGAGCCACGGCCTGGAGTGGGGCTCTGCATCGCCGGGGGACTCGTGAGAGATTCACGTTCTCTGCCCCCCGCCGCAGCTGACTGTGATGTAGCTCACCTGTGAGAACCATTGGGTAGAGGCCGGAGTTGAGCTTGGAGCCTCTGCGTGAAAGGCTGGCTGGTCCTGTGGGCCCCCCACAGTGGCGGAGCGCTGCTGAGCCACTGCTGCCCACACCCAGTCCTCTGGCCAAGCAGGACCTTGGCAAGAGGTGGCTGGGCATGCAGGGGCATGGTTGGATGGTGAGACTGAATAATAAGCTAAGCAGGAGGGAACAGAACAGGTGAGGGGTGGGCAGGGGTCCCACGGAAAGGAAAAGGAGGGTCAGGATTGGCAGGGTTGTGCCAAAAGCAGAGGAAGGGGGTTCCATTATTTCACAGGAAGGTTGGCCCCGGTGGCCCCGGAGAGTGGGTGCTGGGGAGATTGAGGAGGGGGTCACCAGGGTGAGGATGGAGGTGAGGTGGAAGGAGTGTCTCTGTGGCGGGGACCCTGGCACTGAGCACAGCCTGAGCCTGGGCCGCAGAACCCCTGAGATTGGCATCCTGACTCAGCAGAGGGCTCCTCGGCTGTGACTGTTTTAATTCTAGAAATTAAATCTGTATTTCCTTCCTCTGACTCACAATCGGGAGAGGCCACTGCGGTTCTCTTAGGCAGGCTTTTTACAAAGACGAGTTCGTGTCCCCACCATGCAGCAACCCCTCTGGCCTTCCCGTGTCCCGCCTGCTTTCACCACGTGATGGGATTGCCTGTCGTGCCACCTGCAGGCCGCGAAGCCAGGAGGGAGAACGGTTGTTCCCCAGAGGCCCCACCTGCCTGGTGGCGGTTAAAAGTGGCGTGCTGCCTGCCAAGTGACATCAGGAATGCTGACCTTTGCCTCGGGGGATATGTGATCTCTGAGCCCGTTGGAGCTCCTCATGCCTCCAGCTCTGGGCCCCGCTCCCTGAACCATCGTTCGCAGGCTGAGTCTGGCTTTTGCTGTGGCCCGTTTCTGTCCCAGGCTCCAGAAGGGAACACCAGCTCCACGGCTTCAGTGAGGCCCACCCAGGAGGAGCAGTTGGCTACGCCCCCAGGAAAGGTGGTGACTGTCAGCTCCCGGAGCCCCCGCTGCCCGCGCAGCCAGACTGCCCTCCGCAACAGCAAGACCTTCTCTCCCAGCTCCACGCCTTGCTCCTCAGGTGAGGCTCGGCCATCCTGCCTGTCTTTCAGCGCATGGGGGCTGTGCCGGAGCTGAGGGCACAGGATGCCCGACACATGGCCCCACTCAGTGGGTTGCTGTCGCGCCGATGGTGTGTCGGAATGGAAATGCCCACCTCTCGCGGGGAGGGTGAGCGCCGGGCCTGTCACATAAGGCTTTGGGTCCTGGGGTACTGGAGCCATTCGGAAACACGGGGTGGCCCTTGCTAGTTTGGTCACCTTGGGGGATCTTTGTGAGGTCAGTGGAAGCCTTCGTAACATGCTGAATCGGGGGCTGAAAGCCTGAGAAGGGACTGTCTCCTTTTATGTTTGAAGAGTCAGGCCCGCAGGTAAGGGATTCCCCAGCCGTTTCCCTCAGTCTTGGAAGGGAAGGTGGGCTGACCTGCCAGTCTGAACTGTTGGTCCTTTGTCCAAGTTGTAGCCGGGGAATAACTTCCTTGCAAGGTCATTCCTTGGGTTTTCTGGTACCTGAGACGGCAGGGGTTGAGGACTGGCATGTCCTTTGTGTGCTGAGCCTGGGAGACCTCCACGCCAGGCGTGAAGGGCTGCGTTACCATCCCTGTGGGTGCGTGCTCTCATTGCAGGACCCTGGCCATCCTGGTCGTCTTGAACGTCCTGCGCCAGCAGGCGTCTCTGCGTCAGGGCCACGTGCCTCATACAAGAAGCAGTCCCGCATCTGTCCTTAATCTGACCCACGCAGGTGCGGTCACGTTTTCACTGAACAGATCTAGTGTCCTGTGTGTTAACAGTTCTAGAGTTGTTTTTTTTTTTTTTAAGATCTATTTATTTGAGAGAGAGAGAGTATGAGCAGGAGGGGCATAGGGAGAGGGAGAGGGAGAGAAAATCTCAAGCAAGTTCCAGCACGGGGCCCAACGTGGGCCTTAGTCCCACGACCCCAAGATCATGACCTGAGCCAAAATCGAGAGTCAGACACTCAACCGACTGTGCCACCCAGGTGCCCCGGGTTATTTTCTGTTCCGAGCGTGTCACCAGCTTTATGTGTTCTCTGTGTGGTGAATAGCCTTCCTGTGGAATGAGTGCTGTGCAGGGGGCCTCCGGGTAACTGAGCCTGGATCAGGTGTCTGCGCAGATCAGGGCTCAGGTAGCGATGGCACTCCTTCCTGCCCTCCACTCTGACTTCACATTTTTGTAATTTTATGCGGTCTTTACCATCCTTTCTCTTTCTGAATGGAGGATGTTTCTAGACCAAGATACTTGCAGTGCCAGAGTCCGAACTGGTGCTCAGAGGGCCTGAGTTTAATTTTACAGCTTTGCAAATAAAAACTAAGGAAAAGGGGGCCTGTCCCTACATGGATTGAGGGTGTACGCAGCGGCACCCACAGTAATGAAGGCAGAGTCTCAGAACAGTGGCTCCAAGATAAAACATTTTCTGTCCCTTTATGTCTGGGCTGTCCTTGGTACAATAGAGATTTAGAACGGGGACTGGCTGACTGCAGCCCACAGCCTGCTCATCAGGACGGCCACGCTCCAGCTGCAGAGCCCAGGGCAGCAGGGCCTGGAAGGCCCACCAGCCAGGCAGCTACTCTCTGGCCCTTTAAAGAGAAAGTTTGCTGACCTCTGGTCTATGCTAGGTGGTCTGGAAGGTTCTTCCAGCTGTCACGTGTCCTCGCAGGCCTATCTGCCCTTCCCACTGGGGATCAAAGTGGCAGAGTGCTGCTGTGCTCTCAGAGCCATGATTCACTTACGGTGGGAACTGCAGCTTCAGGGAGAAGGATAGGAAGGCAGGGTTTGGGGACTGAAATCTAGGAAATGCTTTTTAAGCAAACGGAATCAGCTGTCCCTGTTTCTTCCGGTTTTCTTCCGGAGAGAGCAGCTGTGTTCGCGCTGGTGATGCTGCCCGGTGAGTGGTGTGTTCGCGGTCCCTTGGCTTCTAGGTCTGAGAAACCCGCCAAGACCCCTGCTGGTGGCGGGCCCCTCCAGCACAGGTAGCAGTGACTCAGACGGCGGCCTTTTTGCTGTCCCGACCACTCTGCCGCCCAACAGCCGCCACGGGAAGCTCTATTCTCCCAGTAAAGAAACCGAACTGACTTTCCGTCAGCACCTAAACTCCATCAGCGTAAGTTGGGGGGGGCGTGCCATGCTGCCGGTGGGGGGCCCTGCGTCTAGGGGCACGCTCTCACGCCCGCACTGTCCTTGCAGATGCAGTCGGATTTCTTCTTGCCGAAGCCCAGGAAGTTGCGGAACCGGCACCTGCGGAAGCCCCTGGTGGTCCAGGTCAGGGCACCAGCGTGCGTCTGTGCCGCAGGGAGTCCTCGGCCCCTCCTTCCTTCTTATGCGGAGGACACACAGAGTAGTGATGGGGCCCTGACTGTTTCCTGAAATAACGAGAATCTTGGCACAGCATGTAAACCACTTGTAAAAAAGACAGGCAGTCCCGGGGATTCAAGTCCCACGTGTCCCGCTTTAGGATATATTTGAGGACTCTCGGAGCTGCTATTTATAAATACGCAGCTCGCAGAGGCAATTGACAAGGTAGATGGAGTGGCCAGAGGCCAGACTCTCCTGAGCTCACAGCACTGAAGGCCAGAGGCCCCGTGGAAGCTGTCTGCAGACCCAAGGGCACAGCCTGAGAGTGAGAGGCCTGCGAGTGCGGGTGAGGCGGGAATTCTGTAATGAGTCCAAGCTTAGAAATGTATGGATGTGGGTTGTTTGGCGATAAATGTACAGGTCTCTGTTCGTCTTGCTAGTCTCTCAGAAATCTCTTCCTCTCTTGAGTTTAATTGATGTAGAAAGGAGAGATTGCATGGCAGGTCTCAGGCAGGGCAGTGCACAGCAGTCCTCCCCTTAATCTCGGTTCTGCTTCCCGTGGTCTGTAGCCGAGGTCAGCAGGAAGCAGGTGATTCTCCGGACACGTCATCAGAGGGTCAGCGGTACGTCATGTGCCTGCATCATTCGCTCACGGGGGCAGAGACGAGGGAGACCTTGCTGACGGAACTTTTGTTTCAGCATGTAGATTTTATTATCGATTGTGGTTGTTAGATTGTTACCTGCCTAACTTACAAATTAAACTTTGTCACAGTTACGTCCCTGTAGGAAAACAATAGTATGTGTAGGGCTGATGTCATCTGCAGTTTGAGGCGTCCATGGGGGTCTTGGGACACGTGCCCTGCAGATTCGGGGACTGCTGTATTCTAGGTCCCAAGTTTTGTGTGCGCGTGCGCGGGCCGAGTCCTCACCGGCACAGTTGGTGAAGTATGGAATCCGCCCTGGCTGGACAGTGGTTCTGTGGCTCTTCGGCTCTCGGTCTGGGGTTGCGAGCCTGCATGGTCCATGGTGGGGGTGTTTGTTTAGCTTTGTAACAGCTTGATTATCGATGCGTGAGTCACGTAGTCCGAAGGTCTAAAGGGCTTGCAGGTAGAGCAGCCATCTCCGCTGTCTGATCCAGGACATTTCCGTCTCTCCACAAGGGAATCCCGTAGCCATCTCCTCAGATGCACCCCTGCCCAGGGCAAGCACTGTCTGCACTCAGGCTCTCTGTCCCTGGGGATTGGGCTCTTCTGAGCATTTCACATGAATGGAACCACACATAGTATGTGGTCTCCTGCGTTTACTGTTTTGATAGAAAGTGTCAGCGGCACACAGCCCTTCGTTTCCCTGCTGCTTTCCCGGCAGCAGGATGGGGTGGCAGCCCGCGACCAAGCCTTGCACTTCCTGCTGCCCTTCCAGATGGTGCGCGTCCGCAGCTCCTTGCCGTGTGACCGGGTCACCCCGCTGCCTCCTGGCACCCGAACAGACCTGCTGGCCCTCCGTGTTGTTGGCGACCCAGTAGCACCCCCTCCTCTCTGCTCTGTGCTGACCCCGAGGGGTCACCCCGCTGCCTCTTGGCACCCGAACAGACCTGCTGGCCCTCCCGTGTCATTGGCGACCCAGTAGCACCCCCTCCTTTCTGCTCTGTGCTGACCCCAAAGGGCAAGGAGACATCCTTCGCACGTTAGCAGAGAATGCACCTTGCACCCAGAGCCGGGAGTGTCTAATGATGTGGCAGATACTTTGTGTTAATGTTTTATTTCTACAACCGTGCCAGCAGTTTCCATAATTCCCTGTGAGGTGGCAGCTGCCACACTGGCCCTGCATGACTCAGAACCAGGAGACCGGGGCCCATGAGCAGGGAGGGCGGGCACTGCATCAGCGATGGGTTGGAGTGCCTCACGCCCTTAGCTCGTCCATCTTGCCAGGAGCCGCTTTATTTCTTTTGCCACAAGCTCGAAGGGGCCCAGATCTGGGGGTGTGTCTCGTAAGAGTCCATGCCCAGTGCTTAATGATGGACGTACAGCACTGGGAGGGCGTTCTGACTTAGCACTGGGCCATCCTGACATCCCTCCAGCGTTCCCTACGGAAGGCTTGGCTACTTTGGGTTCTTTTCAGAGAGGCCCAGTGTTCAGGGCTCGGGGTCCACAGGCACAGCTGTCCTCAGTGTCCTCGAGCCAGAGCCCCCATCTGGACACGCTCAGCTCCCTCTCACCTGGAATGTCCTTTATGGCCCGTCACCGGTTTCCTGAGTGATTGCTGGCACTGGGGTCTTCCCGTCATCTGATTATCGACATTCTTCTCTCCACAGAGAACACTGCTTCCTCGACCGTCTGAGCACCAGTCCCACAACGTCTGTTCCTTTTCCATCCTGTCCAATTCCTCCGTGACTGGTAAGCACCCGGGCTCCTTGGGTAACTGTTCACGCCTTTCGTGTGCGTGGCCCTGTCTTCGGGAACGGCAGATATTGGTGTCCTCGGGTCTTTGCAGGACGTCCCGAGCATCCCTTTGTCCCTTCTGTCCACAAAGCCTGAGTGTGCTGGGCCCGGGCCACAGAGGGGCAGGCGCGGATGCCTGGTGTGGTGTGGGAGAGGCCCTGGCTCTGGGAAGTACGCTGTCTCACACAGCGGGCACGGCTGAGTGACACGCGCGCCGCGTAGGCACTGTGAGCGTCGACGGCTTCTCATGCTTGCTCTCAGCTGCAGGAAGTCTGGTGGGGGCTGCAGCGGCAGAGTCCTGGTGCAGGATTTGCGGCTCTGCCTGCCACTCAGGTCAGGCGCACCCCCCCCACCAAAAGGCCCCCCATGGTGTGGTGTGAGGACTGCGGCCTTCCAGCAGCTCCGGCAAGCGCGGTGGTGCTGTGTCCCCGGGGGCCGGGACTTTCTCGTCGGGGCCTGTCTGACCTGGGACTTCCCCAAGTCGGCTTCTGACAAGGCTCAGTTCCTGTGACTGTGGCTTGAAAGGAAACGCTCCACGGCCCCTGTTGTGTGTTCGGAGGGTGCGGGCTGATGCATCTGCTTCTGCTCTTTCCCCGCAGGGAGAGGCTCGTTCAGGCCCATCCATTCTTCCCTGACCAAAGCAGCCCTGTCTCGGCCGATTGTGCCCAAGGTCCTTCCACCCCCAGCCACGGGCCACCTGGCCAGTAAGTTTCTGTTACCAGCACGACAGACACCACGGGAGGGTTCCGAGCGAGCTTTCTGTTCGCCTCCAAGCCTGTGTGTCCTGTTACCGTTCAGAGAGAACACGAGAGCCTTTGTCCTTGCTTGGAAATGAGGTGTGAGGCAGAGGCTGTTTCATGAGCCCCTTGGGGCCTGTCAGGGTGTCCCTGGAACTCAGGTTCGAAATGTCCTTCCTGTCGCCAGGTGCTATTGACTTAGCAGCTAAAAGTGCCGGCATCATCCCTGGGAGCCCTCTCCCTGTCTTGGACGCTGAGGGCTTGTCCGGCATCTCTCCGCTGTCTTCAGATGAGGTGACTCCCACCGTCCCAGGTCAGGACTCCACCAGCACCCACCAGAATGGAGATTCCATCCCCGCTGTCAGGGTAAGTATGTTTAACATGGCTTTTCCACATCCCCGCCACCTTCTGGGACAGGTCAGTCACTTTCCAGAGGGGTGGGTGCCGAGGCCGTGGGACTGAGGTCATGCTGGACTCCAGTTCTGCCTGAGGAGGTGATGGGCCCTGAGAGGCTCTAGGAGAGTGCCTGGACCAGGGAGGCTGTGGCGTGGGTGAGCGCCGTGTGGCCCCGAGGGGAGAGCCATGGACGGACGCAGTGGGACAGGCTTGCTGTGATGCTGAGGCAGGCACAGAGCTTTGTCTCCCTGCAGACGTCACTCAGTTCGCGAAGTAGCTTTGGCCGCACCGGCGGGCAGTACGCCCCGTGCCTCCCTGACCCACACACCTCTGACCCCCCCGCCCCCCATGCTTAGGCTCTGCTGGGACTGGGGTTGCTCTTTGAATGGACAGCCGCACTTGTGGGGACTTGGTGACCTAACCTTGACAGCAGTAACCTCCTGGCTCTCTGGCTGCTAGGAGCCTGTAGGCCTGGGGCCCACTGGCTTTCCTCGTGTTGTTGTAGGGCACGAGCGACCCGTTCATCAGTGTCCCCTCGAGGCCTGAGCAGGAGCCAGTGACGGACGGTTTCCAGGTAGAGGGTGCTCTTGGCTGTGGAGCAGTGCAGCTGCCCCGGGACCCCCTCCATGCCAGGCCCCCCACCCTCGTGGTCTTCCCGTGGCCCTAGCCTCGCTCCCTTGGACTGCCAGGTGGTGGCAAGAACACACATCCCTCGAGGCCCCGCAGCGCTGTTCTTCCACCCACCTTGCCTAGACAAACACATAGCTCCCATCTGAGGCTTCCTGCCCCTTCACAAGGCAGCCTGTTTCAGACGCGCTCCTGGAAGGACTGTTTGGGGCCAGAGGGATGGAAGTCGTCGGCCGTAGTGCTCCCGGGCGCTCTTCTGTCCGGATTACCAGCTGTCCCACCGGCCGTGGAGGCAGGGCCAGCCGCCCCCCTCCCCGGCCGCCGCCCCCCTCGGCCTGGGTCCTCCAAGGCTGCCATGACTAGCGTGGCTTCAGGAGAAGTAAATCCACTGAGTGTGTATCTTGCAGAGCAGGGAGACCCCCAGTGGTGCCCCAGTGACCCCACAGGGAGAGGTGGTGTGGTGTTCTCATTTCTCTGTCGAATCGCCTGTCACTCAGTCACTGCCGTGTGGGGCTGAGGCCAATTTTCCATTCCGTGTTCCTGATCATCTGTTGTGTCCCCCCCACCCCCCCTCCAGGGCTCACCCGTGCTGTCCTTATCCGAGCTGTCCAAGGCTCCTCTCCACAACGGGCCCCCCGCACCCCTGCCTGTGCCGGAGGGCTCCAGCAGCCGCCTGTCCCCACCCAACGTCTCCGCGCTGCTGGACATCTCCCTGCCCGGGCCGCCCGAGGACGTGCTCTCACAGGGCGAGCCCGCCACACACATCAGCGACTCCATCATTGAGATTGCCATCAGCTCCGGCCAGTACGGTGAGGGCCCGTGGGGTTCTGACTTCCCGCCAGGGTGTCTGCACACTTACTGGGCACCGCCCTGTCCAGCGTTCCCTCTTGAGTGTGGAGCATCTGCCGCCTGTGGGGTGCTGCCCATCCTGGCAGGGGGCAGCCCCAGCAGATGAGGAGCAGATGGGTACTGTGGCTCTTCACAGCCTCGAGGACAGAGAGCAGGCCCGCCAGTCCTCTGCAGCCCACGGCTCAGATGGGGCCTTTTTCTGCTTGGTTCTGAATCTGGGTGGACAGCTTGAGGTCGTGCGGGTCCTGGCAGTGGGGGTGGACTGGGACCTGTGGGGGCTTTGGCCTCACGGGCTCTGTGGGACGGCACTCGCTGGTCTGCTTTGGGCTGTGGATTCACAGAGAACTCAGCGCTCCCCTTCGCACCTTACTTCTGTTGGTGACATGGGGACGTGCGCACTGGTGTGTGCTGGTGTGGTTGGTGTCGGCGCCAGCAAGAGCGTTGGGGGTGCACGGGGTCTGCCGCATCAGCATAGTTGCGGCCACTGCCATTCCCTGAGGTGGGCACATGGCCCCTGCCTCCACAGGCCCCCTCTGCAGGGCAGTCCCGTTTGTCCTCCATGGGCCCGCCACACATATCCAGTGCTTGTGCCACTCTGCTGATTTCTGGGTGCCAGGTGGGGGAAGTGGGGTGCCGTTCACCCACCACGCCATCTCTGATCCTGCGTTTCGGTCGACAGGTGAGGGAGTCTCTCTTTCTCCAGCAAAACTGAATGGCAGTGACAGCTCCAAGAGTCTTCCCTCCCCATCCAGCAGCCCCCAGCCCGATTGGATCGCCTCCCCGACCCATGACCCCCAGTGGTGCCCCAGTGACCCCACAGACTCATCGCTCAGCAGCTTGTTTGGTGAGTGGAGGGCGCAGCAGGGCATGGGCGGGCTCCCCGTGGCGCACCTGGGTGGGGACTGGAGTCTGAAGTCCCAGCAGAGCTGCTGGGTTCAGGGTTTATCCCAAGTCAGTCACACGGTGGGGGAGGGGGGCGCCGAGGCCTCTGGCGTGCACGTCACTGAGCTTGTGTGAACATGGACACCCACGTGACACTCAGCCCGGGCTGAGATGGGCCCATGTCCGCACTCAGTCTCCCGTGCCCTTCTCCGGGCTGCCCGCTCTCCGGCTCCTGCCTGCTCGGGCTTTCTGCTCTTGCCATTGGCGGTGGGGTAGAAGACGGCTCTTCGAGCTCTCAGCTCCCTCTTCCCATCCTCAGTCTGGTGTCTTGAAGCAGATGTTCCCACTGTCTCATGGCGTGGACGGGCGCCCCTCCCCAGGCACCAGGTGTTCATGTGGTGGGAGGGCTGCCAGGGACAGCCACACCGGCCTCAGTGGCCTGTGCGGGGCGAGCTCCTGTGGCACGTGTGGGATCAGCGCACCCAGCATTCTTTAGAGGGTAGCCGGGGTGCGTGTGTGGTGGCGGATGCTGGCAGCCCTAAAAAGGGGTGGTTTTACACATGAGCCTGGTTGGCACCCATGTGGGCACCACACCTGGAGACCCAGATTGATGCGGGAGGTCTGGGTGGTGCCAGGGAGGCAGCACCGACGAGGGTTTGCTGAGATGGAAGTCACATAGAACAGTGCAGGTGTCTGCAAAGTCAAATAGAAATTATGAGAAATCGGAACCACCTCATACGGAGGCGAGGGTGGTGACCCGGCAGTGGGATGAGGCAGGGCTCCCGGGAGTACGAAGCCGACTCACACGTGCTGCACGGAAAACTCCCCGGGGCTCTCCATGTGAGAGAGGCGAGGGACCACACAACAACTCCATCCAAAGCCCTGTGGCTGCATGAGCGTACGGGTAGATGCCTGGAAGGGGCCTGGCAGGGCCATCCATACGCAGCCTGCGGGGTCCTCCACTTGGACTGGACTAGGCAAGCCGGTTTCAGGATGTCTTCTCCTCCTTTTGGCAGCAAGCTTCATCTCCCCAGAGAAGAGCCGGAAGATGCTGCCAACTCCTGCAGGGACCCACAGCGGCACCTCCCTGCTGGGCCCCAGCTTGCTGGATGGGAACTCGAGAGACTCGTTTGTGTCCCGGTCCCTGGCTGATGTTGCTGAGGTAGGCGCGCGGCCTTAGCTCCGACTTGACCAGCAGCCCGCCTTCTGGAGGTGGCCGGATGCCTCGGGTGGGACCCTCGTGTTCTTAGGACTCGGAGTTCTCCTGACCAGGGAAGCTCTGGCCGCCCTGGGCCAGAATTCTTTCCCGCGTGGCGGCAGATGAGGGACGTGAGGTAACAGCTCCGCGCTGGAGGCCTCGGAACCTGGGAAGCCCTGGAGTCGGGTGGACTGCGGGGCCTATGCTGGTGGCCAGCACAGGCCTTGGGTCTCTTCTCCCCTTCAGCAGCTGCGTGACCTGGGGCAGGTAGTGCCTCGGTTTCCTGGTCTGTCCAGGGCTGCTGCTGATTTTCGAGGAGGACGTGGCCATTGTGGGTGGTACGTTCTCCGTGCTGCCGCCTGACGGGCAGGGAGGCCTTCCAGCCGCATCTCCCTATGTGGTGGCATGAGGCTGCCGCCCGCTGAGCTAAAAAGTGGCTCGGGGTGGTGGCGGACTGTTGATGTGGAGGCGAGACTCGGTCTGTGATGCCCCTCGCTGTTTGTCCACTCGGAGCCTCCCAGGCCTCCACCCCACGAGGAGCAAGTGTGTTGGGGAGCAAGTAGGACTCGCGAGGACAGGGGCACAGAGCGCAGCGCTCTGAGAGAGACGGAGGTGGAGCATGTGCGTAAGAGGGAAAGGATTCTCCATAGAGAACCCCACCCCCTCGGGTGGGCCTAGTTCTGTTGTCAGAGGCTTGGAGCAGCATCCCGCAAATACTGCTTCCCTGGGACGTGCTAGTGTTGGTGGGTCTCTCTCAGATTTCGTAGTCAGATTCCCCACGGGGCCCTGGATCAAACAGAGCTCACCGCTGTTTCCCACGGACATCTCAGCTTCTCCTTATCCTGACTGGCATCTCATGGGGAGGCTTTGGAGAATTCTGAGCTGAGCGGTGACGTGACTAGAAATTCTACCGAAATAGAGACACAGACCAAGAAGCAGCAGCATACGCCCTCCTTGCACGCTGCAACGTTTCTCAGACCACTCGTGGCTCTGATGTCACACAAGAAGCCCATCTTTCCTCTTCGTGCATGTGGGTGGGTGTGTATGCTTACAAACCCTCGGCTTCTATGCAGATGGGCCTGCCACACATACCTGGAGACAGCTCCTCAGGACCCTGCCGTTCTGGGCAGTCTCCAGGGCAACAGAAGCAGTACCTGGGGCTGTTACAAGTGCAGACTCGTGGGCCCACCCCAGGTCCACCCCATACCCACCCCAGGTCCACCCCAGGCTCACCCCAGATTCACCCCGGCCCACTCCAGGTTCACCCCATGCCCACACCAGGTCCACCCCAGGCTCACCCCAGATTCACCCGTTTCACCCAGACCCACCCCAGGTCTACCCCAGGTTCACCCCATGCCCACACCAGGTCCACCCCAGGCTCACCCCAGATTCACCCGTTTCACCCAGGCCCACCCCAGGTCTACCCCAGGCTCACCCCAGGTTCATCCCATGCCCACACCAGGTCCATCCCAGGCCCACACCAGGTCCATCCCAGGCCCACACCAGGTCCATCCCAGGCCCACACCAGGTCCATCCCAGGCCCACCCCAGATTCACCCGTTTCCCCCAGGCCCACCCCAGGTCCACCCCAGGCCCACCTGATGGGGTTTGAACAGAGTGGGCATGTGGGGTGGGTGGGAAAGGTGGGGCCAGATCGGCCCACACTGATAGTGATGGAAGCTGATGATGGGCCTGTATGGGGAAGACAGGCACTAGTCACTCTGCTTTTTGAAAACAAATTTTAGTTTAAAATTTTCCATAGAAAGCTTAAAGTTTGTTTATTAAAGTAATCTCTACCCCCAGTGTGGGACCCGAACTCATGACCCCCAGATCATAAGTTGCACACTCATCCGACTGAGCCAGCCAGGTGCCCCTGTCATGAAAGTTTAAAATCCACTTCGTGCCATAGCTCTACTCAGAATTTTCTGAAGGCTTCTCATTTGTTTGTCGTGTCCTGCAATTCTGTAACAAATACTTATCCAGGGCATACTCTGTGCCGGGCACTGCTCTAGGCACAAGTGAACAAAACCACGGCCCCATCCTCGTGAGCCTTCTGCTTGAGCAAAAGAGGCAGACGGTACACCCTGAAGACAGACTTTCGTGTATCTGTCCACAGAATAACCTAGCTCCTGACGCTCTGTTGTACACACTCTGGTGTTTATCCTTGCTTTCCTTTCTTGGCCTGACTTGTCTCATCTGCCAGTTTTGTTTCTTGAAGAGCCGAAGCCCGTTCTCATCTCAGGGTCTTTGCACTTGCTGTTTTATGGGTATGTGCTCCCTGGCCCTGGGGCAAACCCCACCTGCTTCCTCAGCTCCCATGTCCTTCAGGCCACCCCGCAGTCTCTGCACCCCACTTGTGTGTCCTTTGCCTCATTGCTTATTGAGGGTCCACAGTCTGTGCTGGGCACCACCACTCTGGCCTGGCGGCCCATGGCGCCAGTCCCCTGGTCAGCTCTCATGCACACTTATCAAAAGAGGGAGTGTTCAAAAGGACAGAGGAGATTCTGCAGTTCTCCCGAGAGTGCTGGGCCGGTGTCACATGGCTCATTGATCGGGTTCTAGTCTTCACTGGTCCACTCACCTCCCACTGAAGTCCCTGCTGTGGTGGCCAGCCACCCGCTGACGTCGCCTTCCCTCGTGTCCTCTGCCCTGCAGGTTGTGGATTCCCAGCTGGTGTGCATGATGAATGAAAACAGCATTGATTACATATCTCGATTCAACGATTTGGCCCAAGAACTGTCCATCGCTGAGCCCGGCCGCCGAGAGGTTCTGTTTGATGGCAGTGGAGGTGGCCCCCCCGTCGGTGACCTGTCCCAGTGACCAGACCTCGCCCCTGCTGGGGCATCCTGGAGGCTGCAGAGGAGGGCTGGTGGTCCTCCACTGCGGTATGTGTAGCCCTCTCCAGGCTAGAGAAAACAGAAATCCAGCCCAGGACCCCCCAGAAGACGGTCTGAGCAGAGGACTCTCTGTGCCCCAGAACAGACAACGTGCAGGAAGCTGCGTCCCGATGGGCAGAGGGCCACGGTGGCCCGGGAGGTGAGGACAGGTTCTGTCAGAGGGCCCGTGTCAGACACTGCTGTGGCATCAGAGCCACTCCCTGCCAGCCGTGGGATAGTGCTTGCCGGCCGCACTTCCACCCCCGTCACCGTGTTGGACGTTGCAGTGGGTTTTCTTTCCGAGGGAAAGGAGTGGGTGTGCGGCAGCCAAGGCCCAGGGAGTCCCAGCCTCCCTGCTCTCTGCAGGGACACTTTCAGCCACCACTGCTTTTTTCTGCCAAACCTATGCACCTTTCGGTTGCTCTCTCTGCACATGACGGGGAAGGACAGCTGGGCATGGCCTGGGCTCTGCCTGGTAGGGTCTGCACCCTTAGCGGACACTTGCGAGGACGCGCGGATCACAGGGCAGCGTCCCTGGTGCCATCACCCCAGAAACACTGACCTCGCCTAGTGCGTTCTCCCACCTGGAGGTTTATTCTGACTGACTTAACGGGAAGGAGGAGAGAATCCTGTTTTGTGCAGCTTGTGTGGACTTTCAGAAAAAAACCCTGCTGAAGTGGTTGGAAAAAGGTTTTCCTTATGTTTTGAGAATTAGGAGACGGTGAAGAAGAAGAGAGTTCATGGTTTCCTTCCTGTGTTGAAGCCAAGCCTTCGGCTTCGAGTCCCTGAACCGCCAGGGGGCTGCTGGCTAGCCGCTGACGTGCGCTGCCTTTCCAGGGAAGGTCTTCGCCTCTTCAGCGTCTCCTCTTCATTCCACGGGCTTCCCTGCAGAGTCCACCTGCTGCATACATTTCCTCCTTCGTGTTTCCTCCCATCCCGTGGTCCTCTGTTTCTCTTCTTCCAGCGCAGGGAACGCGAGCAAGGCGCAGACCCTGGGTGCAGTCAGAGCACGCTAAAACCACTTCCCTCTCATGTACTCCTCAGGCCCCCTTGGGTGACCGTTGGTCATCACTGCCGACGGGTCGGTGCCCAGAATGGAGCTGACAGGGCTGCTTTGTTCTCAGCCTTCGGAGGCTCAACAGACAAAAGCCCATCCAGCCCCCCATCCATTGTGGCCAGCATCCAGTGCTATGGTGTTGGTCAGGTAGTAACCTGTGCACCACCATCCCACCTGCTGCTTCGCTCTCCACCTGCAGTCCAGACCAGCTTGGCTTCTGAAACCACCTGAACGGAGGACAGTTTCTCTTTCCTCTTCCCGACTGGCAGTGGAGTGGCAGCCGCCCAGGCCAGTCCCAGCCCTCTGCACGGGCTTCTCTCCCTGTCCATGATGAAGAGGTGAGGCAGCATGGAAAAGAACAGAAAAGGTCTTTCATGTGTGCAAGCAGAGGGGATGCTCCTGGTCCCAAGGTCTCAGCAGCCAGCTGCAGCCCCTCCAGGCTGTAGGCTGCGTCATTCACCCCGGCCACGGAGGAAAGAGAGGGCAGTGGGGCCTCCAGACAGAGGAGGTTCCTTCCTTCATCTCCAGTGTTTCAGAGCTCTTGCCTGTAACATGGTTTCCTTCTTTCAGGTCTGGTTCTAGGTACAAACATCACTAATAAGACCCACCATGGGCAGCTCTTCTGGGCTCTTAAAAAAAAGTCCCAAAGTTCTGGAGATGTGTAAGAGAGCGACATGGTGTCCCTTTATTAAAGAGAGCATCGTTTGAACCAGAGTATCTTTAAACTAACTTGTATGGTTTAGCGATCTATCAGCTTCCTGAACTTAGCACCTTCTGGAAGTGATATCAGTGGATCTCTCTGGGCATCTGACTTTGTTAGGTCTGTGGTAGGTGAGGACACCAGGCCAAGTGTAGGCCACTACTAACTTGCTCGTACCCCCGCTGTGGGGGACCAGAGACCCCCGGTACCATTACAGCATCGATGCTAGGGGCAGTACTTGATGGCAGTGTGTGCGTTGCTGGAGACTGTAGGAGTCCTGAGCCGCTTTCATCAGGGGATACCCGAGGCAGTCTAGCGGGTAGGCTGGCACCAGTTTTCAGTGATACCTAAAAGGAGGAAAACTAGAGACTTGGGATCAGCTTTGGTAGGCTCTTCAGTGGCATCATCCACTAGGGGCTTAACCACAGACTCCATCTGGAGTGTCATCCGGGGAAGGGTGGGTTAGGGAGGACAGTGGACTGATTCTTCTCACCTGTAGCAAAGCTGACACGATTCCAGAGAATTCTGCCACTTCTGCAGCAACCTGACAGGTGTAAGCATTTGCTTGCCGTGTTAAGGGAAAGTGACATCATTAGTAGCAAAGGGTGAGTCTTTTTTCTTCCAGCCTAAATGAATATATATGTATAAAAATAAGCAGCTGTTAAAGGCTAGAATTTTCCAAAAGATGCAAGCAGAGAAACTCCCCTCTTCCTGTATCTTGCTCTGCCTGTGCCACGGGAGTCGTAGTCTTGGTGTACACCTGTGACTTTCTTCGTGCATTTGAGCATGCTGTGATTAAGACCACATCCGTTCCTCAGAAAAATCCTTCCCTAGTCACTCTAATGATGTCTGGGATCTTTTTGCTGATTCAGCTTTTGTAAAGCTAGACTATCTCTGGTCTCCAGGGAGTTGTTTTGGCAGGTGATGAGCTTAGAAGATGCAGCTTGTGACTCCAGTAAGATCGGCGAGGACGTCGCCCTCACCTCTCTGTATCTGCTAGGTGTAGAGTACTTGCTCAGGGAGTGGGGTATTTGGAAATAAAGGCAAGCTTTCCCATGTCTCCAGCGGCTTAGCATTGGGATCCTGAAAAGGGCGTCCTTTTCAGTGGAATAGCATCTTTTAACTAGATCACAGCAAGGAATCCAAACTTAAGCCAAGAAAAGTCATGGAATAAAAGACACTGGAAGCAAGTAGAGGAGGAAAGCAGCAGTTGCTGGTTTTTTGTTTTTAAAGACCTTGAGATCTATCAGATGCATTTGAGAGAAAATAGGGCACTTTGTCTTAAGAAAAAAAGGAAGAAACCCACAGCGAACCTGTCCTGTGATTGGTGACTCACGAGAAGCTGTGTTCGAGGCACTACAGCAACCTGGACCCTGTGTTGTGTAGCGGGACAGCGGCTTAGATCTTGCGGTCTGGGCGGCAGAACTCACCGCGGTTTCCTTTAATAATCGTTAAGCCATATCATCTGAGGTTTTCGGCTTGTTTGAGATGTGAATTTGTTTTATAGATTATAAATATACATATACAGTGTATGTATAAAGCAGAATGCCTGTCCTTCCTGATTATTTTTTGTACCATATTGTAAATTATATTATTTATTCTTTACCAATTTTGGGAATAAAAGGTGTTTTGGTTATTTAATATAATAAACAAAAGCTGTTAAACTTCTTATGTTTAAATTTCCAGTTCAACTTGTAAATGTTTTTATTGTGCATAAATACATACTAATACTTGATCTAATACTTCTCGAGTGAGCCTTGTTTGCTTCGCGGCGAGCTCGGCGGTGGCGGCTCGGCGCCAGGCCTCGGGTTTGCGCCGCCGCCCACAGACCCGGGCGCCTCCCGGGAGAGCAGCGGCCACCGGCGATCCCCCGGGTTGTACTCGCGGCAGTCGGGAGGCGCTCTGGAGTGCGCGGCTTGCGCGTGCGCGGGGGGGGGGGGTCCGCTCGGGGCAGGGCCCGCCCCCCTGCAGCCCTGCTGCCCAGTGTCGGCGCCCAAGGCCTGAGCGGCATCAGCTCTCACCAATCGGCTGCGAGCGCGGCACGAGTCTTGCCGAACCTCTGCCCCGGTGGGGCGGGGGCACGGCCCGGCGCTGCGATAGGCTGCGGCGGCGTGACTGGCGTCGACGATGTCCAAGGGACGCGGGTGGGCGGGCCTAGCGCTGCGTGGGGGCGGGCGGAAACCTCGGTGCGGCTGGCGAGGAGGCGCCTGGCGGCGGGCGACATGTTCCAGGCCCCGGAGACCGACGGCGCCCGGGCGGGCTCCAGGTGCGTGGCGGGCGCGGCCACATGGCGGGCGCGGGTGCCTGGTGATCTCACAGAGCCGCGGCCTCCTCGTCCCCGTCCGAGAGGCGGGCGCTCGGGCCGGACGCGCTCCCCGCGCCGAGCAGGGTCTGGGCGGGAGGCCTGAGGCGCGCCGTCCGCGCTGCTCCTCCTGGGGCCACGTTCTCCTCCGTGTCCAGCGCGCCTGGAGACGCTGGCCGAACGGTGTGCGGGGCCGCTGCCGGGAGCCCGGGACCATGCGGGTGTGTGGGGATGGGCCCGCGGGGTGGGGGTCACCGTCTTGGGCTCCTTCCCGGGTCCCCGTGGGGCCGGGCGCCGCGCTCCCCTAATGCCGGGGTCCCGTGGGGCCGAGCGCCGCGCTCCCCTAATGCCGGGGTCCCGTGGGGCCGGGCGCCGCGCGCCCCTAATGCCGGGGTCCCCCGGGCGCCGCGCTCCCCTAAAGCCGGGGTACCCTGGGGCCAAGTGCTGTCCTACCCTGATCCTATAGTTTGGGAGCCAGGCCGTATCCTCCCTGCCTTGCTGATGGAGAACCAAGCTGACTGCCAGTAATAGAAGCAGAAATCCAATTGTAGGTCTCCAAACTGTAGGAGCCACCTTACCTTGTAGATTTCAGGGGTTTTAGATGCCCATGAGTTTTCATTACTGTAATACTCTCCTGTCCCCCAGCCTTGCCCTAAAAGTAGAAGAGAATATGTATTTGACACCTGTTGAGGTAAATACCACGTCCAGTAGGTAATAAGTGAAAGAAGTGCTTTGACTTGCTGAAAACTCTGTTAAGTCTGGGGGAGTCAGGTCAGTGTTCAGTAATACACCTAACTAATTAGTCATCAGACCACAGAACAATGACTAGCAGTCACACACGTCTACATGTGCACTAATGGGAGCCAGAGGTTTATCCCAGAGTGTTCCGTAAGTACTGTGGACTATTGCCCACACCAGCTGGGCAGGAGCCGCTTCCCAGCTCTCTTCCTCTTGTCCTCTGGGTTCACCCCATTCACCACCGGAGGCCCAGTGAACGAGGCCGTTTATGAATAAACACCCTGACGCTGGTGTTGTACTGACTCTTGGAGCTGCAGAGCTGTTGGGCTAAAGGAATACTCCACACTTCTTTGGGGGACTCGTGTTGGAGAGGGTATTAGGAAAAGGAGAAAATTTTTCCTTTTAGGACATTGAAGAAGAAAAGCATTCTTCTCGGCTGGATGATTACATGTAATTGGAAGCTTTTGCTTGGAATCAGTCAGATGTTTTGTGTTTCCGCAGCCATCTTAAAGGGATTGATTAGCTGGACAGGCCTTGTAGGGCCTCACATCTTATTTGGCTGTTGAGGGAGGGAGTGTGGTCGTGGCTGTAAGACTGCCCAGCTGGGATGTCCTCTTTTAAGGCCCTACATCTTCTGTTTTCTTGCTGAGGGATTATCTTATGTTAAAGGGACTCTGAACTGTCCAAGCGTCATGCCTGAGCCATCCCTGATCTGAGGTCCTCCCTTTCAGCTGTAAAATGTACACCTGTAAAGGATTTATCCAAGTCTCCCTTTTATTACTGCTTCTCTCCAAGTCTGCCCAGTCCACAGGCTTTTCTGAAACACAGACACCAGCTCTCCGAAGGAGGCTCAGGACCTGGAGGTGAGAGTGGTTTTTGTTTCCCTGCCTCAGCTGGTGCTGTTGTCCCCTCGCGTTGTATCTGTGGCTCTTCTTTGTCACCAGCCCTCTGGTTCCTCTTGTGTACTTCAGTGTCTTCATTAGACTATTGTGAGGGGTAGACGAGAACAAGGTCATTGTAATTGGAATGTTCCCCACGTTGTCAGCTCTGAGCTCACTCGTATTCCCATCTTCTCTCTAATTTGTGTCCTAGAGGTAACTGCCCTTGCTGGTGAGCCTGGTGAAGGCCACACTGAGCATTGTTGTGGGTTCTGTTTTTATCAAAAGAACCTCTTCCACTCTCAGTTCCCTTATTTGAGACCTTGCTGGGGCAGCCTGTGTGATTTGCATGACTGCTACAAGGCTGGGAGACCCTAGCATCCACCCTGTTGCCTTCGGGATGAAGGTGTCGCTGTCCCTTCTCAGGTAGCTTGGCCACTATGCACAGCATTCTTGGCTGTCATTTCTTTTCCCTTGTTTTCAAAGTAAAATAAAGTAAAATTAAGAAAAGTACACAGAATAATGTAATAAACACTGTATTTCCACCACCCAAAATTAACATTTGGTCATTTCAAACAACTCTGGCTATGTCCTTTGCCCTGAGGATACGCTTCCCACACAGAGACCGCAGACTCAATTTGGACTTTGGCTCCTCCAGAGAGATCTTTGGGGTTCCAGCAAGACCCAGCGCCCATGGCGTTACTGATGGGAACACTAGAGGCCCCTGCACCTGCAGCGCTGGCTTTCCTGGCTGAATAAAGCTTCTCCAGACTCAGGACTTACTGTCACCCACCTTTCTGTGCACGGGGTCTGGCGCCGGCTTCCGGCGACAGGTGCTCAGGGGCCGTGTGGATGGGTTAAGCCAGGGCGCAGGGCAAAGGGGACCGGGAGATTGCAGGGATGCAGAGTGAGTCCTAAGAGCTTGAATCCAGAAGAGTCTGCTTCAGATTGGAGCAGGACCTGGGGGTTTGAAAGCAGAGCTGTGTTTCAAATAAGTCTGTAAAATAAATTTTTAATTCAGCAGGAAACTTGATGTTAAATTCAGTTCAGTTCTGAAGATTGCAGATCCCCACCCCACTTTCCAAAGCATGTTGGACCTGCTGTAGCCAGCCAGGAATACAGAAAATGTCACTTGTGACCGGGGCTATGTGACCTGAGGACTTGTTAACATCTTTCTAAGTTGTGGTTATTAGGGGTTTGTTTTGTTTTTAATTTTTTTCTCAAACTGAAGTCATTTTTTTCCTTCACCAAATCATTAAGGAACTACTAACTATTGAGTAGGCATCCACCCTCCTGTTCCTCCCAGGCGGCCAGGGACTCGGCACTGTGTGGGAGCCTGCCCAAGGGGTCTGCCCGCCCTCATTAAAGCGGAGGGGTGCTTTCTGCAGTCCTCCTTGCAGCTGGAGAGTCTGAGAACTCACTTCGCTTTAAATTGCAATGAATGATCAGCTCCCTCTCTCGTTCTTTTAAGGAAGCAAACAACATTTCAGATGTCCTGCTCTTGTGAGCGACGTTGTGGGCTGTGTTTGTGGAGTGCGGTGGCTTTTGGGTGGCGCGGAGCTCCACATTTCCATCTCTTTCTCCGGGTCTGCAATCACAGCCAGCCCTGTCGCTGAGGACTTGGGAAGGAGCCTGGGCCCCTCGCCGGTTTAGAACTGTTTCAGTAGGGCCCTCTCACCTTTAAAATACATCTTTAAAATCTCTGTGGGTGTTCTGAAAAGATGCACATGACTTCAGCATGTGACTGCTCTGCTGGAGTAGTCTGAAGCCCTGGGGCGGGGGGGGGGGGGTCAGGGCAAAGCTTTGTGAACATTTAATACTTCGGTTATTGCCATAAAAAGTGACTCAGCGTCCTGGTGTTCCACATCTGAAATGTTTCCTATAAACCTCCAGATGGTTCACGGCCGTTTCCCCCCAGTCGAGACTTGGGGTGGATGCTGCTGTTGGTGGCTGAGTGGGCGCGTGTTGGGGTGGCGGACAGGACCCCTGGTGTACATGTGTTGGTGTGAACAGTGGTGCCAGCAGGTGTGCCCTCTGATCTTTCTGATGAGAATCCGTTGGTTACGGGCCTTGAGGACTGGAGGTGGTTATCCTAGGGTGGATTCCGCACATTGATCCTGACCCTGAGAGCGTAGTCTGAACTCTGGACCCAGACTGCCGGGATTTGTGTTCTGGTTCTGCTACTTCCCACATGACCTTTTTTATGATTCTCCTCTGTCTCAGATTCATTGTCTGTGAAAATAAGGCCTGCCTGAGAGGGCTGCTGTGTAAGGTCCTTGGAACAGTAAATGCAGATAGTAAGCACTTAGCAAATGTAAGCTACGGTATTAAACAATCCTGGATATGTTTACGGTATTGTTTTAATTTTTTTTAATACATTTTTTTTTTTTAAAGATTTTATTTATTTATTTGAGACAGAGAGAATGAGAGACAGAGAGCATGAGAGGGAGGAGGGTCAGAGGGAGAAGCAGACTCCCTGCCGAGCAGGGAGCCCGATGTGGGACTCGATCCCGGGACTCCAGGATCATGACCTGAGCCGAAGGCAGTCGCTTAACCAACTGAGCCACCCAGGCGCCC
>NC_138373.1:34477293-34590203 GCF_054177405.1 Leptonychotes weddellii | reverse complement strand
TTTTTTTTTTAAAGATTTTATTTATTTATTTGAGACAGAGAGAATGAGAGACAGAGAGCATGAGAGGGAGGAGGGTCAGAGGGAGAAGCAGACTCCCTGCCGAGCAGGGAGCCCGATGTGGGACTCGATCCCGGGACTCCAGGATCATGACCTGAGCCGAAGGCAGTCGCTTAACCAACTGAGCCACCCAGGCGCCCCTAATACATATTTTTTAAGTAACCTCTACACCCACCATGAGGCTTGAACCCACAACCCCGAGATCAAGAGTTGCACACTCTACTGACTGAGCTGGCCAGGCACCCTGAGTGTGTTTGTAGTAATAAACACTGTTGGGTACTAATTAAAATGAGCATTAAACTCTATTGAATGTGGTTCAGTTTCCACATTGTTTTAGGGAAAATAATTTTACTTATGAAAGGATCACAGGAATAATTACCAAGTATGTACATTTCTAGAGGGTTTTCGGCATAACCAAGGTATACAAAAAGAACTTTAAGGGCAGTGAAGGTTTACTTGCTGTGTGGCTGTCTGTAGACCAGTCTTGCCAGTGCTAAAGAATCACGGTGTGTCATTCAGCCAGGTCAGCCATCAGTGACTCACGCTCAGTCTGTGCTCCTAGGGCCATGAAGCCCCCGGGAGGAGAGGCCAGCAATCTTTTTGGAAGTCCAGAAGAAGCTGCTCCGTCAAGCAGGCCCAATAGGATGGCATCTAATATTTTTGGACCAACCGAAGAGCCTCAGAACATCCCTAAAAGGACCAATCCTCCAGGTATGGGCCTTTGTGAATCATCAGTCCTTTGGCCTCTGCATGTTCTGTTTTATGCTCTTCTTCTGATAACATTTTTTATTTCTTTGCATCGACCCTTTCAATTGTTTTCTGGTATAGGTTATCCCTTGCTGTCAGAGTTCTAGAATGTAAGGATGATTTTGTTTTGTTTTTTTCTTGTTTGTTTTTAAAGATTTTATTTATTTATTAGTGCGCACAAGCAGGGGGAGTGGCAAGCAGAGGCAGAGGGAGAAGCAGACTCTCTGCTGAGCAGGGAGCCTGATGTGGGACTCGATCCCAGGACCCTGAGATCATGACCTGAGCCGAAGGCTGATGCTTCACAGATGGAGCCACCCAGGCGTCCCCAACTCAGTCATTCGTGACTCCTCCTTCCTCTGTCAGTGGACCGTGGCTGAGTCCAGGCACTGAGGGTACAGAGGCAGATGACGGGATTCTGGTTCCCACCAGGGAGGTTCTCCCAGTTTTCTGATGGGCCCTTGTGATTCCAGAAATTGTGTGCAAGTTGTGCATTTAAACATTTCTCTGAGGGAGACTATTTTGATTCAGATTGTCAATGGGATCGAAACTCTAAAAAGGATGACTCAGTCCATATAGTTCTTTAATGCTTATCCCACATTCCAGTAGTCACAGTGGGAAAAAATCTTAGAAAAATCTTTTTCTTGGCTGATAGACTATCTAGTTGAGCGACCGTATGGTGATAGTTAGCTGAGGAGCTCTCCCTTTTCCGTATCCCCAAGGGAAAACAAGGTTTATTCCTGGAAGATTTTGAGAGGTCAGACACAGGGGTCAGTATTTCAGGCAGATAATAAATCCAACAGAACCAAAGTTAGAGCTGCTCCTTACCCCGCTGCAGTGACCAAACCCAGAGAAACAAAAGCAGTAGATTCAAAAGCTAGTTTTGTGTTTGGGTGGTGGTTTTTTGCCGGAGAGGGTGGATGGAGGGTTAAAGCTTGGGATATAGAGGAAGCAGGTGGTTCTTAAAAGTGAGGAACATTCTCATCATGTCCAGCTTACAGGTGTGGGGCTGGAGTGGTCAGCCCCGCACATCTTTGTATCGGCGACAGCAGAATAAGTACCGTATGTTAGCTTGTGTACCTATAACTGGCTGCCAGCTCAACAGAGGGCGTCTGGAGCTGCCCCTGGGGTGTCGGGTTCCCTGGAAAGTATGGCAGCTTGGGGCGGTGCTGCTCTGCAGACCCTCAACCTCATCTGATTCCCCAGCGGGCAGCCTGGGTCCCTCTAGACTGGAGAGATAGAGAGCCTCTGTGTTGTTCGCGGTCACAAGATGTGGCAACGGCCGCTGAATTCACTCCCTGTGCCGGGTTCCTGCTTCTCCTGCTATTATTGTTTGGGGTCTGTTTTCTGGCCTGCCAAGTGCTCTTGGCAAACAATCTGATGAATTCTCAAGGGAAGGCCGAAAGGGAAAACTGCCAGTGTGCCCCCCTCGCCTCACCGCGGACCCAGGCTCCTGCCCTCTGATGAGAGGGCCTGATTGAGAAACGTGTCCAGGATGGGGGGCGTGACTGAGCCGTGATCGTCACTGAGCATTTGCCAAGAATTGTCATACCCAGTGTTTCTTTACCCTTCACGCACGGGCTCTGCTGGTTGCCTGGCTCACATCTCTCCCAAATTACTCTCCCTGTTCCAACACTGATGGCAGAGACGTATGGACAGTTCCGTATTGGCCAGGGACTGGGCTCAGTGCTTTCCGTGTATTCGTGTGGCCCTCTCTCCACCCCTAGGAGGTAGGTGGGGGGG
Organism: Leptonychotes weddellii; assembly: GCF_054177405.1. Lineage (NCBI taxonomy): Eukaryota > Metazoa > Chordata > Mammalia > Carnivora > Phocidae > Leptonychotes > Leptonychotes weddellii. The sequence continues at coordinate 34,587,659 of NC_138373.1, read as the reverse complement.
CGCCTCTTGACAGAGAGGGAAACAGAGGCTCAGGGAGGTTCACTGCTACACCCAGAGCTCACACCTAGCTGGTGGCACAACTAGCCCTTGGATCCCAGTTTGCCTGACTCCAGAGCTCATGCTCTAAACTTACCTGAAAAATCAGTTGGGGTAAGTTTTTCGACATGGAATTGCTGGATCAATTTAAAATTCTGATAGACACTTCCACCTGGTTGTGAGAGGGCCCCAGCATGCACCACCATGTATGTGATGCTCGCTCCCCACTCTGCCAGCAGGGTGTCTGTCTTTTGCAGTTTGGTTCTTACAGAAGCATATCTTAGGGGCACCCGGGTGGCCCAGTCAGTTAAGCGTCTGACTCTTCGTTTTGGCTCAGGTTATGATCTCAGGGTTGCTGGGCTCCGCACTCAGCATGGAGTCTGCTTGAGATTCTCCCTCTACCCCTGCCTCTCCTGCTTGTGTGTGCGTGCTCTATCTCGCGCTCTCTCTCGGAAATAAATCTTTTAAAAAAGCCTATCTTGAATTTATCTTTATGACTAAATTGAACATCTTTTCTTTCTTCAGAGCTGAGTTCATCTTTCAGGTAAAATGTTGACTAACGGGCAAGCAGAGTGATTCCTTTTTATAAAGTACAAAAACAGAACTACATTGTTTAGTGTTAGACATACACACAGTAAAAACATACCAACAATAACAAGTTTGTTATTGTGGTCTGCAGGAAATGCAGGCGTCTGGTGACCTGGGGTGCGGGGAAGGACACCCAGGGTTCTGGGAGCCGTTGTGCTCTGTACACTCCAGGTGGTAGTGACCTGGGTCGTCTTTGTTATTTGTGATGATTATGTCTTAGGAACTTTTGTGTTATGGTTCATAATTTAAGAACAGTTTTTTAATGAGCAGTGTCTTTAGCCAAAAACTTCAAATTGAGTTACTTTTAAATTTTTTTTTTTTTTTAAATGAATGCACATTTTTAAGAGAATTTACTTAAGCCTTTGTAGCACAACCAGAAACGGCGCAGTATGGGATGAGCTGAAGCTGTGGTTTTCTCCACTTTGTGGCGGAGATATTTTGTTGATGGCAGCCCAGCAGCATCACTGAAGGCTGACTCTGCCAGGCAGTGCTCTGCGTACTTCATGTGCATTCACTCGCTTATGTCACCAATGGCCCTAGATCAGTACTCTTGTTACTTACGACCAGTTAATAGATGGAGGCGAGAAGGTTCCGGCCACTTGTCGGGGCTCAGAGTTGGGCGAGTGACCGCACAGGGGCTCCACCTGGCGGCCCAGCGCTGTGCTGTGTGGGCATCTCCAGCCCGGGCCTGTGGGTCCTGGGAGGGTGAGGTATGTTGGCACCAAGATGACACGAGTGTGCATGCATCTCCTGCACAGGCAGCCCCGCACGTTCTTGACCCTCTCTTCTGCTCCAAAAGGGCTCTTTCCTGCGCTCTGTTCCAGTTCTCACTGGGCTTGCACTCTATATGTCCCCACAAGGCTGCGCCCCAGAGGCCACTCTGTTTTACAGTCCGCTCTGGCTGCTGGGGCCCTCAGGATGGTTCTGAAGGCAAGTGAGAGCACGAACCGCTGATGGAGCCCTTCCCCACGGGGCCAACGGGGAGCTAGGCGTCCAGGTTGTTCTGCGTGCTCGTGTTTCTCTGTTAGCGGCGAGGGCGATTTTAGCCAGGAAGTGACTGCTTGCCACGTGGGCTCTTGAAAACAGTAAGAGAAGATCAAAGCTCTGAGAAAGGACATGCTAAACAGTCTTGCATCCCACGGCCCGTCCAGCCCCGGGTCCTGTGCACACAGCCCCCATGGGGAGCCACAGTCAAGGGGGGGGTGGAGTAACCACTTTTCTGTTCAGACACAGGTGAGTGAGAATACCTCCTCCGTTTATATTAAAATGTTACACGCTGTATAGATTGTCTTCCGCCTTTTTTCACTGAGCAGTATATACGTCCAGGAGATGTTTCTTTATCAGTACGTGGAAAATAAAGTGAATGTTTATTGAGCATTTGTGTCCCTGGCATTGTTCTAAGCATTTGACGTGTGAGCTACGGTGAGTCATTGGAAGGACCTGCAGCAGGTCCCTTTGTTCTGCTCTTTCTATAGTTGAGCATCTGGGGGCACAGAAAGGCCAACTAATTGGTGTGTGATCGTCTAGCTAGTTAGTGGAATGCATCTTCTTTCCTCTTGTAAGATTGTAAGTCCTTGGTGCCCCAGGGCCGTGACTGGTGGCCCACCTCCATTAGCACAGCTCTCCACGGAAAGGTGCTGGCTTTTGCCAAGTGAAGAGACGCCAGCTGGTGTTGTGTGGCTGCCGTCTTTCTGCTTAACAGAGGCATTTGGGCGTTGACTTTGATGTCTGGCCAGACTCATCAGCTTATGAGAAGTTACATGTTGGATGCATATTTTCATTATGGCTCATCAGATCACTTAGAGTTGCACTGTAGGGTGTTGTGTGTCTGTAATTTGCTGACATACCTAGTTGTCCCTGGGAGTTCTGGCCAGAATGAGGTCAGAAGAATGACTAATAGGTGTTTTTTCCAGATTCCAGATTTGCTGTGAATATGGTATGTTGTTAAATTCATTTCTATCTGTCTGGCCTAAAAATGCAACAGCTATTTGCTTTTAACATAAAGAACTTTTTATGGTTTAATGAAGAAGATTCTTCAACAGGACAACATGACAAGTTCAAGGTTAAGGAAGTTCTAAATGGGAAATGCTGTTTTATGCCATCTTATCATCTTGCTTTAGAGGCCAGCCCAGGTCAGCTTCCAGAAATGAAGGTCCCAACAGGCCCCCGATAAAGGGGTTGGTTTTGACGTACATCTTTAGGAACCCTCATCAACCTGATCACACCTCCTTGTTGGCCTGAACTAGGGACTGGCACTGGGGTGTCCCTGTGAGGGGAGGTCTCTGAAGTAATGAAGGTGGAGGGTGGCACCCAGTGGCTATTCTGGGTTGCTCACTGTTACGTAATTGTTTCTACAGGGGGGAAAGGAAGCGGTATCTTTGACGAATCCACACCTGTGCAGACTCGACAGCGTCTGAACCCACCTGGCGGGAAGACCAGTGACATTTTTGGGTCCCCAGTTGCTGCCACTTCACCTTTGGCACACCCAAACAAACCCAAGGTATGGGTTACATTCAGGTAGCAGACGTGAAAGTAAGAGAAACAAAAATTGAGCTAAGTAGTCCTTGGAAAGGCTCTAAGGCAGGTGTGGTGTGTGACCAGGAAGAGGCAGAGTGGGTGACGTTGGTTTTGCTGAATGCAGCCCTTAGTCACAGAGTTTCACAGCTCCCGAGTCAGCAAAGAAAGGCACTCCAGTCTCGTGATGAATGAAGCCTGGGGACGCTGGCCTTGGTGTGCAGGTGGAGGCGACTGCCCCTGCCGATGGTCTGCTCCCCTCTCTGCCCTGAGGGCGGTGAGGCTCTTCAGAAAATTGAACATCTCATAAAATTTCACTATTTTTTAAAGTCTAATTTGTGGCTTAGAGAATGCCAGAGGATGCATGCGGCGCGTCTCGGGGGGGCTGCTGCTGAGGGAATTTTCCTTTTATAGGGGTACTCAGCCAAAAATGAAGACGGAATAACAGAATTCAAATATCACCATTTTGCCGACTTGTAATAAAATCCTGGATCTCCACAATGAGCATCAGTGGCTAACATCACAAAATGAGAGACGACCAAAAATATATGTCCTTACAGAACATCACAGCCCACCTTTAAATTCTTATCAAAAAATCAGGCCCAAGTCAGACCAACCCTCATATTAATTGACACCACAGGGATTCGGTCTGAGTAATACAAAATGGAGGACTTCACATAGCAGTCATTAGAGGGCAGTCAGTAATCCTGATGATTAAAAAGAGATTTAAAAAATACAGTCCTTATCAGCACCTGGGTGGCTTAAATTAAGTGTTCAACTCTTCATTTTGGCTCAGGTCATGATCTCAGGTTTGTAGGATCGAGCCCCACATCGGGCTCTGCGCTCAGCAGGGAGTCTCCTTAGGATTCTCTATCTACCCCTCCCTCCCCTCACCCCTAAAAAAGCAGGGGAGGGGAAGAATACAGTCCCTATCAAAGTCCTAACCATATTGTTTGGTTTGTTTTGGTTTTACTTTATTTTTTTTTTTAAGTGGAAAGATCTATCCTAAAATTCATAGGGAATCTCAAGGGACCCTGAGTAGCCAGACAGCTTAACAGTGAAGAACAGAGTTGGAGAACTCTCACTTCCCAATCTCAGAACTGACTACAGAGTTCTAATCCAAACAGTGTAGTGCTGGGATCATGACCTGTGCCAAAATTAAGAGTTGGACGCTTCACTGTCTGAGTGCGCCACCCCCCCAGCCGCCCAAAGGACATTTTTAAATTGGAATATTTGTGGGTAATCGAAATATCTGGGATTTGCTTTAAAATACTCGCCCAAGGGGCAGAGGCAGTGTGGTTGGAAGTGTGTGGCTGAGATCTGGATGGCGGTGAGCAGGTCACAGCTGTGGCAGGCTATGGGAGATTCATGTCATCGCTCCCTCCACTTTGCTCATGGTTCAGAACGGCCACAATAAAAGATGTTGAAAAGTTAAACATAAACCCATTTGTGCCCTGATTTTCATCATCCATTTGAATGAGGGTAAAATGTCTGAATCACGTACTAACCTGGGGTTTGCCTCGTTGCAGGACCATGTGTTCTTGTGTGAGGGAGAAGACCCAAAATCAGCCCCTAAAGGTGAGTTGCTGTTCTCTGTCCCTTCCGCTAAGTGCTCTGCTCTGGGAGAGGTGCTGGTACGCCCCTAGAGGGTGAGCAGGAACATTCTGTGCCCCTTCTAGGCCTGCTGACAGAAACAAGGGCATGTTTGTTACCAAGAGGATATATAGTATTTGAAGAAGGCCAGGAGCTGGGCGTCTGGCTCTGAGCCCTGCCTTGCTCTCCTAGCTGGCTCTGCTGCGGGTCACCACTCCCTCAATTGATAACCAAGACACAGGGGCATTCGTTCATCTAGAAAGTTCGAGGAGGAGTGTCAGCAAGCCTCACCTCCCCTTGTTAGATCCCCAGTTGAGATGAGCTCCTTCTCTTCCTTTTCATGTTCAAGTTGAGAAAGTTGGTTATTTATCCTTGAGGTGGCAGAAGGGGGGATGGGGTCCCACAAGCAGTGTAAAGTAATCGGCTTATTAGGAACCTATTAAGGAGTTTATAGTACGAAGCCCCAGCTTTGGCCCAGTTCAGGAACGGCCTCCGCTAATCAGTCTTCTTGGGACAAGATGGAGGCCTGGCTCTGTGCGCTCCTCTTTTCCCATCACACTGTGCACTTCCTGCTGGCTACTCTGGGCCACAGACTCTGTAGGTGCAGCTTGCCTGTTTGGTTCGTGGCCTCTTAACGGGATGGCATGTCGACTTTGTCCCACAGCCGCAACGAGCTCGTCGCCCAGAGAAGAGCCCGGTGAGAAGGGAGGCCCTGGAGAAGCGGGCCGCGCCCAGCAGCCGGTGCCCATGCCCGCGGGGGACAGCCATGAGCCCAGGTTGGGCCCGAGGCCACGCTCTCATAACAAAGTCCTTAACCCACCTGGAGGCAAATCCAGTATCTCCTTCTACTAAGAGGGGCTGCTGCTGCGTAGCCAGGCAAGAACCCGGAGAGATAGGATTTCAAATACTATAGTTTCTTTTAGCCCAAAGGAGCCGGGTGGGGAGAGGGTCTGCTGTGTATCTGAAGCCGCTGCTCAGGCCCCACTGCCGTCACAGAGCCGGGGGGACCTTACCTCCAGACTGCGGGAGACCTGTCTTGGTGGGGATAAAACGGGACTCACTGTAACTGCACATGTGACGGGACTCAACGAGGGGTATGGGGGCAGGTGGTGCGAGGCCACGCTGAGGCCTGGTGGCGTGGGGCTGCCCACAGCCTCGCCGCACCGGTGCTCTGCTGGCCAACCGGGGGTCTGGAGATCACGAACACAGTAGCAGAGTTTAAGTTTAAAGCCTTGGCAAGAAAATAAGAAACAACCTGTGTGTTGCTGTGGGATAGACGAGCAAGGCACAGGCCAAAACACTACTGGTGGGGACTGGGGGTCTCTGGCTGGCCCCGCAGGTTCTCACCCCATTCACCACGGGACCGTTTCCATCCCTGGGACTGCCTCTGCAGGCCCCCGGTGCCTCCTTTCCGGTCAGCCCCAGTGTGGTGCTCTGCACGCTTCCTGAGCCACCTCGGTTGCTTGTCCTCGGCAGCTGTCAACAAAAACCAAAAAGTTATTCTCAGTCTCATGCTTTAGGGAAAGATTTTGTGCCCTGATCCGCTGAGGTGCTCCATTTCTGCCATTTAAAAGCTTGGCCAGATCTTACGTAGGAATCTCTGCTTTTCATTCCCAGGCTGGTTTTGCCGTGAATTGTTCCTTCTTTTCCTGAGTGGCCTCCTGTCTAGGCCTGTGCCCTTCTCCAGGGATGCAGACAGCTCCCTTGTCAAACCACAGTTCTTCCTGTGGGCAGGCCCCCCCTTCCCCCGCCCCCCCCCCGGCTCCTGCAGCTGTAGAACTGTCCACATGCATCCAGGCAATGGGGTGACTGAAATCCTTCATGCGTCTTTACTCCTGTTGACGGTGGGAAGAAGAGATGCTTCAGAACCTTGGGTTCTTCGGTTTGAATCTTTAATAATATCTAAAAAGCTTTTCTAAAATACCAGCTTTACATAAGTGACTGTTGACTCTGCCCTGTTTCTGACAACCTTTCTAGGAAAAAGTCAGTTGCTCAGGTACAACCAAGAGGAAGAAACTTTGCTTAGCTGCTCTTTATAAAGCTTTGCAGAACCTCTGGACCATATTCAGTTTCCAGAAGAAACCTGGAGACCTTGGCCCAGAAAATTAAGTAGTTTGACATCAAAGTCTCAACTAGCTGATTCCATGATGCTTGTCGGCACAGAGAACGGGCTGGCCAGAGCGCTGTTGCTTTGGTCCCGGCAGGCAGAGTTTCTCCCGGTTGGCCCTACAGGGCTCAGTCTCAGACCTTGCACCTCACTCATGTTGGACCAACAGTTAACAGAGGACAGGCTTCAGGTCGGGGTACATCTTGGTATGAGAGCCTGCAAAGCTAATGCTAGGTACTAAAAATACCTGCATCATGACTGAAATTTAAAAAAGCAACAATGCTGTGTTTTATCGTACCCACAGTGGCCTAGACACTTAAGTGCCTGCAGGAGCTATCTGCTGAGCGCTGCCTCTTACACCTGGCACACTGGGGGGACCTGCACGTGGCTTTGTCAACCAAAGACCGTTTGTTTTCCCCCTTTCAACTGCCCTGTTCACTCAGGAGGCAAGAAACTCTTTCCATGTGACTCTCTCAAGTACTTCCTGTCTCCACCCTTCAAATGGCCACTTATAGGAAAGTTGTTTGGAATTCAGAGCATTTTTTTCCCCATTAGAAAATGTCATAAATGGTAGTTAGGGTTTAAGCCCAAACACACTAACTTTTGTTTAATGCAATGTTCTCATGGTAGAAGTGAACTTCCATTTATGACTATGTTTTGTTGTGGTTTTTAGTATGCAACAAAATGATCTGTGGATGCCAAATTGGATTGCCAGGAACCCTGACATTGTACTGCTGGGCCCTGTGGCTTCGCCCCTTCCCTCACTGTCCACCCAGTTCTGTCCATCTGCAGGGATACTGGGTGGAGATGGGGAGCAGAGGCAGGGATGCAGGCAAAGGAGAACTGTAGCAGGAGCCTCTGTGCAGTGTAGACAGATGCCCTGCCTTCCTTCTCTCCCCAGCCTTCCCTCCCTGGGGCTGTAGAAGTGGGTTTAGAGTGCCTGGTAGTCTGGTAACTGGGAAAAGCAGGAGAGGACTTTCTGCTCCTGTGAGCCGGATGGAGGTGGCCATTTATATTTGGAAAATGCTCTATACATCGGGGACTGCCTGTATTTGGAAATTCATTAACTCAGCATCCTGTTCTCAACCTCTAAGCTGCATTTTGAAATTATTAGTCTGTATTTTTATTAAGCCTTAAAACTTTTTTTATGTGCATTTGGTGCCAAATTTTTTCTAGAGCTGTATCAAAAACAAGAAGCCTGTACTCACATCAGAATATAGTTTTGATAGGGGCATTTTGTTTTTACAAGGCAGGATTGGATATAACCGTTGAATTAAACTTAGCAATCATGTACTCGAAGTCTTTGCGTGTCAGTTCTTTGTGTGCATGTCCACGCATGCTTTCCTCAACATCCATTCTCCATGGTGCCTGAGCCCTGCTCCTTTCCTTACAGCTTTTCTCTGGTGAAGGGGTTTGCCTTTTTTTTTTTTTTCCTTCCATTTAGCCAGAGGATGCCCAAACTAATCTTCTCAAAGATTACAGATTTAAGGTTTAAAGATTTGGAAAGCAAAGACTTAGCTTTGAGTAAAATGAGCAGGAATATGCCAGTGTTCTTTGGGGTTTCTGTAAGCTAAAGGTAATGATTCCTTTTTCTCCTACACCATTTGTTTTCCTAAAAACCAAGGTACTGAACTTGCCCCTGAGTGGACTTTGAAACTCCAGTAACAAACCTGATAATGAGTAGATGAGGTGCTAAGCTTTCAGTTTGCCTGTAGGTTAAAATCCTATAGAGAAAGCACAGATTGAATATCTTTTCCTCTTATACATTAGAAATTTTCATATGTCCTAAAAGCAGACAATATCTATGTGCATTACATGGATATAAGATGATGAAACCGCTCAGACCACCTGCTTGGAGACACACGTGTGTGCGCATATGCATGCCTGTCCCATAGGAGGCTGCACAGCATTCTTCCTGCTGGACTAGGGCCAACACCAGAACAGCACATCAGAAAGAAACTGACAGGAGCACCTGGGGGCTCAGTTGGTTAAGCTTCCAACTCTGGATTTCGGCTTAGGTAATGTTCTCGGGGTCTTGAGATCAAGCCCCGCTTCAGGCTCCGTGCTCAGCAGGGAATCTGCTGGACATTCTCTCCCCCTCTCCCTCTGCTCACACATGCGTGCACGTACTCTCTCAAAGAAGAAGAAAACCTGACATACAGTACCTGACTCTGCCTTCATTTGTTCACCTGAAAACACGTTTCAGTGCAGAGCATGTCTCAAGACCTGGGCTAGGCACTGGGGACATGACACTGCCAATTTGGAGCCGCTGCTCCAGCCACAGGCCAGGCTCGGGCCCGGAGAGTCACAACCCATTTGCCTTCAGGGGCTGGGCAGTGGCCACTCAGATGAAGAACAAGGTAGCTCCACCTGTGTTACGGCGAGGGAGCAAACGACAAATGGGAAAGGGTTACTGTTGCATGTCCTGTGCTTTCTCCAGAAATGTACTGGCTCTTTGCACAGCATAACTTGGTCCTATTATTTTCCACACTTGGCGAGGATGTATATTCCTCCTGTGTTATTCAGTTCATTTCTTTGCATGATATCCTTAATCCTTAGTATTTTGGAGATCATAAATGCAATATTCCTGGGGCGCCTGGGTGGCTCAGTTGGTTAAGCGACTGCCTTCGGCTCAGGTCATGATCCCGGAGTCCCTGGATCGAGTCCCGCATCGGGCTCCCTGCTCGGCGGGGAGTCTGCTTCTCCCTCTGACCCTCCCCCCTCTCATGTGCTCTCTCTCATTCTCTTTCTCACAAATAAATAAATAAAATCTTTAAAAAAAAATGCAATATTCCTGTTTTATGTGTGACTACGAAGTGCCATCAAAATTTAGTGTAGGAAGAATTGAGAAGGACATTACAAGGACTAGATGACGCTCTACTCTAGCAAATTAAATTAGACCTTTTTTTTAAGTTTTTCTTTAAATTCCAGTTAACATACAGTGTACTATTAGTTTCAGCTGTATGGTATAGATTTCAACATTTCCATACATTACCCACTGCTCATCACAGCAAGTGCGCTCCTGGAAGCCCAGTGCTCCATCCATTGACAGAGCCAGGCTAAAGTGGAACGCTTGAGACCTGTGTTCTCATCTTACATTTTAGGGTCTTGCAGTGAGAAAAAAATTTGTATCTCCAATTACCTTAAATCTGAAAGCAATTCTATTTTTAAAACAAGTTCTAGCTTAGGTTGCCTGATGCTCAAGTGCCCTAGCTGCATCCTTCAGTAAGCATCAGGAATTATCCAGCATATTACCTTGTTAAAACTTTGTTTTGTTTCAACCAATTTCAAGTAAATGTGCCCAATTATGTTAGTAATGAAAACCAATAAAGTCGGGGCGCCTGGGTGGTTCAGTCATTAAGCGTCTGCCTTTGGCTCAGGTCATGATCCCAGGGTCCTGGGATGGAGCCCCGCATCGGGCTCCCTGCTCCTCAGGAAGCCTGCTTCTCCCTCTTGCACTCCCCATGCTTGTGTTCCCTCTCTCGCGGTGTCTCTGTCAAATAAATAAAATCTTAAAAAAAACCCCAAACAAACAATAAAGTTGGTGGCAAAGTCAGTTGGCCTCTCACAGTGGGGGCTGCCCGACTATAGTTGGCACTTCAGGGATTCAAAGGGGTCATGTGTCTGAAAAAAGGCCTAAGGCATGTCTTACGAGTTGGACACCATCCCCCCAAAACACTCATAAATTTTCTTTGTAACTTACCAGGAAAAACTTAACATACCTGTTTGTCCTGCTCATCATTTTGAGAATAAACCTACTAATTCTATATTGTATGCTTACTATTGACTAGAGCTGTGCTAAGTCCCTTTCATGGATTAGCTTATTAATGTTCATAACTTTCCCAGGAGATTGGTAATACTTTTTAGGCTAAGTTTGTAAATGAAATTTGGGATGATTGAGTCACTTAGCTAGCATCAAAATCCAGATAATCTGAATCTGAGGTGGGATCTTGGTTTCTCTCTTAATGGAGTGGGTGTGCATCCATCCATAGAGCAAATTAGGTCACCAGGAGAACACTGGTATAATAGTACTCAGGGTCCTGGGATCGAGCTCTGCGTCGGGCTCCCTGCTCAGGGGAGAGTCTGCTTCTTCCTCTCCCTCTGCCTGCCTCTCTCCCTACTTGTGCTCTCTCTGTCAAATAAATAAATAAAATCTTAAAAAAAAAAAAATAGTACTTAGGGCATCATCTGCAGGACAGTTCATTGATTTGGTGCAATCAGGTTAGGGTGAACTGACCTTGAAGCATTTCGTTAGGTAAAAGCCAGGGTAAGAGTATTTCTGTCGGCATTAAGCTAGACAGTTTTGTGTTAAATCAGAATTAGCACTACCTGGGTGGCCCCCAGGCTGCAAGTTTAAGTTGTGGGTTGATGGTGTCTTCAGATGCCAGTAAAAGAAGATGCAAACCCGTCCGGAGCAACTCTAAATTCAGGCTTCAAAGTATTCCCAAGTTCAGAAGGGAAGGGTGGGGCTGCCAGGGCCAGAATCAACCGCAACACCAGACGGCACAATCAGGCCCGCGAAGGCCGTGTGTGCGGTGATTACGAGACTTAATTTAAAAAAAAAAAAAAAACAACTTACTAAAGAGATGTCATAGAAGTGGCTGAAAGTGGAAGAAATAGCAAGCCTATCAAGCCGTAGCCTGTAAGATTCAGTAGGACACAGAAATTTAAAATACAACCACTGAACTGGAAGACCCAGTGGGTGCTGGCACGGTAAAGTGGGCCTGGGGAGTCTGAAGGAGGCCCACGGAACGCAGGACTCCGCGGCGGCCTGGAGGAGGGGGCTCCCTCCTGGACTCGAGAGCGAGAGGGCCGAATGCCCTTCACTGGGCCCCCGGGGGTCGGGGGGGACGAATGAGCGGGAGCGGGCGGCGCTGCGCTCGTGTACTCCTGGGGCACACGCCAGGTCACAGGACAGGTCCGGTGTCGTGGTAGCTGCGGGAGCCCACGGCGTGTGATCCGCGCCCGCGCGCAGCGACTGTGAACACCCGGACCGGAAATGCCTCCGGCCCCGCTCGGCCGAGCTTCCGCCCCAGGGGCGACCTCCCGCTACGTCACGGGCCCCACGACCCCTAGCGGCGCGGCGGCGCGAGGCTCGGGCGGGACTTCCGGGCAGCAGGACTTCCGGCCGCTGACTGACGGGCGCAGCCTCGCCGGCGGCGGCAGCAGCTGCAGCAGCATCAGCAGCAGCATCAGCAGGAGCATCAGGAGCAGCGGCGGCGGCGGCGCCTGAGCCCTGAGGCGACAGCGGCAGCGGCGGCGGAGGCGACGGGCCGCGGCCTGAGGACTACGGGCGGCCGGGGCGGGCAGGCGCGCCGGCGGACAGAGGGCCGCGCTGGCGGCGGCGGTGGCCGCGATGATGGAGATCCAGATGGACGAGGGCGGCGGCGTGGTGGTGTACCAGGACGACTACTGCTCCGGCTCGGTGATGTCCGAGCGGGTGTCGGGACTGGCGGGCTCCATCTACCGCGAGTTCGAGCGCCTCATCCACTGCTACGACGAGGAGGTGGTCAAGGAGCTCATGCCGCTCGTGGTCAACGTGCTGGAGAACCTGGACTCGGTGCTCAGCGAGAACCAGGAGCACGAGGTAGAGCTGGAGCTGCTGCGCGAGGACAACGAGCAGCTGCTCACCCAGTACGAGCGGGAGAAGGCGCTGCGCAAGCAGGCCGAGGAGGTGCGTGGGCCGGGCCGGCCGCCCGGAGACCCTCCCCGCCCCGCCCCGCCCCGCCCCGGCGGCCGCGCCCGGGGGCCGGGAGCTCCCCACCGTGCTTGGGCCCCGGAGTCCCCGGCCGGCCTCACCCCCCGACCCACCGTGCTCCGGCCCCGGGGCCCCCGGCCGACTTCACCACCCCACCACCGCTCGGGCCCCGGAACCCCCGGCCAGCCTCACCGCCCCCCTCCCCCACCGTGCTCCGGCCCCGGAGCCCCCGGCCGGCGCCTTCCCTGCTCCGCCCCGGAATCTCCTGCCACCACCCCCCTCCCCGCTCCGCCCTTGAGCCCCCGGCCGCCGGCCCCCCCCCCATCCCCGCTCCACCCCGGAGCCCCTGGCGGCACAGGAGCCTGCAGCCTCAGCGGCCCCAAACCTCAGACCAGGCCTCGCTTCCTCCCCCATACCCACCTCTCATTCCAGACGTCGGTTCTTGTCGTGTGTGTGTGTGTGTGTGTGTGTGTGTGTGTGTTTCGCAAACCAGCTTCCTAAATAGACCCCCATTACTGCGTTTGGCTGCTGCAATTCTAAATCCAGCTAGAAAAGGGATATCTGATCTTAGGGTTCTGCGTCTGGAAATGGTCTGTTGTCACAAGATCTTTCCCTTGTCCCTGGCCCCAGTGTTTCCAAACGAGGTCTGTGACATGGATGAGTTTGGTGATTGATGTAAACACCTGAGGGAAGAGGCACGGTTGGGTTGCTGCCCTGGCACCAGGAGAAAGACTCCAGGTTTCTGGAGGTGATGTCTTTGCCCTGTCCTCCCCTCAGTTGGGAAGGTTGTTAGCTTACCTGGGAAAGGCTGAGAAATTCCACTCTGGCTTCTGAGAAATTACAAATGGAATTTTGAATTATTTGATGGTGTTCTAGGATATCTCCATAACCTGGAAATCACTTCTTCATGAACCAGTTTGGAGAACCGTGCATTGTAGGAAACACTGCTTGCCTTCATTCATTCACCATCAAACATTTAGCTCCCAGTATGCCAGACCCAAGGATGCAGGGGATTTGGGCTCCCATCCCTGCTTTGCTCTTCTGACCTTGTCCGCATCGCCTGCCCAGTCTGGATTTTGATTTTCCATCAAATGAATCAATTGCCCTAGGTGATCTCTAAGCTTCTCGGATGTTCTGTTATTCTAGGCATTAGGTGATACTCTCTGCTTTATGAATACAGAGTTTCTTATTAAATGAGCCACTTTTTTTTTCAATTAATTCGGCTTAACACGTTTTTTACTTTAGTATTGAAATAGAAGATTGTTTCAGTATTTGGGCTTTTTCTTAAATCAGAGTGGTTTATGTCCTAGTTTGGTTTAAAGCATGTTTATAAAAACTTAAAGTGCTTTATATCATTCCTACTTCTGGTAGTTATTTTGCTTTTGGATTTCATACGTTTGTCAAGAGGCTGTTGTTTATTGATTGGGGTGTCAAGCTGTGAACCGGTTTAAAGCTCCCAACTTAAGGGTATGCAAGAGCTCATAGGATTTTAGGGTTGAGAGTGGCCCTAGGCGTTTCCTGGGGAAAGAAGTAGACCTGAGAAGGGGGGGTGCTGGACGAAGATCACATGCCCTAGAAGAGCCACAGTGAACCCAGTCTACCCTGACTCCTGGCCTGGGCTCTTCTTTTCTATATCATGCTGTTGTGGGAGGTCAGAGAGCTGCATCTCCAGAATACTGGAGTTCTGGGGTTCCCTCGCCCGGCCATGGGGCTGGGGCTGCCTCCCTAATGCTGAGCAGTGTCCTTCACTTCTCTGACCCCTCTCTGCGCGAACGTAATGTCTAGCTGATGATGTTTTGAGTAAGTTTGTTTTCTTTCTTCTCGTACCTCTGTGGTCAGCATTGTGGTTGAGAAGACACTGAAGGGGGAAAATCAAGATGGACAAACTTAAGGCTATGAATCATAACCATCTAGCTTAAAAATTAGCTCAGTGTTCATGAGGCCTCTGCTCTGCTCTGTACAGCTCAAGTTCAGCCATGAGTGACTGCTTCTGGCCTCCCGCTCGCACTCCCCCAGACTAAGAGCCAGAGGGTGTACGTGTGGTTTGCAGGACACTGTCTTTGAGGCCGAGACCCAGCATTGCCCGGCTGTGAAGAGAAGCGGCACAGAGCTTCCTGAGCAGAGGGCCACGAAGCAAACAAATGCTTGGCTAGCCAGTACAAAGCTGTGGTTAGATGCTAACAGGACGCCCTTGCAAAGACCTCAGGTGATGTTACAGCTAAAGAAAAGGGCCAAATAGTGTAACCATTTTGGTATTGTATCGTGTTCATTAAATCCAACAGACAGTCATTTCCAGTTTTGTGGAAAAGACCACTAATTTTTCTAGGCAGGGAATTGAGATCACAGATGTGTGTCTGATAATACAGAAGCTGGAACACCACAGGCTGAGACACGCTCATGTTGCCCAGTAGCTGCTGCGTCTCTGGCCACTCTGCGCAAGAAGGCTTAGTCAGAGCTGGGTAACCCGAGCCGCCTGCAGCCTTCCAAGCAGGCAGAACCTGCAGGTTTTGTTTAAAAATCCTTGAGCAGAGCAAATATCCCTGTCCCTCACTTACTGCCCATGATAACAGCAACAAGAGATGGCGAGTATGTTCTAGGTCTGGCTAGAGATAGTGGGCTCCAAGGAGTGGGGCCGAGGCCCAGAGTCCACAGACGCAGGCTTGAGTGCCAGCCCTGCCCTTGGGAGCTGCACTTCCATCGACCAGTCTGCCCCCTCTGGCAGTGAGGGAGTTGCCAGCCCTGAAGCTGCTTTCATATCAAGTGCCAAGTCCCATTGTTGGCTGTTGTTTTCCTGAAGAACTGCGGAGAGGCAAGTTTAGTTGAGTCGGGGGAGAGAGCACCTTGATGGATTGATTTGCAGATGGCAAGCACGGGCATCTTGGTCTGTGGTTGTGTGGGCTTTGTACTTATAACTGAGTCCTGCTCAAGCTTGCAGAGCTGGCTTCTAAAATTTCTACAGAGACCTTAAAAATGCTGAATCTTTAATTTCCTACCATTAGGAAAGGCTGGAAGTGGGCAGTTGAGTGGGAGGACTGGAGCGCGAGGAGATGCCCACCTGGTGTGACCCTGCAGGAGGAACAGGTGGAGGGCTCCCCAGATAGCAAAGAGCCCTCTTCCCTGCGGAGGTCAGGCATGTAGCGCATAGGATGAAAAATCAGTAGCCGTTGTTGCATCAAACTCATCTCAGCCCTAAAGAAACTACTAGTAATACCCCGAACTCCTACAAGACCGTCCAGTGTATGTGGGTATTTGCTGAGGCCCCAGCATCTGCAGCTTCGTAAGAAAGGCGTCCAACGGGAGGAAAGTTTTACCCCAAACTGTTTGTTTCTGGTTACATAAAAGTAATTCAGTTTGCGGGAGAACATTTGGATAGGATTAAGCTGGAGGGAGGAAAAGCCCTAATCCACCTCTGTAGATCTGCCTTTTCTCACGGTGAATTGATGCACTGAAGCAGAGGTTTTCTTCTGGTTTCCCACATTAGAAACAGCAGATTCACCACCACTTGGACAAGACATGGGATTTCTTTTCTTGCCATGTTATAATATTAAAAGCAGTTTTTAAAAATTATTTTTTTGGGGGCGCCTCGGTGGTTCAGTTGGTTAAGCGGCTGCCTTCGGCTCAGGTCATGATCCCAGGGTCCTGGGATCGAGCCCCTCATCGGGCTCCCTGCTCCGCGGGAAGCCTGCTTCTCCTTCTCCCACTCCCCCTGCTTGTGTTCCCTCTCTCGCTATCTCTCTCTGTCAAATAAATAAATAAAATCTTTAAAATAAATAAATAAATAAAGGTCGACCCCAAGATAGTTTTACCGAGTCTGCAGGAGAACAACCAGATCTCTCTTAAAAATGGAGACAGAGGTGCTTCCCAGCCAGAGTGGACATGTCGGGGAGGGCCCACAGCCCCGGCCCCTCCCTGTCCTCCCAGCCCCTGCCTGTCCTCCTGGGGCACTGCTATAGTTACTTCTTCCCGAACGAGGGCTTCTAAATTAAAGTTAATATCTGGGTTTTGTGGGTTATTTTATTTTATTATTTCTTTTTTTTTTTAAAGATTTTATTTATTTATTCATGAGAGAGAGAGAGAGAGAGGCAGAGGGAGAAGCAGGCTCCCAAGGAGCAGGGAGCCCGATGCGGGACTCGATCCCAGGACCCTGAGATCATGACCTGAGCCGAAGGCAGATGCTTAACCATCTGAGCCACCCAGGCGCCCCTATTTTATTATTTCTTTTTAAGATTTTATTTATTTATTTATTTGACAGAGCACTAGAGAAAGAGAGGGCAGGGGCAGGGGCAGAGGGAGAAGCAGACTCCCCGCCAAGCAGGGAGCCCGATGCAGGACTGAATCCCAGGACCCTGAGATCATGACCTGAGCCGAAGGCAGACGCTTAACCAACAGCCATCTGGGTGCCCTATTTTATTTTTTTTTTTAAAGATTTTATTTATTTATTTATTTTTTATTATTATTATTATTTTTTATTTATTTGACAGAGAGAGAGCACAAGCAAGGAGAGCGGCAGGCAGAGGGAGAGGGAGAAGCAGGCCTCCCGCGGAGCAGGGAGCCCGATGCGGGACTCGATCCCAGGACTCCGGGATCATAACCTGAGCCAAAGGCAGTCGCTTAACCAACTGAGCCACCCAGGCGCCCCTTTAAAGATTTTATTTATTTATATTTGAGAGAGAGAAGGAGCAGAGGGAGAGAGAGAATTCAAGCAGACTCTGTGCTGAGTGCAGAGCTCAACTCAGAGCTCCACCCCAGGACCCTGAGATCATGACCTGAGCTGAAACCAAGAGTCGGATGCCTAACCAACTACATCACACAGGTGCCCCTGTGGGTCTTTTTATTAAAAAAAAATTTTTTTAGGGCACCTGGGTGGCTCAGTTGTTAAGCGTCTGCCTTCGGCTCAGGTCATGATCCCAGGGTCCTGGGATCGAGCCCCACATCAGGCTCCCTGCTCAGTGGGAAGCCTGCTTCTCCCTCTCCCACTCCCCTGGCTTGTGTTCCCTCTCTCACTGTGTCTCTCTGTCAAATAAATAAAATCTTAAAAACAAAACAAAAAAATTTTTTTAATAGTCTACCCACAGTGTGGGGCTCAAACTCACGACCCTGAGATCAAGAGTTGCGCTTCTCCTACTGAGCCAGCCAGGTGCCCCACTGGTTTTTTTATTTTAAAGTTTTCTAAAACTTCCTGTATTAGAATCATTTCTAGAAGTTGCAGAAATAACACCCTGCACCCAGATTCCCAAATGGGAACATTTTTCTACCTTGCTCTTCCTTCTGTCCCTCCACCCCTCCCTCTCGCTCTGCATGACCTCCGGGGTCCTGCTTGTCCCCGTAGCCTCCTCTCTTCTGGATCGGGTCCTCTCTTTCTGCTTTTTGCAACTGCGATGATTGTGACATCACAGGACCCCTGTTTTGCAGGATGCCCCCCAGTTTGGCAGGAAGCCCCCGGAGGCGATGTCGTGCGCTTCCCTGAGTGTCTGAAACCCTTGCTTGCTGTGTGCAGGATGGGTGTCGGGGAACAAGGCCCACAAGCGCGGGACAGGGTCCCTCTCTCAGGCCCCATTCGTCAGGAGGGTTGCAGGACGGCCCGTTACTATAGCAGACAACCAGGGGCGCCGCCAGCAGCCGGGCCAATGTGCCTTTTCAGGCATGTGATTCCTGTGCTCTGGGAAATGTCCGGGTGTTAGCTCCCCTGTCCCACTGCTCACCGAGTCCTGGCCATTCTTTTGGCCCGACTTTTGACTTTTGGTTTTAGGCGCCTTTCTCGTCTCCTTTGCCACCGTCCTGGTCCCAGTCGGCGCCTCCCACTGGCCTCCCAGCCTCACTCCCTGTCCCAGCCCTTCCTCAGCCAGAGGGAACTTTTGCAAAGGCGCTTCCCATCTCCCCTCCCCCATGTCCTCATCTGCCAGGGCAGTCCGGATACCAGGCTCGGCTGCAGGCTTTGTGGATTGGATCTGGGGGCAGGCACCCAGTGGGGAGGTACTGGGGGAGACACTACTGGACACCATGTGCTGATGAGGTGGGGGCGTGGGATGCACAGTGACAGGTGGGGGTGGGACTACTGTGGGTAGAGAGAGAGAGGATCCCCTCCTGCTTGAACCCTGCAAGGCCCGGCCTCATTCTGATGCGGTCGCCAGGCCCACCTCCCTCAGGGGCCTGCTCCCTGCACCGCCCCCCTGCATGGGGTTCCAGTTCCTGGGCATCCCTGCCTCCCTGGCATCTGGCGCGAGGGCTGCGCGGGGTGCATCCAGATGCTGAATGCTTAGATGAATGAGGGCCTGGCTAGAGGGATAGGTCCCTGTGCCTCACACCCCAGCACCCTACGGCTGCCTCCTGCCTGATCAAGGGGGCAGTGCCCTTCTAGCTCTTTCCGCCCCAAGGCTGGTTCTTTTCCCGCTGACAGCACACCTCAAGGAGATGCTAGCCACCTGTGCATGAGCAGATGAGGAGAGAGGAGGCTTTCCTCTGCCTCTGTGCACACCACACCCAACTGTGTGTCTGATCCCCGAAGGGCAAGGGCTCTACGGTTGAGTCGGTAGAGCAGTGGTCCGTTCAACACAACCTTCTGTGAGGATGGAAAGTTCTCGTTCGTGCTGTCTGCTTCAGTAGCTGATGACCACACTGACACTTCACCTATGGCTCATGCAACAGAGGACGCAAGTTCTCATTTTACACCATTTTAATGCGTTTAAACAGCCACACATCACTAGGGCCCCCAGCACAGGCAGCCCCGCCCCAGACCGCAGAGCACGGGAGCCTTCAGCTCTCCCGGGAGGGCGGGCACGCGACAGAGGGAAATGCTGTTCAGTGAGCATGTTTGTTCCAGAAAGAGGAGAGCTCACGAAGCAGTAGGTTTGGATACAAGAGACCAGACAGAAGAAAACAGTGTGAGATAAACAGCAACAAAACAGGAGTACCAGCTATGTAGGATAGAACGGGGAGGTGAGGAAATTATCAAAAGGCTGTGAAGAATTTGGCGAGAAGTCCCTAGCGCCTAGAAACGCTGGTGTCACGGTCCACGGCGAGATCTTTGACCCTGGGATACATCTTCGTTTCTGTGTTTCTTTTTTTCTAACAACTTTATTGAGGTGAATGCACTGAACTGTACGTATTTGTGCAGTTTGGGGAGTCTCGACATGTGTACACCCACAAACCCGCCCAGAGTGGCCACCATCCCTGAAGTCTCTTTCTGCCCCTTGGTGACCTCTCCCTGCTTCCCCACCCCCACTGGTCTGCTCTCCATCACTGTAGGGTCCTGCGCGTTCTCCAGAACTTCATATAAATAGAATTGTGCTGGTGTTTTGTCTTTTTCTGTTTGGCTTCTTTCAGTCAGCATAATGATGTTGAGATTCTTCCGGGTGGTTGTGAGTGTCGTCCTTATCCCTTCCTGTAGTGCCGAGCCCTGTGCTCGTGTGGCCGTCTGTCCCTCCCCCGTGGGTGGAGCGGGAGGTGGCTTCTCCGAACCCGGCTCGGATGCAGCTGCGCGTGGGGGTTCCCGGGGAGAGAAAGCCCAGGAGAGGTCCGGAGCAGTGGGTGGCCGGGCCGGCCATAGGACCAGCCAGTCCCAAGAAAGCACCTGAGTCACCAGGGTAGGAAAGTCTCACCCCCAGGGAAGTGAGCTATCAGCCTGCATACTCATCACCTCTCATGCGCAGGAGATTTGGGGAATGCCAGGTTAAGCGGGGGACAGGTCCTTGTCCTGGAGGACTACACCTCACCCAGTGGGGTTTGGGCAGCAAAAGTTGGCACGTTTAGATTCTAACTGTCCGCAGCGACAGATTCAAAGTGACGCCGCTCACGAGAGTCTCCGTGCACCCCTCCCCAGAAACTTCATGCACTCTCTGGGTGCAGGACCCCTTCATGGGCTCTTCTCCCAGCTGTGGAAGCCCGTGGGTGCTTGCTCACGCGTGTGGCCCAGGGCCCGTGTCGTGTCTGCAGTGTTCATTTCTGGACAGCAAGACCCTGTGTCCACAAAGCCAGCACCCTGGGCCCGTGTGCTGTTAAACCCAGCAGCAGCCAGGCAGAAGCTGAGCGGATGAGCAAGTTAAAGAAGCCAGGGTACATTGCTGAGAATGCTCCAGAGAACACGGGGTCCTGGAGGTTCACTTCTCCCGGGGTGGGGCATCAGGCTTTTAGTTTTATCCTCCTTTTCCTTCTGTCTTACATTACCAACCACATCATGTATTTTATGTGTCCTACGTGTATATGTATATATATATATTTTAAAGATTTTATTTATTTGCGAGAGAGAGAATAAGAGACAGAGAGCATGAGAGGGAGGAGGGTCAGAGGGAGAAGCAGACTCCCTGCCGAGCAGGGAGCCCGATGCGGGACTCGATCCCGGGACTCCAGGATCATGACCTGAGCCGAAGGCAGTCGCTTAACCAACTGAGCCACCCAGGCGCCCCCTACGTGTATATTTTATATAGCCTGTATCTTAACATATAAAATGTTTATTAATATTTAATACGTAAACATAACCATAACATTCTTTTGGGCACTCACAGAGATTTTTTGTGTCTGCCTTGCCAACCTTTGGAAATCAGTGTGAATTAAACCAGTGCCGTTCATTGGGATTCCATTCAGGCGGATGCTGAACCAGCGGTCCCTTTAACATGAACATGAGGAAACTTTGCTTTTTTTATGAATCCAGCCCGATTCTTGGATTCCTGCACGGGGGTGGCATGATCTCTCAGACACGTGTGTCATGCTAGAATACAGACGTGCGCTTCCGTACCTCCCCCAGTGTGCCCCCCCAGCAAGCCATCTCGCTCCATCCTGCTCTACTCCCCTGCCTACCCTGCATTTCACGTCTATGTGCTGACCCCATTGTGGAAAATGGAAAGAAAGCTGTAAAGAACATCTGTGGTTTGAGGTCTCGGGTTCACTGCCCCTCATGCCGGGAGCGCCCGGTAAATATTTGATCACTATCAACACTGTACAAGGGAGTCAGTCCCCACGCATGGAAGCCTGCGCCCCACAGCCTGAGTGTTTACCGCTCTGCCTGTCTAAAATAAAAGTCGAAAAAAGAGCACTTTTCTTTTGGAAATCCACTCTATCCCCTCACTGCCCCCAGAAGGAAATGATGGAAGAAAATGAGATCTCTGATTCCTGTTGGGTTCATTTCCGACAAACCAGCCAGAACTGAATTATTTCCTATGTATGACCCTGACCTAAAGGACACAGACAAGGGGAGAATTAGATTCAATATGCTAATTTACTTTGCCATTAAAATAACCCTGGATTATGAAAGTTGTCAGAACGAATGATTACATTATAAAAGAGTGTTTACCTGATAATCTCTCTTGCGTTCTGGGAATCGGGGATCCTGACGTCTGCTGTGGTTTTAATTTTATATTTGACATGAAAAGTCAGTTTACTTCTTACCTGTGCTTTTATGTACACGTCAGGAGGAATGATCTCTTTCCCTGGAACACTGAGAAAAGCCTCCTCTGGCTCCTAGTTTGGAAGAGCCCGCACTCAGGTTGTTTTAGTATGTATCTTGAGATTCACCTGAAAGCAAATTCTGAAAACCAAAGCTGAGTTTCATTTTAAAACCCAGCACTTTGTTAGTGGGAGGGAGGGGGTAGTATACTTAAAAACAAATCTAAAAAGGGAATCATGTGGTATATTGGTATTTAGACGTGAGAATTAGCTGTTTCGTATCTAGATGCTAAGGATAAGACAACGGGTCCCTTCGTCATAGGATGGCTAGTCATTGCTCTTCAGGCTGCTCAGAAGATCGGTTCTACGAGTGAGCGTAAACATCCGTGGGTTATCATGTGCCTCATGACATTTTGATTAGATTTGGTTGGACAGATGATAATTTCAAATTCAAACCCGTAGTACAAACAGCGTATGTACGAAGTTTTCGCTTGGCTGTAGTCGCGCCTTCTGGAGATCTCTGGAATTGAGATACTGCTGTGTGCAGAGGGTATTTCAGATAGAGGAGATTTGTATTTTTGTGTAATCCAGTACCACGTAGACCCACTTGACCCGAATGCTCATAGTCCAATTTTTATTCTTAGTTCCAGTCCTATTTTGTTATAGTCAGATTCTCCTTTAGAAATTTTTGGAAGACTTTCTTTATAGACTTGACTTAGTCTCCACCCTACCCTGTCCCCCACCACTGAAAAGTCTCGATTCCTTAAATCCAAAGTAAATGATGTGGAAATAAAAATATTCTGTCTTTTTGAACCCCTCTATTGGATTTTTGTGACTCTCGCTAACCCAGGTAGGACAGTGCCCTGCTCCCTCATGGCCGTCCCCTGTGCCACCTGCTCTCTTCACTCCTGAGCTAACCGCCAGCCGGGGTGCCCCTGCTGTCCCTCTCACTTGCCGAGATGACATCTTCCCCAGTCCAGCCCTGAGCACTCCCTCCTAAGAAACAAAGATTCCGTATTTGTTTAGTCTTGGCCAGACACTGTTCTTTCACATTATTTATTCCCTATAGTATTTGATGATTTCCTTGCATATCCCATTTTGGTTAAATGGCTGGCTTGTGTTTTTTGTTAACCGACATTACTTGAATGACATTGAAATAATTTCTTCAAGAGGGGAAGAAAAAGGAGGATTTCTTGGAAGGTGTAGAATGCCATGTTGTGTTTGTAATGTTTTCACAGACTCAGAGGCCTTGAGGGGCCCCCCGATCACTTCTGTCCAGTAGGATGCCCACATCTGGGGGACCAGGGACAGAGGCTCCAGGCCGCACTCACTGTGATGCAGAAGCAATGGCCTCACCTTGCTCAGGCGCCTCTGGGAGCCGCGCAGGGAGGGCGAGGGTCCGAAGCCGGGGTCCTCGAGTCTGCTCATGGTCACTTGTGTGTTTCTTGGGGCTCTCTGTTCACCTGGGGAGCAGCTCCCATGGGAGCACCCACGCTCCTTTGCGCAGGGGTGCCGAGAGGATGGAAGGGCACCAGTTACGAAGTACTGAGCGTCCCCGCCCAGTGGGGCCATCCCTTTGGCATCCTCTTTCCACGTGGCCTGAGAACCACAGACGTCCTGTTGACCACTGTGGGATCTGTCTCCCTGCGACCTGCCAGCTTCACTTAGCTGCTTTCTCTCTTGGTTAATGTCTCCGTATTTCCTGATGCTGAAAGCCTTGAAATATCAAGGTCAGAGGATTTCTGCCTGTGACCTGGTTTGTGGCTAGCTTCATCAGGAATCTGTAGGCATGGTTTTAGGGCATGACAAAGCGTTTCAGCACTGTCACTCAGGTTGGATTCTAATGATCACCTATCAAGATAGATTTAAGAAAGTCTCTCTTGACCTTCATAAGAATCTGGAAGCGGGCTTTCTGACAACGTCCTTAGTTTGGAAATCTCTCAGCTGACTTCCACCTCTCAAGTGCAGGTGATGCGTGAGGAAACATAGAGGGGACATGTCCCTGAAATGACTCCTTTTCTTTGTGTGACGCCACAGGGGTGCAGCCCGCAGGTCAGGACCCCATCCCGAGGCCCAGAGAGCCGGTGCCTTTGGACAGGCAAACTGCTTATGCAAAAAGAAACATATCGAGTGACTCCGGATGGTTCTCAAGTTAATCTAGAAGGATAAGCAAGTGGGAATAACCAAGAAAATGTTGAAAAGGGGACTTGAAAGGATGATTACGTGTCCGATATTAAGGGATAATGGAGCAGTCCACATTCAGAGAAAGCTCTGACTTGGCTCACAAATAAACCGAAATCTGTATTAGGATTGAGCACGTGAGAAAGGTGGCTTCGGAGCGATGAGGGAAGGAGAAATGATGAAGTACGCTTGTGTAGTGCACACACACCCGCGTCCTGGGGAAGCACCTGCCACGTGGAAGACAGGGTCCTCACAGATCACGAGGAGCAGCAGGTACACGGCAGGCAGGGCGTCGGACAAGGACGTAGTGAGCTGTTTGGGACCGATACGTATCGTGGTCACCAGGGGACTGACAACTCAGGACGGTTACGGCGGGCCGAGTCCCACCCGTCAGGCTGGCAGCCCCGCTGTCCAGCTCTGGTCCCTAGGCGTCCGGGCCCTGGGAGAGGCTCCTGCCCCAGCCTGCGCGGAGTGAGCTGGGCGGCCCCAGGACCATGGTCTCCCGTCGCGGGAAGCCATTGGGCATTTCCACAGGCCAAGACCCCAGTGATGTTTTAGAGCAGCTTGGAAGCCCAACAGCAGGTAATTGATGGAGTAAGCTCTGCTCTGCACACACATGCCTACCGACACTGGAAGTGGGAGAGTATGTCTCTTGATGTAGGAAGACGCTCCAGGTTACGTGGCTGAAGATAGTGGTTCCCAGAGTTCTCTGTACAAGAGATAGCGCTTCGGCCCTGTAAGCTCGCATGCACACGTGCACACACACACGTGTGCGCACACACGTGTGCACACCGCATGCACATCTGGAAGGACATCGCCTCATGTTAACCGACTCTAGGTGGTACAATTACGGTTTTTTAAAAATATTCTTCTCGTAATACTCCCGCCTGATGTTCCCACAGAAGCACAATGTTGCACGTCCTCTGGTTAGTTTTTTTAAGTAACAGGAACTAACATTACCCAAATGAAAACATACCCATATCAGCCAGTTAATAACCTTTGTTTCTTCTTCAGACGCTGCTTGTGTCCAGGTGAGTCAAACTGTGTGCTGGCGGTTTGTGCACAGCTGAGCCGCCCGTGTGCGCTTTCCTGGCCGCGGGGCGGTGGTGCTTTACTTGGCTGGAGCTGTGAGGCTGCCAGGCTGGCTCCCCACGCGCCCTTCCCGGCCCCTGCCCGCCCCGCCCTCTCCAGCTCTGCACACCACAAAACTGAGGTGTCAACAGCTCCCCCGCAGAGCTGTTGTAGGAACTACAGCTGGTGGCTTTGGTGCGGGGACCACACCCCACTCCCCCACCGCGACCCTGGGGTGGCCGCAGGTGCCCATTCCTCCCCTCTCCCAGAGGCCTGCATCCATACCTGGCTTTCAGTGTGGAGCCAGGAGCCCTCCCAAGATCTTTCAAGAGTTGTCTTTTTTTGTTTTTATTTATTGGCAAAGTGCTTTCTTTTCGCTTGGTTTGATGATAGTTTTGCTCAGACACTTTCCATGTTGTAAGGGAAAGATTCCAAAGACCAAGCCCCGTTGGTTATTCCAGTAGCGATAGCTTCCTGAACCAAGCATAACTGAACACAGATTAGGAGCAAAGTAGACTTGACCTGATGTAGGTGTTTAGTGTGGGGAAGAGTCATGTTACTCTGCTGGAAAAGGACCAGCAGCATGATTTGTGGGACCTGCTGTGGAAATGGAAATTCGGGGTCCCTTGTTCCAGAATTATTAAGACTTTCAAGATGGTGACAGATCATTAAAGGAAGCATGAGTGTTTCTACATCGGGGCCCTGTGAGACTCTCTGGAGAGCTAACTAGAAGGTTCTAGAGGTATTAACTCCCGGGAAACTCGTCTGGTCCCGCTCCTGGACGGTGCGTGTCAGGGTTTGCCCACAGAGGGTGGCAGGCGGTGTGATGCCAGGAGCCCATGACTCTCAGTCCTGGAAGCCCGTGACCCTTCTGTGAGCCCTGCTGTCACCTGGCATCCCACATTCACCACGCCTGCCCTTTTCTCCTCCCGTGCACAGAAATTCATCGAATTTGAAGATGCCTTGGAACAAGAGAAGAAAGAGCTACAAATCCAGGTGGAACACTATGAGTTTCAGACTCGCCAGCTGGAATTGAAGGCCAAAAACTATGCAGATCAGAGTAAGTAGCTGGGGGGTGGGAGGGTGGGGTGGGAATCGCGTTTGAATGTGTGTGTTGTTGTAAGACTGGGCCCAGCTGGGAAGGATGTGGAGAGCCTTTGATAGAGAAAAGCCAGCGGCTGCTTTCTTTCGCTGTGATTCCCTCAACCACTTGTTTATGCTTTCACACTGCTCTGTGTCTCCATAATCAGCCTCAAATCCTGTGCGGAAATCGATAAATAAATAAGGCCCCTTTGATGACAAAGCATTTTTGCTGAATATGCAGCCTGGGCTGGACTTCGCCAGCCCTTTCGATGAAAGCTCCCCATTGCGGTGCCGGCTCCTGTCTGTCCACCACCGAGGAGACGCTGCTCTTGGGCGGTCAGAGAGCTTGCTGGGGGAGCCCGCTGTGGTGGCCAGCAGGGAGGCCAAAAGGGGTCCTCTCCAGGGCCTTCCGCATACACGGGCAGCCCCTCCCAAGGCTGGAGCAGAGGCTGGGGGGTCAGACTCTCCGTCCCTGGGGTAGGGCAACCAGCTACACGAGCCTCATGAGCCTCTGACCCCCAGTTCCTGCAGATGCCCTTGCTGCTCCTCACAGTGTGGTCCCCAGAGAGCTGCGTAGAGATGCCTACTCTGAGGCCCCTGCTGTGGGGTGGGGGACGTGGCCTCTACAGACACCGCGGAACAGGAGAGCCTGTGGTGGTGGAGATGTGGACTGGTGTCGCCTGTTAGATCTGTTTAAAACCACCCCCGGGAAGCAGGGAAGGTGGGAGGCGGGGGAGCAGGGCGGCTCACACATGGAAGGACCACACCGGTGGGTGCCAGGCCCGCGACGGTCATGTGCCTCGCCTCACTCTGTGTGTCAGCTTCTCCACTTGCTGGGGCCACAGGGACACAGTTGAAGTTTGAGCAAAGGGCCACAGATGCTCGCCCTGGTGGCGGGACGCAGGGGGCAGGATGCCCGGCAGGCCTATTGACGAGTCAGGTGGCTCACCTGCATGTGGCAGGCGGAGCACATGCAGGGCCAGAGGGGCCCTCCTGGGCATCAGCCCTGCCGGCCCGGAGGTGCCATGGTCGCAGCTTGGTCTTTCCAGCCCTTGGTGTGCGTCAGGGATACTTGCTGGTTCAGTCCCCACGGCAGGTATTCTTGAGCTCTCTTCTATGTCATAGAGGTTACTCACGTAGGAACTCTGCCCCTTTCTACGAGCCCCTTGCTCGCATCTTGTCTCTGACCGCCGCGAGCTCCCTGCGTCTCAGGCTGCCCAGGCACAGATAGCAGCCCTGGGTGGGTTGCAGTCATCCTGGCTATCTTAGTGGTGGAGCTGAACACCCTCCAGGCACACAGCACACACACCACATGCCACCCAGACCGGCCAGGATCTGCCTTCTTGTGCCCCTGGGGTCTCTGCGGGCCAAACCTGTCCGGTCTGCACCACGCATCAGTTTGTCCCGGAACCTTCTGCCCACACGCACGAGGGCAAGCAAGGAGGCGTGGAGTGGCAGGCCGTGTTGCTGACAGGCTGTGGCTGTGTCTTCCAGTTTCCCGGTTGGAGGAACGAGAGTCAGAGATGAAGAAGGAGTACAACGCTCTGCACCAGCGACACACAGAGGTAGGTGCCTGGCCATGACCCACACACAGGAACGTGGCCGCAGCCTGGCAGCTGCGCATGCCTGCTGGCCTTGGCTGGCCTTTCTGGCCTTTTCTTTCTGGTTTCTACTGCCCCAGCCAGAAAGCTGTCGGCTGTGCGCTGGTCAGACTCCACTCCACGAACGTGGCTTCATTGCTGGCAGAGCACTGCCGGCCTGGACAGCACCACGGGCTGGAGGGAGAGACGCCTGGGTCAGCACGGATGACTCACACAGCAGTTTTGTCCTTTGCAGATGATCCAGACCTATGTGGAGCATATCGAGAGGTCCAAGATGCAGCAAGTCGGGGGAAACAGCCAAACCGAGGGCAGCCTGCCGGGGAGGAGGTGAGGCGGGAAGCTGGAGGCCCTGGCCTCTAGTGGCCCCTCATCCCCAGGGTGCTCCGGGGCAGAGGGCAGCCTTTGGAGAGCTGAGTCCACCTGTGACTCAGGGAGGGGTCTGGTCAGAGCATATGGCTGGGGCAGGAGTGTGCACATGGGCTGGGCACCAGAGTGGGGCCGCGGGACGTGGGCCTCCTGCTGGCCGTGTGCAGTCACAAAGGCCCAGGAAATGGGGCGGTCAGTCCTGTTCACTCAGATCCTGTGTTTGTGGATTCACCTACTCACTAAAGTTTGTGGCCTCGACATCAACCCTCGTGGGGCTTCCGCGGTCGTGTGCAGATGGCACAGTGTGTGCAGGATGCGGGCACTCTGGGGCCGTTTGGTGAGGTTGGAAGCCCAGCTCTGGCCCCTATCTGTGGAGCAGCCTCGGGCAGCTCACCAAACACTTGCACACCTCGCTTTCTCCTTTGCAAAACGAAGCAGGTATCCCCCCCAGAGGATTCGGGAATCAAGGTTCAGATTTCTGTGAGACATGGATCTGTGTGTGGGGGCGGCGACTCCACATCCATTGGTCCAGGGCTGTTGGTGACTCTGTGGGCCTTGACCACCTGGAGTCACAAGAGCTGACCGCGTTGGGCGGGGGGCGGGGAGGCCAGGCAGCCGGCGACCCCCACGGGGAGCACATTCTCATTGTGACAGGGCGGCACCAGCAGACTCTGGGGCCCTCGCTTGTCTGAGCCCAGGAGCTCCGCTGCTTTTATCTGCGGGGAGGGCGGCTAACCTGCACCTTCGGTCAGGATAAGACTGGACCACGGTCTCCAAGGGCACAGACTGTCAGCGAGCCTCCCCAGGGTGTTGCCAGCTTGCGGGAGTTGGCCTGTGGGAGACCGAGGTCGTTGACCTGGTCCTGGGGTTGGGGGGAAGGGTACCGACATCCCGAGTCTCTAGTAGGTGGGAAGAGGGGCCAGAGGTTGGGATCCCAGGTCCCACAGACGGAGCTCAGCTCTTGGTCCCTTTCCAGCCATGGCCCCTCGTTCCTGCAGGCTGATGCCTGAAGCCCTGGTCACACCCCACCACCCGCAGAAGCTTTCTCCGGCCTGCTTCTTCGGCGGGTACGCTACGAACAGGTGGGCTCAGGCCTTTCCACTGTGCGTGTCGCTGTCTGGGCCCAGTGGGCAAAGCCGTTGTACCCCGGTGCTCAAGGCGTCAACTTGAAAACAGAAATATGGAACACATGTGTGAAGGCCGGGTGGCACCTGGGAAGGGTGGTGGGGATGGCCACACATTTCTAGACGGTCCCAGGCTTTTAGCGGACGCATCCCTGCTGTGCGCTCAGGCCCTAGAGAAAGGACCACAGGCTGCTGGTAGCAACCCCGCACCAGGTGGGGAGTACAGACCAAACATCTTAAAGGACAGAACTCTGCAGGTGTCGATCCTGAGTCATGACTGTCTGAAGGGGGAAGTAACAGCCTCCCAGCTCCCGGCTCCCAGCTCCCGGCTCGGGAGAGTTTCCCTTGAGTGCACTGCCACGTCCTCACCCCCAGCACACAGAAGCTACCAGGAGGATTTCTGAGTAACTGTACTTGAATGCTGACTGGGGCGGGCAGGGACTCCGTGTTGTTTTCTGTGGAGGGTTAGGCAGGGCCCTCTGAGCGGGGGCTGCAGCGGCTGGGCAGCTTGGGCATCCCTGATGAGTGCTGGGCTTGTGGCCAGTTCCTGAGGGCTGCAGCATTCTGGAACCTTCAAGCTGGTTCCCTGCCAGTTGCTTTTAAGGCCAGGAGCACCTCGAAGGTCACAAAGGAGAGAGTCCAGCGAGAAGGGCCCAGTTTTCCCAGAAGCCAGGGGAGGTGGGCTCTCTGAACTCGGGACTTGGAGGCCCCGAGTGTTCAGGGTCCTAAGTCAGCGTGGCTAGCGCCCCAGACTCCGGGGATGCCACAGAAACAGGTGTCCCCAGAACCTCAGGATGACGTGGGCTCAGCCCAAAGCACAGGTTGCCCAGGCGCCAAAGCCAGGCCCTGAGCATCCCAGGCATTATTAGGGGCTGTCACCGGGGGCCAGGTCAGGCCTTGGTTTCTTCCTGGACGTGGAAGAGGTCTGTGACTGCAGGCTGGGGTTGCTTTCCGTGGATGCTTCCTCGGGCGCCGGAGGCAGGACCTGGTCTGGGAGCCTGCTGTCACCATGGGTCTTGTAGCTCCGTGGCCCTGAGCCAGTCTGGACCGAGCCTGGCACCAGGCCCTGCAGTGCTCCCTGTGCTCAGAGTTGGGTTCCGGCCCATTGTGGCCATCACCCTTCTGATGTCGGGACTCACACTCGAGAGGGGCTGGCTCACAGGGTCCCATCTGGGTCCCCTCTGAGGCTGCACAGCAGCTCTTGGAGGCCATGTGGGTTCTCCTCCTCCCTCAGGGAACAGGTCTGTTCTGCCTGCTGCCTGGCTGTGCCTATTTGTCACTCCTGGGTGTTTCGGGGCCTTCAGTGCCTCCGGGGGTGGCTGTCCTGGTGGGGGCTTTCTCCACACCCAGCCGAGCCCACAGGAGCCCCTTCATTTGCAAAATGGATCCAACGGCTGCCCAGGAGAGGGAGGGGCTCTGGGCCAGATTTCTGCGGAGAGCACCCCAAGGTTGGGGTGCATATGATCAGCATGGTGTCCAGGCCCTTGGTAGTCTGTGATGAGACCTTCCTGAGCCAGAGCACCACTGTGTGCGAGAGATTCCTGACTGCAGGAAGAAAGCACCTGTTCTGTCAGCTGAGACCCTCCGTGGACATGGCCCATCTCCGCCATGTCCCCTTGGCCACGAGGAGGAGAGTGGTCCTGTGGGGGTGACGGCCAGGACAGCACTTGTTTGGGAGGCAGAGGAGTGGTGCTGTGGGTCTGGGCTGCCCCATTGCCCTGCCAGCCCGCCCTCCATGTTTACCTTGCTCACCGGCCCGCGGAACCGGCCGCCGTTTGGGACTTAGGCTCGTGCCTCCCCTGCAGCCGCTTCCCTGAGGCCCAGACGTTCTGAGGGCGCTCTGTGCGTGTCTGGCTGCCCCAGGACCTGTTTCTGGGTGAGCAGACAGCAGCCTCCACCCAACATTTCCAGGGAACGTTGGCCTTTGTCACCAGCGCTGCTGCATCTGTGGCCCCGCCATCCTGGCCTGCTTCTGTGGGCTGTCCCCTCTCCCGCCACAGCTCTTTGGGGAGAAATAAGTATGTCCGCCCAGCTTCCTAGTTCAGTCTCCCTGGCTCCTGCCGACAGGGCCTCATCCTCAGCACTGGGAGCTGCTGATCACCGCCAAATCCAGACAGGCGTTTCCCTTCACTCCTGGCCTGGTTTTCTCAATTTGTGTGTCTTTAGAAACTGGTTAGTGTGTGTGGGCCCACAAACGTGAGCGTGTGTGTGCCTGGCTGCGCACGTGTGCTGGGGTTCTGGGAGAGGACCCTTGCCCCGTACTGAGTGTGCATGCAAAGCCACGGGCCGGCTGCTCAGCGCAGAGCTCTTGTGTCTGAGTGCCCTCTGTCTGTCGCGTGCACATGTCTGCATATCTCCACGTGTGTTTGTCTGCGTGGCGCGGAGCCCACCGCCGCACACACTTGCCCTCCACGTGAGCACATGTGACCTGTGCCCTCTAATGCTGTCTTCTCGTCTCGCCCCCTGTGCTGTTGCCACTATGTGCTGTCCCCGTGTCTGTCACTGCCCCGCAGCCCTCGCCAGTCGTGGAGGAAAAGGTAAAGTCTGGGCCAGCATTCATGCTCTGTGCAGGGGCGCTCGGGATGCTCTGGGGTTCAGGAGAGTCGGTCCTGCTGGTAGTCTTTAATTATAGGCCCAGGGCTCGTCCTCGACCCGCTCGACAGATTTCTCTGCAGTGATATTATGGATCACAGACTCTGGGTGTGGCGCTTAGAGGCCAGGCAGCAGACGCAGAGGGCTGGACTCAAGTCCCCAAGACAGCCTCAGAATAGGTAGCGGCGCAGGGGCCCCCGCCCGGCAAACATCCATGGTTGCAGATGGGCCCTCGGGCCTGAAGCCTTGGGTTGGTGCTGCAGGGAGGCGGTGGGCACGGGTGGAGACCCTGCACTCTGGCGTCAGACGGACCTGGGCTCACAGTCGGCTCAGTCACTCCGAGTACTGGCCCGGAACCGGCGTGTGCCTGTGACCCTTGCAGGCAGCCTGACCTCTGCAGGCGGCGTGACTCCCTCGGGCTGTAGCTTCTGGACGAGCATGGCATCTCCCAAAGGAGCAGCGGGATGTGACAAGGGGACACTGTGGCCGAGCTCTGGATGGGCAGTGCCCCACACGTGCCCCAGGGCTTATGGAGCAGGCCACGCATGGCTCTGTGAGGAGCAGAGAGAGAAGATGAGGCTTGATTCCTGGGGATGATGCCCATTGCAGGAGAGCAGCCTGGCTGTCTCTGGACGCAGTGTGTGTCCATGCACACAGCTCTGGAAGCGGTGACAGGCACGCGTCCCCCCCGCTGTCCTTTGAGGCAGGACGCTCACACTCTGCCCCTTGCCTGGGGCCAAGGGCCCCGCTGTGCATTTCTTCTGCAGTGGAGCTGGGCCCCAGGAGAGGGGTTCCCGCACCGGCACTGGGAGCCCAACAAGGAAGAGTGAGCGAAGGACGTGCCCGGGAGCCTCGGGGGAGCAGACGCTGTGGCTCTGGAGGCCAGCCCCTCCTCCAGGGATGTGCTAACCACGTGGCCACTGGTGCCTTCCCAGACACCCGGGACCAGGCAGGCTGCGGCGGAGGGCAGTCTGCGGGGGCAGAGCCTCGGGGCCTGCTGAGGTTTTGATGCACCTGCAGACGCAGAGCTCCCTAACTTGGTGCCTTTCTTAGGGTCTGAGCGTCTTTACCGGTCAGGTGACCAGCTGAGATGTGCCTGAGAACGCATCTTCTGTTGGGGACAAGGGCTGAGTGAGGCGCCTGCGATTGTCCACAGGAAACTAGCTTCCTGGGTGGCCTAGGCCCTGACGTGCAGAGGTGCCGGCGGCTCCAGCCCCTCGAGAGCACAGTGCTCTTCTGGTGCTGTCCCTGGTGCCGTCCCTGCCACAGACCAGCTCCCGGGACAGCACAGCCCGGTCCCAGCTCTGCGGGAGGCAGCATCTTGCTGAACAGGACGCACCAGCCAGCCTCGGACCAGACAAAGCAGGACTCTGGCTCAGCCTCTGTGTTCTCCTCCTGCTTCATCCCAGCCCTGGCCAGCCCCCAGAACCACATGGGGGCCCCAGCCAGAGAGCCCCCACCTCCCAGGGTCATGCTTCATGAAGCTGCCCGCCCGGCTGTAGGAAGTTCTCGTGGACCGTGGCTGCTCCACTCTTCCAAGCACCGCAAGGAAGCTGCCCACCTTCCCTCTCCAGAGCGGTCCAGCCTCCAGACCTGGCTGTCTGGGAATCCTGAGGAAGCATCCGCCACTCCTCGCACTGCAGTCCCTGGGGGTCGAGCTCTGTGTGTGGGGCTCTGATGCTTGGCCACAGCAGCTCTGAGCAGCGCGGGCTGTCGGGTGGACGACCGTCTCTGGGTGTGCTGCGTCCGCCCCGGGGCAGCGCAGGTACTGGCTGGGCTGCGTACCACCTGGCCCCCAATCAGAAGCCCCCGACGGGGCGTTTCCTCAGGGACTGAGCCTAGCAGGCAGCTTCGGGCTCCATCCTGACTCCAGGTGACCTGCATTCCCCGTCTTCTGGCACACCTTTGAAAGAGCTCCCCTCTGGGGTCCGTGCTCCCTAACGACCGGGAAGAACCGCATGGAGCAGGAGAAAGGGGCCCTGTGGGCTGTAAAGGACATGACACCAGCAGCAGGATGGGGCCCCTCTTTACTCTGCACGTCCAGGCGGACGTTTTACCCTGAGGAGAGCTCACGGAGGAACAGTAAAGGAGTCGGGTGGGGAACAGGGAGCAAAGAACAGAGCTGAAGGGTTGATTCCTGGGCTCCATGTAGGAAAGACCGTCATGGTAAACGTGGCCACTCAGGAGCACTCTGTGCTGGCCTCGATGCCGAGGGGCCTGCTGCTGGCACTGCCATGGGATTTCTTAGCCCACAGAGCAGCTCTCTGTAAAGTCTAACCAAAAACGACAAGTCACAGTGGACCAAAGGGGAAGGGTCCCTTAGGCCTGCAGAGCAGCTGAAGTGCCCCTGAACACGGGAACAGGTTTGGGGACACAGGAGCCGTAGCTCGGCACGGGCAGCCCCTGTGCAGGCCGGCTGCCCCGGAGCTCACGCCCCGCCCCACACACCGGGCCCTCATCCAGAGCAGCTCGGTCTGCAGGGCAGGCCCCCGTGCGTCCAGAAAGCCTCCAGTTCTCGAGCTGTGAGCCCCGTCTAACGTCCGCTTCCTCCCTCTCTCCCTCACATTTCAGCAGGAAGGAGCGCCCCACCTCTCTGAATGTCTTCCCCCTGGCCGACGGCATGGTACGTGCACAGATGGGGGGCAAGCTCGTGCCTGCGGGGGACCACTGGCACCTGAGTGACCTCGGCCAGCTGCAGTTCACCTCCAGCTACCAGGTTTTGTAGCCGTGCTGTGGAGTGAGGGTCCCTCCCTG
This sequence comes from Leptonychotes weddellii, assembly GCF_054177405.1. Taxonomy (NCBI): domain Eukaryota; kingdom Metazoa; phylum Chordata; class Mammalia; order Carnivora; family Phocidae; genus Leptonychotes; species Leptonychotes weddellii. The sequence continues at coordinate 34,552,973 of NC_138373.1, read as the reverse complement.
TCACCCATGCTCATTCAGGAAGCGTCTTTGTGTACAACCCTTTGCAGCTTCCCCTGCACCCAGGGTAGTGGGGCTGCGCGCGGAGGTGTGCCAGCACCTGAGGAAAGCACCAGCCCGGGAGGCGGGGCCTCACACGGGGCCTTGGGGCCTCTGCAGCCAGGGCGTACCCGTCTGTTCGGGCTGAGCTGAGCCTTTGTTCTGGGGCACAAGCATGTCTGTCCCCCAGACCCGCCCCAGAGGACCAGCCCCGAGGCCACCCTGGGCGCCATCCCAGAGCGTCTTGCGTTGTGGTGTCTGAGGTTTGCACGCCCACTGGAGACAGTAGGGTGAGGGGCCAGTATCTCCCCTCTAGCCTGCTGCTACCTTCTTATCTGTGCTATCGACGCTGGGTCTCTGAGTTTGGGGGCGGTGGCTGTCCTGGGTGTGCGCAGCTAACCAGGGAGTGCAGTGCACCCCTCAGCGGGGGCCCCCCAACAAAACCAGGGGCAGGCACTTTCCCTGGCCCGCCACTCGATCATGGCCCCTGGTCACTTGTGGCCAGTGTTGGTCTGTGAGCTCAGCCCTGCCTTCGCCAGACAGGCTGTGGCCGCATCGCCAGGTAAGGATGCTGCCCTTGGGGCTGGAGGAGGTGACCCTAGGCCTGGGGCACTTCCCGCAGAGCCCGTGGGAGGTCGCCTGCGGAAGGCAAAGCACCTGGGCCTCCAGGCCTGGCCAGGCCGGCAGATGTGGGGCCTGGACTTCTCCCGAAGCTTCTTCCTGCTGCAGCTTGTGGCTGACTATCCCTCTGTCCCTGGGTGTCCAGCCTGCCTGCAGGAGGTGGCTGCAAGCTGCCCACTCTGTCAGAAAGTGGCCCCACTCGCTTCAGCTTTTGTTCCAGACAGTGAGCATGTCTCTGCGACCTCTGACCCCGCCCCCATTATGGGCCGCCCTGCCTGTGTGCAGGGCCGGCGGGAGGCTGGGGCTCCTCCACACACTTGCTGGGAGAAGCCGCAGGGGCCCCCCCGAGGCCGGGTGCTCAGAGCCCTGCCTCCTGCCTGTGGCCAAGCCAGCTTTCTTCCCGTGTCTCTTCTTTCTCCTGCCTCGTCGTCCAAAGTAGTCTTGCTTTTCATCCCACTGTTTTATGTTTCAGTTTGTAGGTGTGTTTGATTTGATTTTTTTAATTATGTTTTAAGTTCTTTTTATTTCATGCTCTAGGTTTTAAGGTCTTTCTAATTTCTTAATTTTTTTTTTGTTGTTTTTTGTTTTGTTTTTTGTTTTTATGTGCTGTATTTTCAGTGTTTTAACCAAACAGTTGTGGCTACTCATGGTGAGGAATGACTGCTAAGAGTTTGGGTACTTTGCATTTGGAGGTCACTGCCACACGTTGGTGTTTAGGAGGTTGAGAGGTTTGCCGCTAGGTAAGTGGTGGCCAGGGGAGCGTCCCGCGGGTAGGTGGCGGCCTGTAGGGTCAGAGAGAGCCAGGGACTGGGGGAGGCCTGGCCGTGCCGCACGGTTCCCCTCGGTGACTTCTGGGGTCAAGGAGGCCCACTGCGATCCTGCAGACCCGAGTTTGCCAAGCACGGACAGGCCGGGAACCGGGAACCGTGGCCTTGAGGAAGGTGGTCCAGAAAACGTATCGTTCTGAGAGGCGTGAACTCACATACTGGGCCTCCCCCAGCCCTCGCCAGACTTCCCTGTGCTTCTGGTCTCCTGCGGCCATCTCTCCTTGAGGGCTGGCAACAGAGGCATCCCCTTGCCTGTGGGATGCCTGGGAGCCTTCGCTGTGTGGGGCAGACAGACCACCTCATCACAGAGGCTCTTAGGAAGGGATTTTTCCTTCTCAAATTGGCCTTAGGCTGTAGATGCCAAGTAGAAGAGGCTTGTACCGGGGTGCTTCTAGGGGGAGAGGCACAGGCTATTACGCTGGGCATACCACCTCGGCACAACAACAATCTGGGCTGGTTCTCAGCTCTGGGGGCCGTCCGGGGACCTGCAGGACAGTGAGCAGACATTCCCCGCCTATACCCACTGGACGCCAGGAGCGCCCACCGTCCCCAGTCATGACAGCCACAAATGTCCCCGACATCGCCAAGCATACCCTAGGGACACGGTGGGCCTGATTGTGGAATAGTGAGAGTCCTGGCAGAGAAGTGTGAGGGGACCGTTAGATGAAGCCAGACATGGCCATCCCAGGCCCTGGCCTGACGCTGACCACATGGGTCAGGAAGTGGCAGGTGTCAGGATTCCCAGCCAGCTTGCTCTTCACGAGAGCCTGGTCAGCCTTTCCCAGGTGAAGGCGGGTATAGGTTGGTCCCAGCGTGCGTCCAGCTTTACGGAGAGGGCCAAACATCCCCTGCCATCAGCTCCTCCCCTGCGAGAAAGAGCTCCCGGAAGCATCCCTTCCATGGAAACCACGTGACCCAGTGCTGTGGGCTCCTGGGGTGTGCACCAGGAGCTGCAGCCCCTCCTGAGGCCGTGCCCCTTCTCCACACCCCAAGAGGGTAGCAGGGTGTGCGGGGGCTGCTGCCCACTGAGGACTGAATCGGGGTGAGTCAGGTCGTGAGTGTTAGTAGACGAGTGGGCCACTTCATGGATACTGTCCAATGGTTTCACGAGGAAGGACTGTGGGAGAAGAGTGGCTTTGTTTCCCGTGCTGTACTTACTCACGTAGGGTGTATTCTCTCCAGGGAGACTCTGGTTTTGGGGGGTTTTTTTGTTTTTTTTAAAGACTTTTTTTTTTTTTTAAGTTATTTCCACACCCAACGCGGGGCTCGAACTCACTACCCCGAGATCAGGAGTTGCATGCTCCACCGTCGGAGCCAGCCAGGCACCCCTCCAGGGAGATGTTTAAGGTCAACAGTTGATTGCAGTTTTTAATAATCTGGTCTCGGAATGTTTTAAGGATGACCCATTCTCTGGAAGTGGGACTCCAGTTTGATTGCATATACATAGCTACGTAGGGCAGACCTTGAGGTCCACTTGAGCCGTGGGGGTTAAGAGTTACACATCCCCTGGTGTCTCCGTGTTTGGGAGGTCGACGCCCCTTCCCAGGCCCAGACTGGCCCCAGGTCAGGAAGCAGGAGACCTTAGCAGCCGGCCGCAGCCCAGACGGCTTGATCAGAAGGCATGCTCAGCCTCCTCCCTGGTCCCCATTTAGAGCCCTCTGCCCAGCCCTGGCACACCACTTGTTTCTGACCACCCCCTGGCTGCAAAGGGTTGCTTGCCATGTTCGTGTAGCTTCATGTCCATCACGCGCGGCATCGGCGGGCTGCCCGGAGCTCGCAAGCTAACAGCCCCAAGCCAAGCCCTTTAAATAATAAAGTGTCAGCGGCCTCCGGAAACCCAGAGGCAGCGGCTGGGTGAACCCAGGGACTAGGCCAGAGGAGTGGGCCGGACAGGAGAGCAGGGGTCCCCAGTCCCCTCCAGTCCTGGCTCAGGGTGCTGTTTTATCGTGGCCAGAGAAGTCGAGTGAGGGGGCCTCACGGAGGTGGCCGAGGCCCCGCTGACCCTGCACGGTGTGCGTCACCGGGAGCCTCGGGGGCGTGCCGACCCACATGGCGAGCTTCGCCCTTCCCTGTGTTTGGCCCTAGTGTCCGCAGGATGAGATGTCCGAGTCAGGCCAGTCTTCGGCGGCTGCCACACCCAGCACCACGGGCACGAAGTCCAACACGCCCACGTCCTCTGTGCCCTCGGCCGCCGTCACGCCGCTCAATGAGAGCCTGCAGCCCCTGGGGGACTACAGCGCCGGCACGAAGAGCAGCAAGCGGGCGCGGGAGAAGCGCAACAGCCGCAACATGGAGGTCCAGGTCACGCAGGAGATGCGGAACGTCAGCATAGGTGCCGCGCCGGCCCGCGGGCTCCCGGGGCTGTGGTGGGGAGGCCGAGCGAGCCACTCATCCACCTGCCCCTGCTGGTCCAGCCCCCGCTGCCCCGCCCCTCCCCTGCTGGCCTCACCCCCCACGCTGGTCCCGCGCCTCCTTGCTGGCTCCGCCCCCTCCTGCCCCTGCTGGTCTCCCCCTCCACCCCCGCTTTCCCCCATCCCGCACCGCTGCCCCCCCGTGAGGTTTCCCTTCCAAATAGGGATCTTGGTTCCGGCAGATGTATCAGTCGGCTCATGCCGCACTAAGAAACATCGCAGACCGGGTGTTTTAAGCCACAGACATTTGCTTTCTCACAGTCCTGGCAACCAGGAGTGAGCAATCCGGGTGTCGGGGTGTCGGGGCTGGCTGGTTCTCTCGAGGCCTCGCTCCTGGGTGTGCAGACAGCCGCCTCTCCGTGTGTCCTCAGCCCTTTTTCTTACAAGGACACAGTCGGATGTGGCCTTATTTTACCCACACCTCTTTAAAGGCCCCATCTCCAAATGCAAGTCACACGCTGGGGCCCCAGGGACTACGACTTCAACATGTAGATTTGAGGGACACACTTGGCCTCTGGCAGTGCACCCCAGTCATCCCGCAGACACACTCAGTACAGGAGGGATGGAGGAGAAGCAGGATATCTGGTCTGTTCATCGGAAATCATGAAAAAGAGCCGTGGTTCTGGGGGATGGGCCCCTGCTGGCCATCAGCCAGGGAGGAGCCCTTTCCTGATGGTCCCTGGCTGGTGGTGGTCTAGTGTGGGGTCTCCAGACATGGGGCCGGAGGGTGGGCATCCCCCCTCACCCTGGGGTTCCTGTGTGTCCCCCCAGGCATGGGTAGCAGTGATGAGTGGTCTGATGTTCAAGACATTATCGATTCTACACCAGAGCTGGACATGAGTCGGGAACCCCGCCTTGATCGCACGGGCAACAGGTACTCACTGAGGCTGGGGTCCCAACGGGCTCCGTGTTCACTGTGGGTGTTGGTGCCTTCGGCAAAGGTGTCCCCTGTAGCGTTGCACAAGCAGTGTTGGCATTGAGCGGCCCCGTGGGCGGTGTTGGAGGGTCCCCACCTGCCGCCCGTGAATGCTGCCCCCTCACCCTGAGCTCCCCGGCTGCATGTCCTCACAGCCCGACCCAGGGGATCGTGAACAAGGCTTTTGGCATCAACACTGACTCCCTGTACCACGAGCTGTCGACTGCGGGGTCAGAGGTCATCGGGGATGTGGATGAAGGAGCTGACCTGCTAGGTAAACTCAAGTCACCCCCGGGACCCCAGGGCCTCGGGCTTGCTTTTGTTGGTTTTGTTGTAATGAAAGCAAAGTCTCTGTCAGTTGCAAGCCAGGAACTTCTTTTTACAGTTTCATTGAGAGGTAGTTCACATATCATAAAACATATCCACATAGAGTATAAAGTTCAGCAGGTTTTAGGGTGCTCACAGAGCTGTGTTACTTTCTAATTTTAGAACCTTCTATCCCTCTGAAAATAAAACCATGCCCTTGAGCACTCAGCCTAGGCAGTGCACTTTCTAGCAATTCTGCTCCTCAAGGAAAATGCCTGGACAGGGTCACTGCCCGTCTGCGAGCCTGCGGTCACTCCCAGAAGTCCCTGCACCTGGGTCGGTAACGGGTGCAGAGACAGTCCCTTGTGTGGGCTCACTCCGGGTCCTTCCTGTCCTGGGACGGGCATCAGGCATGCTGGGCGTCTGCTGGCAGGGCTCCGAGGCCAGGCTGCGGCCCTCAGCACTGCAAGCGGGAAATGGGATGCTCTGGACTGCATTCAAACCGCACCCGCCCCCCCCACCCGCCCTGTGACCTTTTGTCCAAAGCCAGGCTGCAGGACAGGAGCTCCGAGACCTTGGAGCTGCACTCAGTCCCCTCCTCCTGGCGAGGTAGGCTCCGGGGCCAAAGGTGGCTGTGTTGCCAGGGGATCAGTGGTTCCGTTTCGCCCTCTCCCCACGCCACGTCCACAGAGGTGGCTCGCGGGGAGGGGTGCTCCCCATTTCTCATGGCTCAGGCGGGAGCAGAAGCTGGAGCCAGGGCTGATGCCTCAGTGAGGGGAGGTGCCTGCAGGCGCTGTGGCCCGCATGTGGCTGCTGCACATGGCCACCTGCTGCCCGAGGAGGCGGAGCTGCCTCGCATCCAAGAGTTTTTACTGCCAGCCTTCCTGCTGTTGTTCCTCTCCTCTGATTAAGGTGTGGGGACCTCCCAGGAGCCCAGTTCCCCGTGGCGACAGCGCCAGCAACATCTTGTGCCTGAAATGGAACTTTTTTCAGCCAGTTTTTAAATTGTGGCAAAATACACATAATATGAAATTTACCTTCTCGCTGACGTTTGAGTGTGCGGCTCAGTGTGATAAAGGATGTTGGCCCTCGTTGGTGAGACCAGGAACATGAGCAGGAGGCCTGCCTTCGGCAGTGTGTGTTTCTTTTTGTTGTTTTTTTTTTTTTTTAAGATTTTATTTTTATTTTTTTACAGAGAGACAGTAAGAGAGGGAATACAAGCAGGGGGAGTGGGAGAGGGAGAAGCAGGCCTCCCGCTGAGCAGGGAGCCTGATGCGGGGCTCGATCCCAGGACCCTGGGATCATGACCTGAGCTGAAGGCAGATGCTTAATGACTGAGCCACCCAGGCGCCCAGGCAGTGTGTGTTTCTAATGGGATTTTTCTCATAAGTTTTGTAAAAACATATATTTAAAAATAAACAGAAACTTAACATTCAAAAAAAATTTACTTAGGGGAAATATTGTGACATCCTCCCACTCCCTTTATGGGGTTCAGATAATCCTATGTATCTTCTAATTTTTATTTTTGGAAAAGCAATACATGTTTCTAGTAATATTCAAATAATATCAGAAACTGCCAAGAAGAGAGTAAAAGCCACATGATTCCCCGCCCATGCCATGATGAGTGTTTTAATATGTTGGTGCACCTTCCTGGGCACCACAGCACACACATGTATGTGGGGTGTGGGTGTCAGGTCACATCTGTCCTCCTCTTTGTGGGCGATGTCACCATTTCCCTGACCCACTGATATTCCTCCACACATTTCCCTTCACGGGACTGTAAATTCCTCCACTCTCTTGGTCCTGAGTTTTGCTGTCTGGACTTCTTTAGGACAGATTTCTAGGGTGGGAGCCTCCAGGTAAAGGTGTGGGCTCCCGAGAGCGGCCACACACTGCTTTCCCAGATGGGGCTGCGTCAGGGCTCTGCTTGAGATTGCGCTCACAGCTGCAGGAGCCCAGCCTGGCTGGCCTGCAGGCACTGGACCCGCCGGGCTGGGAGGGGCATGGGAAGGAACGTGCCTCAGGAGGATTCACGCACCGGGACGAGGCTGTAGTGGGTAGCCGTGCATGCTCTGTGTGTCCACGAAGGAGGACCTTTCTGCCGGGGCCCACCTTAGAGGCTATGTGGGTCAGAGGACACCGCCCAGCAGGCCACCACGCACTCCTGAGCATTTGAGGGTCTGATAAGAGATTACAGCCTTTTCCTTAGGAAAACACATAGGCACCCAGCAGCTTGCATTTCCGTGCCAGGGTCTGCAGGCCCAGCCTCACACCAGCCTCCAGCTGCTTATGTTCCTGGCCATAAGCAGCTGGAGGCATCCCGAGATATGTTCACGGGCGGGAAACGGAATGTAGGGGAGGGGGCAGAGCCGGAGTCCACCGGACCTTGTACCGTGGCCAGTCTCATCTCAAGATTCCACCCTCAACATGGTCACAGAAAGAGTCTCGCCAGCGTTGGACGTGCTCGGCCACCTTTCATCCAGGGTTCCACTGCTGTCCCCATGTTATGGAGGAAGAAACAAAGTCAGGGAGGGCGGGATGAAGCAGCAGGGTCAGGACTGAACCCAGGTCCAACCTAGAGCAGGAGCCCCGACTGACCACCTGCTCCGCCTTCCGTCACAGCTCTTGGGATGGAATATGCCATTCAGTTCACCTGCTCCAAGTGCACGGTCCTGTGTCTTTGAGCACTTTGAGCAAATTCAGAGTCAAGCGGTCATCATCACATTAGAACATTTCAGCCACAGAGGAAACCTGTGGACAGTCCCACCCCTCCTCCCGCCCCAGCCCCTGGCAGCCACTCCTCTGCTTCTGTCCTGCACAGTGGCCTCCTCTGGGCCATACCAGTGGTCCTCCTCCATGTGGCCTCTCCTTCAGCATGACGCCTTTGAGGTTCGTGCATGTCGTGGGAGGTGTCAGAGTCGCGTTCCTTCTTACAGCTGAGTTCTGCGTTGCACGGGTAGGCCACACCTCATCCATCCATTCGTCCACAGATGGCCATGTGGGTCATTTCCACTCTTGGCCATAGTGGCCGATGCTTCTGCTACACTTCTGGTCCCTCACATGGTTCTACAGGATTGCCAGAGCTGACCAGCCTCCTTGCTGCCCAGTGACTCGGGGTAGCCTGCCTGTCGGTCCATCCCATTGGCCGCAGTCTCCCACCTCGCCCAGCGGCTCCAGGTCATGGGGCTGTCCCCTCCCTGCCATCTTCAGGGCTGCAGGGTGCGTCTGGTGTCACTCCAGATGCCACTTTCATAGAGAACCTACATCAACGGTGATGGGAGGAAAGAGTGGCGAACCAGCAGCGCACGTCAGTAAGCTTGACCTGCAGGCCACGTTGACTGAATCGGGAATGGGGTCATGACTCCTAGGCAGATGTAGGACGGCTCCTGGAGTGGAAGTGATGTCTGCTGAATGTCCTGGGGGCACTTCCCTAGAACACAGAGCGCCTGACACGACCTTCTCATGAGAAGACCTAACCCATGCATCTGCTAGGTCTTTGTTCCGAGAAAGTGGAAATCGGAATCCTTCTGTCATAGGGTGACAGGGCATGAGTCACTGTGCTCAGCATGTCCACTGGAATACCCTGCATGGGCACCGCTTCATTCTGGCTGGAATGAGCCCCATTCTTGGGAGTGAAGGAGCCTCCCAGAGCCTCAGGCCGGCAGCCCCGAGTTTAGAAGGGATCAAGCGCTGTGGCACTCTGCTGATGGGGCGCTGACGGAGGAGCCCCCCCTTCATCTGGCAAGGGGGAGGAAGGAGATGGGCTCAGCTGCAGGCCCCGGCCCATCCCTGTTGTCTGGCTCAGCCGGGGTAAGCCTCAGGATGGGAGTCCTGGTCCCCCACCCCCATACCTGTGGAAAAGCTGTGCACCTGACCCTATGTTCCCCAGTGGGGCTGCTACACGGAGAAGCCTGGGGCTGGCGGGGGGCTCTGGTAGTCTCCGTTCTACAGCTATTTTTGCCATGGAAAGGTGCTGTGGTTTCGGATCGGCTGAGGGCAGCATCCTTCAGCGCTCCACGTGCCTGCATCAGCTGTTCCCCGTGCCTCTCCGCACTTGGACTGTGAATTCATTTAGCAAGAAGGGAGGAAGGAAAAAGACCCTGGAGAGGCAGGTCTCCTTATGTTTCACTGAACTCCTGCCACCACTTGCCAGACACACCATTATTTGAGAAATCTCCAAGAAAGCAAGGCCTTGCCTCCAGTCGAAAGAGGACAAGCCATCGAGCGTGAGGCCACGGTTGGTCCCAGAGGTGCCGCGCTGCACCCCTGACAGTGGGCCTCTCGGAGCTGGCCTAACTGGGGAGTAAGGGAATTCATCCTTGGTGACCACTCAGTGCGAGCTGGAGTCTAGTGGGCAGCTCCGGCGAGCCCATGCGAGCCCATGCTAGGGCGATTGTGTGCCCCCTTTACAAATGAGGGAACTGAAGAGAAGCCGGGCAACTGGACTTAGAATCTGAAGGGCTGCACAGGCCGGCGGGCCGTGCATTCTCTGCTGCGCTGCCCTCACGTCACAGGTCCTGCCCACGTGGCAGCCAGACCTAGAACGTGTGTAGAAATAACCTTGAGAAAGAGACAAACCTATGTGAACAAAATTAGGAAAAACGACTGAAGAGCAGAGACCTCAAAAACCGAGACCTGCAGGCTGAGCTCCGTGAGCCTTCCCGTGATTCGCAGAGCAGTGTGTGGTTCCAACGTAAATTCACTTTATGAATGGATTCTGAGGATCATCCAGGAGAGTAGACGTGAGAGTAGCCCAGAAATATCTGAGAAAGAACAAGGCTGCAGGGTTGCCCGATGTTCCAGGCATGAAAGCGTTTACAAAGGTGTGACCAGCAAAGGCTAAGCCGGGGCGGTGACAAGATTGTGGCCCCATGAGTTCCTGGTGAGAGCCGCAGCCATGTGGGGACTCGGGTAGGACAGACGCAGCACTTCAAGCCACGGGAAATATGGTGGATTCATGGAGTGTTCCCCTGGTGGGAAATGAAGTCTGGTCCCCACCTCCACCGTACACAAGACTTATAGATGGATTGAAGATCAGAACATAGAAATGCAAGGACGCAGAGCTGGAAGAGTGGCGGAGATCATATTGGTGATCTGGGCCTCCCTGCTGGGCCACGGCCATAGAGGAAAATACTGACCAGTGTGAGGCACGCAACTTCAGGAAGATACGTTGTTTCCAACCCAGGGTGGTCTGCAGCGTTTACAGAAGTGGGAGTACAATAGAACGTGGGCGGAGGGTAAAATAGATTCACGGAAGATACCAACAAACATACCAAAGGACGCTCAACTTCAAGAACAAACCAGAACTGAAAAGGGAACGCGGAGATAACTCCTCAAAAGATCCACAAAAACGAAGCAGGTTGCTGCCGCGCCCCTCCCCGGCCAGCAAGTGGCGGTGCAGCCGGCAATGTGGGGCAGTGGCTGGCCCACCGGGCCAGAGGGGACAGGGTCAGGCAGGGCCTGCCTGTGTGGGAAAGCACTGAGCGCCCGGTAAGTGATGGGACAGGGCGCTGCAGGAGGTGAGCTCCGATCTCCGGTGCAGAGCATCCCGGGACACGGGTTGGGGGGCGAAGCACCTCACACAGGAGGATGGCTAGCATGGTTGTGATTTTGTTCTATAAATGCTGATGTTTATCCAGAAGGAGTTCCGAGAAGATCAGCTGTTGACGGTGGCTGCCCTGGGAAGGAGCGAGGACAGAGGGTGCTGGTTTCTTATTTAAATTCCGACAGCAAACTATATACTTTGGCGTTTAAGTCAAGTGACTTCATACTGTCGCTTCTGTGGGAAGTGACCACATAGAACGGTAGTGTTGCAGCCCATCTCCTGCTGGGTAGCGGAGAGGAGTTTGGACCCCAGTGAGGAAGGCACTGCCAGCCCCACATGCCCGCCGCCCCCGCCGCCCGCCCTCCTACTCCGTCCCTGCCAGCTGGCCCTCACTCCCTTTTGTCTTTGCCCAGCCTTCACCTGAGGCTGCATACTTCCCAAAAGACCCGAGCTGGCTGGGGCCTGTAAGGCCAAGCTCATGCACTCTGGGGAGGGCGTCTTGAGCCTGGATGCCCTGGACACCCTACCCCACCCACGCACGCACACACCCCACCCCCATGCACATGCACACATCCCATGCTTGCAATGCACGCACACACATCTCACACACCTGCACACACACATACCCCATGCACACACATGCATGCTCACACATGTGCCCCCACACATGTACCCCACTCACATGCATGCACACACCTCACCCCACACATGCACATACGCACACATGTGCCCCACTCATGCAATGCACACATGTATCCCACACATGTACATCACGCACACACGTATCTCACGCACGCACATGCCACACACCCCACACACATACTCCACGCACACAAATGTACCCCATGCATGCGCACGTACCCCACACATGCATATGCACGCACGCACATACTCCATGCACGCACATGTACACACACACATATAACCCACACATGCATGCACATATGTACTTCACACACACACATGAGCACACACAGACCCCTCACATACATACGCACACCCCCCACCCCCACGCATGCAATGCATGCACACACATACCCTATGCACGCACACACGCACATGCACACACACGTACCTCATGCATGTACACCTCACACACACACATACTCACACGTGCACATGTATGCACACACACATACCCCACACACGCACATGCACACACACCACACCCATGCGCGCTCTCACCTTCCCGGGTGTCAGCTGCAGAGGCTTTGCCCTCCTGAGGGCCGAGCAGGTGTGGGGCCCAGCACTCTGGGTCTCTGTCTTCCTATAGGGTTGCCGTCCCCAGTGGGATTTGTCACCCACAGGCCCGGTGACATCTGCTTGTATTCTTTCATGCCTTTCAATACAGAGATGGCTGCTTGATGTTGCTTTTTTTTTTTTTTAATAAGAATCTCTTTATTTTGTTGATTCCAGTCACCCACTGACCTTTGTCACTTCCTTTCCCCCGTCTCTCTGTGCTTCACTGGACACGGCCCCAGGGGAGTTCTCAGGTGCGTATCTCTGCTGTCTGTCTGCGCCTTTGCGCCCCTCCCCCCATGGCAGCATCCAGCTGGACTGGGCAGCATCCTTGGGACACTCCCTGCTGCTGTCCAGTCACCACTGGCTGTGCAGCCCGTCCCCTCCTGGTCCCTTTCCAGGCCACTAAAGGCACACGTGCTTTTGCTCACCAGCCTCCTGCCGCTCGGAAGCTTATTTTTGGCTTGCCCTACTAGCCCACTGACAATGGCCTCAACCCTGTCCTTCCAGAGGCCGACAGTCCCCCAGGGCCATTTCTTACGGTTCTCCGGAACCATCAGAAGCATAGGACAGTTTGACTGGATGGGACTGCAGGCCCAGTTGTGTGGCATCTACCCTCTGTCGGGTGCACCCCGGAAGTCGGGAGTCCTCTTCCCACATGGCAGAGGACTCTGCTCCTGCTTTCTTGCTGTGTTCCCATCAGGAGGGCCTGAGCCCCCAGCCCACCCACGTGCACCCACCCGGTGTGCTCAGAGGCACGCCAGGTCCCCTCATTTTGCAGAGACTTGCCCCCTAACCCCCATCCCTCCTGGCCCAGGAGTTGGGTGCATTGCTTAACCCTCCACCTCACCGCCCAGGTGCTCTTGACCTGGTGGTCTCCTGTGCAGCCCCCAGGATACACTTTCCAGACGGAGGAGCCTGCCTCTCCCGTCCCTCTCCAGTGTGCACCCCGAACCCAGAGACAAGTAGCCCTAGCGGACCGCCCCCCTGCTGCTCACACAGGCTTAATGCGCTTGTTTTTTCTCCCTTCCCTCTCCCTGCCGCCCTGGTCGCCCGGCTCCCGTGGGACTGGGACGGCTCTCCTAGTGCGCCATGATTTCTTTGGTAAGGCCAAGGCCCCGTTTCAGTTCGTGTTTCTCCCGTTCCTGCCTTTCTCTGTGTGCCTCACACCTTCTTTGTGCTTCATGAGCTGTTTGCTTTGCTCTGCATGGTGGGGGCGGTGGTGGGGTCAGCAGGGGCCACAGGCTCTCCTAGCTCCTGGCCCCCGGGGTGGGGGTGGGGCTCGAGCCCTGACTCCCCAGCATCCTCCCTCAGAGCAGACCCTTGACAGGCCAAGGGGGCGGGAATGGAGACAGCAGTTAGAACCCTCGCTCAGTGCTCCACGTTCGTGGGTCTTGTCTCACGATTGCCTTAGACCAGGGACAGGTGATAGGAGGAACAGACCCTGGGCTTCCGGGGCTGTCTGTCCTGAGTGTCGGTATTTCGGAGTTTTTGTGACACGCCTGCAGAGAGCTTAGTTGGTGGGGTCCACTTTGGGACTTGGTTTAGAGGAGCTGGGTGGACCCCTCTGTCCTCACTTCTGCTCTCTCTCTCCCTGCTACTGACCCCGGTGGAGGGGCCATCCCATCTCCTTGGCCAGGGGCTCTCTGCCGTCCTGTGCTATTTGCTCTGTCCCCATCACCACGGTTCCAGCTGCCATTCTGGGGACAGCTCTGAGAAGGGTCTGCCTCACGAAGGACTCAGAAACCACAGAGCTGGGGGAGATGCTGAGAGGGGACAGAGATTGAGGTGGCTGCAGAGGCCACCTGGTCAGCTCAGGCTGGTGCCGGCTGAGCCGTGACTATACACAGACCTCATGTGGATAGAATGCTATGGGAGGTCGTGCCCATCCAGGCAGTGCCGTCCAGAGGCTGGACTCTCCCTGACGGCGCTGCTGGCTGAGAGCCCACCGGAAGACCAGCAGAGGCCTCTCCCCAGGGTCCGTCTACCCAGTGTTCCCAGAGGCCAGACCTGTGGGCCTCGTCCCCCCACATCTGCCCCCCAGGGCCCAGCCGCCCCCGGGGAGGAGGGTTGGTGCTCTGGGGCAGGTGGAGTAGCATCTGGCTTAGCTGGCCGGCACAGGTAATATCTCTGTGCCTTTTGTTTCAGGAATGGGCAAGGAAGTGGGGAATCTGCTGCTGGAGAACTCACAGCTTCTAGAAACCAAGTAAGAACGCTCTTCTCCAGGGGGCCTGGGGGGCTCCATCGGTTAAGCCTTCCACTCTTGATTTCAGTTCAGGTCATGATCTCAGGGTTGTGGGATCCAGCTCCACATCAGGCTCAGCACCGGGCGTGGATTCTGCTTGGGATTCTCTCTCTTCCCCCTCCGCACTTCCCTCTCTCTGAAAAAAAAAAAAAAAAAGGAATGCTCTCCTCTAGCAGGGCCGTTGCTGAGATAGCCTGCCTCCAGGGCTGGGGCCTCCCTGTAACAACCCCGGGGAGGGCCCAGACCCACATGGCCCAGCTCACCCCTCTAGGGTCACCGCCTTTCCCTGCATTCTGCAGTGGGGGGGTCCCCTCTCAGACCCCTGCAGGTGGGCAGGCCTCGTTGAGCCCCCATCACACCACGTGCACAGCGGTTCACACGGACTTCTCGACTCTGTCTTCTCAAAGAAACGCTCTGAATGTGGTGAAGAATGACCTCATTGCCAAGGTGGACCAGCTGTCCGGGGAGCAGGAGGTGCTCAAAGGGGACTTGGAAGCCGCCAGGCAGGCCAAACTCAGGCTGGAGGGCCGCATCAAAGACCTGGAGGAGGAGCTGAGGAGGTCAGCCCAGGCCTGGGGCTGGGCCCCTGGGAGGAGGTGGGGCTCCTAGAAGGGGGGGCAGACCCCCCCAGTCCCTCCCGTCCAGGTTCCCTCTGGAGGACACTCCCCCAGTGGCTCACCTCTGTGCTCACCGTGTAGCCTGCCCCTCCTCCCTCAGTTCCAACTCACACTGGAGCCGCTTCCGGGCCCAGCTGCCCCCTCTTCTCCCCCATCCAGGCCCAGGTCCTGTATCGTCCGCCTGCCTCCTCTTCTCCCTTAGAAGGCACGGTGTCCTGTCTCTGGCAGCCTTCATAGGTTCCTTCGGGAGAAGGGCGCAGAGGAACCCCAGAAAGATATGGGGTCCCCTTCCCAGCACTTTGCGCTTCGTGGTGGCCTTTCTCTTCCAGCCTGATGCTCCCCCCAGGGGTGGAAAGGGGAGGGTGGGAGGTGGGCCTGTGGGGGTGGCAGACCTGCTGGTGCTGGCCAGCCGTCTGTACAGCTAGCCTGCCTTCCCCATCCCCTGCTCCTGCACTGGGGCGGCCAGGACACACGTCCGGCCGTCAGGCCGAGTGCGAGCAGGGCAGTGGGCCGCTGGTCCCCCAGGGCCTGAGCCAGAGTGCCCCTGGGCCTCCACCCCTGCCACAATTCCCTCCTCGTCCTGCAGAGTGAAGTCAGAGGCCATTGTTGCCCGCCGAGAGCCCAAAGAAGAGGTGGAGGATGTAAGCAGCTATCTCTGTACAGAATTGGTATATTCCACTATTAACATGCGGGGCATGGGGGGTGGGCAGCGCGGGGCGGGTCTTGGGGCCCTCCTCACCCCTTCTGTGTTTTCCCCTCTGCCCTTTCCTGGCAGGAACCCCCATTCAGCCTTAGGGGCCCACATCCCCCGTCAGGTGCAAGGACGGTCCTGAGGCCAGCCCTCTGCTCCTTGGGGGCTTGTAACTGACTGTTGCAGGGAGGCCTGAGGGGAAGGGTGTGTCAGGGCCTTTTCTCTCACCCCCATGGACCCCCTTTTGGCCCGGGCCCAGCGACAGGGCTGCCTTCCTTCAGCAGATGGCAGGGCCCGGCTCCTAGCCCGAGGTGGGCCGTGGACACTGACCCCACCACTCATTAGCTCTGTTATTTTCGGGGGTGTCTGATGCACATAACAGGGTGCTGGCCACATATTCCTTCGGCCCACCCTGCGCAGCCCCCTCCTCTGAGTACCCTAGGAGAGAACCAGAGGTGCAGGTGAATTGTGGAGCCAAAGGACATGTCGATCGGCACCTGGGACTCCTTGAGTGGGCCTGGGGGCTCATGCTCACTGGCCTGGCAACCCCCCATGGTCCCTCACCCCTGTGCCAGCCTGTAGCAGCCCAGGACACAGCTACTCGGAGCAGACTGGGTCCTGCCCCAGCACTCACAGATGGCAGACTCCACACAGATCTGCCAAAATCTCCAGCGTCCCCCTGGGACCTTGTGTCCCCCGGTCCTGCTCACTGGACCTTCCCTAGAACCTCTCTTCCTGTGGTTCCCCCTGGGACCAGCATCACCTGTTAGTGCTGACTGAAAGCATTTGGGATTGCCGTGGGGTCCAGGGGTTGTGAGAAAAGTCACTGTGTTATGCTCCTCAAGTACGTCATGTGACCTTCTGGAAAAGTTACCCTTTCGGGGGTGGGCAGACTCCCCATATGCCCTCCCCACCGCATTTGCCTGAGGATCTGTGGGAATCCGGAGGCCAGCCTGGAGAGGAAGCGTGGTGTGAGCTGGTCTCGGAGGGCGCCGGACGGACCTGCTGGCCAGCCCCTCCCTGGCTGAACGGCAGTGCCCTCCCTGCAGGACAAGATCCCCATAGCACAGCGCCGCCGCTTCACGCGGGTGGAGATGGCCCGTGTGCTCATGGAGCGCAACCAGTACAAGGAGAGGCTGATGGAGCTCCAGGAGGCTGTACGGTGGACCGAGATGATCAGGTGGGCCCCCTTCTCCTGTCCTGGCCACCCTCGGGTCTCCCTTTGTGAGCTGTGATCACTGTAGGAGGCCCTGACAGTGGGAATAAGGCTGACTCCCCCCACCTCCCTCTCTCGCAGGAGGACTGGAAGGGGGCCTGGTGGGAGCCTGTGGGGGGGCCTGGCTGGTCTAGACCGGGCTGGGGCATGTTGGGGGCTGGTGTGCCGGGACCCCTCCGGGAATCTGTGACTGACCCACCCAGGAGCACCTTCTCCCTGAGGCTGATCCCCGGTGCGTCTATGGGGGCGCCTCCCCAGCACCCTGAGACGTCACAGGCAAGGGAGGCTCAGGGTTGGCCTGGGCAGGGCCTAGTGGGTGGGTGTCGTCTGGGGGCAAGTCAGCCTGGACGCGGGCTGAGCAGCACCCCGCCCCCCACCGCCGCTCCCCTGTAGAGCGTCCCGAGAGCATCCATCTGTCCAGGAGAAGAAGAAGTCCACCATCTGGCAATTGTGAGTTGGGGGTGCCAGGATGGGGAGGAGGCAGGGAAGGCACCCCTTTGGCTGCCCCTCACTTCCATGCCTCCACTGGCAGCTTCAGCCGCCTCTTCAGCTCCTCGTCCAGCCCCCCTCCGGCCAAGCGGTCCTATCCCTCGGTGAACATCCATTACAAGTCCCCCACCACGGCCGGCTTCAGCCAGCGCCGCAGCCACGCTATGTGCCCCATCTCTGCTGGCAGCCGGCCCCTGGAGTTCTTCCCCGACGAGTGAGTGTCCCGCAGGCTGCCCTGCTCCTCGTGCTGGCCTGCACGGGTGGGGGGCTGAGGGGGGCCGTGGGCCCCAGGGTCCCACCCCTCCAGGCTCTGAGGCAGGAGCAACCCCTGCCTCACCACCTGGGGGATGTGGTCCGTGGCGGGAAGGAGGCTGGCCAGCATCCGAGGCTGACCTCTCTGGGCCGCACCCTGCCCCCCTCCAGCCTGACCGGGTGCATAGGATGTCCCTGGGCACTCCCCCCCAGTCCCCGCCCTGCATCCCAGAGGGCTGCACACAGCCCCTCTGCTGACCCGGCCCTCCGCCCTTGGAGATGGCACTGCGGCTGGCAGCCAGGCCAGATCGCACCCCGGGCTGTGGCCTGCACCCCTGTGCTCCACAGAGATTCCTGGGGCCCATAGGAAGCTGGCAGTGTGGGGCCGCTTCCAGGGAATAACTCTCTGTTCGAAATTTTGTGTTTTCCTTAGTTTTGATACCAAGATTTTGGCTCCAGGGCAGAAGTGGGGAATTGTGTGTCTTGAGCCAGAAGACAGGCCCCGGGGAGGGGAGGCGGCACCGTAGGGCACGCTCGGCGGGAGCCGGACAGGGGCAGGGGTGGGTGCGCCTGTGCGGGGAGAGCCACGGTCCTGCTGCCTGGGCACCGGGCCCAGGCATGCTCCGTGCAGGGCAGGCCCGCGGGCCTGCGCAGGAAGTAACCTGTGTGCCTCCTGCCCAGTGACTGCACGTCCTCCACCCGCCGGGAGCAGAAGCGCGAGCAATACCGCCAGGTGCGCGAGCACGTGCGCAACGACGATGGGCGGCTGCAGGCCTGCGGCTGGAGCCTGCCGGCCAAGTACAAGCAGGTGCTGCAGGGGGCGCGGGGCGTGGGAGGCTGGGGGGTTGCTGGGGCAGGCAGGACGGCAGCTGGGGAGCCGCCTAGGCAGCCCCGCAGTGCCCCCATGGCCCCACCTATGGAGGGCCCAGCTCTTGCTGCCTGGGCCGGCTCTCTGCCCCAGGACTCGCGCCCACGTGGCCTCTGTCTTGTGGTTGCAGCTGAGTCCCAACGGGGGCCAGGAGGACACGCGGATGAAGAACGTGCCTGTCCCCGTGTACTGCCGCCCTCTGGTGGAGAAAGACCCAACCATGAAGGTGAGCTGGCCCCGTGGGCCTGACAGATGGGGGCGGGTGGGCTGTGGTGGGGGCCCCTGGGGGCCGGCGCAGGGGAGTGGGCTCACTGACCCCATGGCTGCTCTCCCAGCTGTGGTGTGCCGCGGGCGTGAACCTGAGTGGGTGGAAACCGAGCGAGGACGACTCTGGGAACGGAGTCAGGCCTGCGCCAGGCCGTGACCCTCTGACCTGCGACCGGGAAGTGGAAGGCGAAACCAAGAGCAATCACACGTCCCCCGAGAAGAAGGTCAGAGCAGACGGCTGGGCCAGGGACCCCCGTCCCATTGCTCCCAGCAGTGGAGTCGTGTTGAGTGACAGAAACAGGACAGCTGGGGACGGTGCCGCAGGATGGGGCTCATATGAGGTCCCCGCCCCCTGTCCAGGGAAGGCAGGGGCCTGTGCTGCCTCCTGGGTGGGTGGGGACATGCGGGGGGCCAGAGGCTCAGCAGACAGTAGGCTGGAGGGGTCAGGCCCCCAGGGGCGTCTCCCACCTTGCAAGCTATGTGCAGGAGCGTGGGCGGGGCTGAGGACAGGAGGCTGGCGGAAAAGGCTTCACACACACGGGGTCCAAGTCTTCGTTCTGTGGCCCAGACTGGCTTGGGGGACAGGGACCGAGGCACTGGAGCTCAGTCCTCCTCCATGGGAATGAGGCCATGCACACCAGCGGTCTAGAAGGGGACATTCTGTCTGCGAGGGAGGACAGCCACATCCCCTGAGGCCGCGGGCAGGGCTGCACCCTGAGAGAGCTCAGGAGGCCCCCAGGACCTGTGCGGCCGCTGGAGAAGCCTGCTCTCCCGTGCTCTGAAACAGGCGAAAGAGCTCCCTGAGCCGGACGCCACCTCCAGCCGCGTGTGGATCCTCACCAGCACCCTGACCACCAGCAAAGTGGTCATCATTGATGCCAACCAGCCAGGCACCGTGGTGGACCAATTCACCGTCTGCAATGCCCACGTCCTGTGCATCTCCAGCATTCCAGGTGAGGGCCGGCAGCGTGGGCTCTGCGCCACTCCACATACGGCTAGGATGGTAGGAGGCCGCTGAGCCACACCAGCCTTGCTTGGGACATGCTGTGGACACACGGGAGCCCGTGGGGGTGTCCAGAGGGGAGCACACTGATAGTCTCGCCCCTTAGTCCTGTGAACAACTAGGAGAAGACCCCAAGGTGATGCTCACTCACTTGCCTGGAAGGAGATGGGCCACAGGACAGATTGAAATATCAGTCAGGCACTGAGCACGGACCTGCCGGTGGGCCCGGTTCCCACTGCCCAGCTGCTGCGGGGAGAGCGGGGGCTGGCGGAGGCTTGGCTTTGCCTCTCAGCAGCATTCCTCATGCCAGCATTTGGGGGTGGCCAGGGCCCTGCCGGGGGCAATTTTCCAAGATGGCCCAAGCTGCTCAGAGTTCTTAACTTTCTGACACGTGATCAGAGTTGTTTGCTCCCAGAGACCAGAGTCTCGCTCCTCCATGCCTCTTGCTGGCTCTCTAGGCCTGCAGGCCGTGGTTGTGAGCAGGTACCCATGTGCTGAGGCCAAGCTGGCCTGAGAGCCTGGGGCCCACTGCACTCTCTGCATCAGCGGGCGGCTCCCACCTCCTTCCCCGGCACCCCCATCGGGACGTGAGCCCTGGGTGTGGTCTGGTAGAAGGGGCTCCTCGGTGTGGGGTGATGGGGCCGTGACTCTCCCCCCAGCGGCCAGTGACAGTGACTACCCCCCGGGGGAGATCTTCCTGGACAGCGACGTGAACCCCGAGGATTCCGGTGCCGACGGCGTGCTGGCGGGCATCACCCTGGTGGGCTGCGCCACCCGTTGCAACGTGCCTCGCAGCAACTGCTCCTCCCGAGGGGATACCCCAGTGCTGGACAAGGGCCAGGGTGAGCTGGGCCTGCACCCGGGCGGCCGCCTGCCCTAAGCCCCTTTGTTCCTCCCCACCACCCGGCCACGCTCACCCTTCCCTTCTGCAGGGGAGGTGGCTACTGTCGCCAGCGGGAAGGTCAACCCATCTCAGTCCACGGAGGAGGCCACAGAAGCCACGGAGGTGCCAGACTCCGGGCCTAGTGAGGCAGAGGCAGCTGCGGTGCGGCCTGGGCCCCTCACGGAGCATGTCTTCACTGACCTGGCCCCTGCCCCGGCCCCCAGTGCCCAGCCTGGCAGGTGGGCTCTCTCAGGACGGGGCGGACGGAGGGGAGGGGAGACTGGCCGAGGTGGGCGGGGACGGGCTCCCACGGGCCACCCTGGAGCAGCCATCCTTCCTGCAGCGAGAACGGGCCGGAGGCCGACACAGGTGGGGTGCAGCCCGAGCCGGAGCCCAGCGCAGACCCTGCGGGGGCCAGCAATAGCGCTGCCCCCACCATGTGGCTGGGAGCCCAGAACGGCTGGTAGGTGGGGCCCTGGGGCAGGGGTTGGGGAGGGTCTCCTGGGCGAGCACCCCTGCCCACCGTGGCCTCCTCCCACAGGCTCTACGTGCACTCAGCCGTGGCAAACTGGAAGAAGTGTCTGCATTCCATCAAGCTAAAGGACTCCGTGCTGAGCCTGGTGTACGTGACCCCAGCTGAGGCCGGGGTGTCGGGAGGGAGGGGCTGGCCAGCGGCCTAAGCCCGCTCGTTCACCACCATTCCATTCCAGGCATGTGAAAGGGCGAGTTCTGGTGGCCCTGGCCGATGGGACTCTGGCCATCTTCCACCGAGGTGAAGGTGAGGTCCGGGGGCTCTGGGCAGGTGAGTGGCCACCCCCTCCGCGGGCAGAGGTGGGCCCTGGCCAGGCCTGAGCAGGTGTCTGGGGCTCTCTGCAGATGGCCAGTGGGACCTGAGCAACTATCACCTTATGGACCTGGGCCACCCCCACCACTCCATCCGCTGCATGGCCGTCGTGTGTGACCGCGTCTGGTGTGGCTACAAAAACAAGGTGCACGTCATCCAGCCCAAGACGATGCAGATTGAGGTGCGTGCTGGTAGCAGGAGGGCCTCGCGGGAGGGCAAGTGGCTCCTGCTGGTGGACGGCGCTCCCAGCGTGCCTTCTAATGGGCCCTGGGGGCGTTGTGCGGTCAAGGGAGGCGACTACGTCACGGCCGGCAAAGGGCAGCTGGGCCGTGAGCGCCAGTCCGTCTGGGTTGTACCTGCTGCTTTACTCGGCAGCAAGTCAGGCCGAGACCCACAGGGGCCCCGCACGCCTCCCCAGGGCGGGGTCGTGACTACAGCTCCTCAGAGGAGCCTGCACCCCAAGGGGCAAAGCAGGCACTAGACTGAAGGCCGCAGTGAGCTGCATGGGCGTCACCGTGACCCAGCGGCCGTGGTGGGTTCAGAGCCCCCACCCCCGCTGACGGCGCTGCCATGACCCCACAGAAGTCATTCGATGCCCACCCACGGCGGGAGAGCCAAGTGCGGCAGCTGGCGTGGATCGGGGATGGGGTGTGGGTGTCCATCCGCTTGGATTCTACGTTGAGGCTCTACCACGCCCACACCCACCAGCACCTGCAGGACGTGGACATCGAGCCCTACGTCAGCAAGATGCTGGGTGAGGGGCTGCGCCGGGCTCGGGTGTCAGGGCAGGGAGGGCCCCCCACACCAGCCGTACTGACTGCCTTGCCCTCCTCACCCCAGGCACAGGCAAGCTGGGCTTCTCCTTCGTGCGGATCACAGCCCTGCTCATCGCGGGCAACCGCCTCTGGGTGGGCACCGGCAACGGAGTGGTCATCTCCATCCCGCTGACCGAGAGTGAGTGACCCCCCGCCCCGACATCTGCACAGGTGGTGGTGACTGCTGCTGAGTGACAAGAGTCGGGTGGGGTGGGGGGGCACGATCAGCCAGGCCTCGCTCTGGGGGACAGGGATGCTGCCCGCCCTTCCCGTGACTTGTCTCCTCTCCCTTCCATGCTGCGCCCCTCACCTCCCCAGCCGTGGTCCTGCACCGAGGCCAGCTCCTGGGGCTCCGAGGTGAGTCCAGAGCACCTGCCTCCTACCCTCGCAAGGAGGTCCCCACCTGAGATGCCCTGTGGGCTGAGGCTGGCCTTGCCCCTTGGCGGTGGGCGCTCTCCCACGAACCGCCCTTGCCTGCTGGGAAGCTGGTCTACTCAGGCTCAGGCCCTGTGGCCCTTCTCTCTCTTCAGCTAACAAAACCTCCCCCACGTCTGGGGAGGGAGCCCGCCCTGGGGGTGTCATCCATGTGTATGGTGATGACAGCAGTGACAAATCAGCCAGCAGCTTCATCCCCTACTGCTCCATGGCCCAGGCCCAGCTCTGCTTCCATGGGCACCGTGATGCCGTCAAATTCTTTGTGTCGGTGCCAGGTGAGGGACTGGGCCCCATCCCTGCCGGGCTGCCGTGTGGCCTCCCTCCGCGAGCCTGCGTGGGGGGCGCTGGCCACCCGGCTGAGCTCCCTGTGTCCTGACAACAGGGAACGTGTTGGCCACTCTCAACGGCAGCGTGCTCGACAGCCCCTCCGAGAGCCCCGGGCCTGCCGCCCCTGCCTCAGACGCCGAGGGCCAGAAGCTAAAGAATGTGCTGGTGCTGAGCGGCGGGGAGGGCTACATCGACTTCCGCATCGGTGAGTTGGCGCTGCCCGGGGTCCCGGGATCCCCAGCAGGGCCATCCCATCACCGCGGCTCTTTGTCCAGGGGACGGAGAGGATGATGACACTGAGGAGAACACCGGGGACGTGAGCCAGGTGAAGCCCCTGCTGTCCAAGGCAGAGCGCAGCCACATCATCGTGTGGCAGGTGTCCTACAGCCCCGAGTGAGGCTCCGGCCTCCCCCGCCCCGCCTGCCCGACGCCAACGTGTACATACAGCCCCACCTGCCTGCCCACTGCCTGCCCCGCAGGCAGCCCGGCGCCCGCCCCTCTTATAACCTCTCAACCTGCAGCTTTCACCTTAGGGCCGGGCCTCCCCAAAAGCGGGCAGCAATGCGGGTCTGGCTGGGAGGGAGGGACCCTCACCAGGAGGGGAAGAACCTCTCGGGACACGTGCCCCAGCAGCTTCTGGCTTGCCCCCGATCCCAAGTTCTCCCATCTGGGGGGTATTTTGGGGCCAGAGCAAGGCAGGAGGTAGGTCGGGCCGGAAGAAGGCCCTGCAGGCGGCTCCCAGCTCCACCCTGGACCCCCCAGAGCAGGAAGTAGGGATTTCAGCCAGCCAAGTCTTCCCAGCTGGAGCCCACTTGCCTTTGCCTGCTGCCTGAAGGGGTGGGCCTGACCCTAAGGGAGCCGGCCCGGCCACTGGCCTTCCCTAGGCCCCCCCTGCACCCACACCCTGATGCCTGCCCCGGGAATTGGCATGGAAGCACGTAGCCAGGCTGCCTAAGGCAGCTGCTTGAGAAGCCAGATGCCCTCTTGCTGCTCACTCCGTGTGGCCAGCTCTCCCCGGCTCTCCCTGGGCAGAAGACCCACCTGGTAGGAGCAGGCTCTGGAGTCCTCCCCCTCCCAGAATCCCCTAGGGTGGAATTTCTCAGGCTGCCAAGGCAGGCCCAGGCCTCAGGAAGAAGGGGAGGCCCCTGGCCTCTTCTGGGGTCAGTCCTAGGACACAGGCTCAGCCTCAGGGTGACAAGGGGACACGTGGTTCGGGGCCTGCCTCCCACACAGTCTCCAAGGAGCCCAGCTCCCAAGACACACTATGAAGTGCCTAGGGCCGGCAGCATGGCCTGCTCCCCTGAGGGCAACTGAAGACGAGCCTGCGAGGGCTCGCAGCAGAAGCTGCCTCCAGCCGGCTCTAGGCATGGATGCCTGCCGGCTTTGAGGGGTGCCGCCCTGGACTGCCACCTCCCTGACCTGCCCAGGTCCAGGCCTTACTCCTGCTCCAGAGGCCCTGCTGCCCACCCACCTCCCACCAGAGAAGCACAGATCTCGGGCAGCCACCCCACGAGCCCAGCCGGCCACTGTTACGTGCAGCTGCAGGCTTCTCCCCACCACCCTGCCACTCTCCACTGTGATGTACGTCCAGTCCCTTCTGTTCCCATGGGGCCGTGAAGTGACTCGGGGGCTAGCCGGGTGGGTGCAGCTGGGGGAAGGGGCTGGGTGGTGATTCTCCTGAGGCTTTGGCCCTGCAAGCGAACCCACGTATCTGCTCTGTATGTAATAAATGTCTTAACATCGTAGCCCTGTGTCCCTGGGCCCAGACCAGCGGGAGCGTTTGCTTCACTTTATTGTCTCAACAAATGCTGGCCCAAGCTGCGGGCCAGGACGGGCCACAAACTGGAGGGGCTCACAGGGCCGGGAGGCTACTCGTACAGCCAGTGCCCGGCGCTGTCCTCCCAGCACAGCAGCTCTTCGCCGCGGAACCAGAGCGCGATCTCGCGGCGGGCGCTCTCCACCGAGTCGCTGCCGTGGATCACGTTCCTGCGGGAGAGCTGCATGAGCGCCAGCGGCCGCTGGGGCGTGGCAGGGGCTGGGCGCGCGCTCGGACCGCCTTACTTGCCAACCTCGACGCAGAAGTCCCCACGGATGGTGCCGGGAGCGGCGTTGGCCGGGTCGGTGGCCCCGATGAGCGCCCGCGAGGCGCGCACCACGTCCAGCCCCTGCCACACCTGCGCGCGGGCCGGCGGGACTCAATGCACCGGCCTTCGGTCGGTCCCGCCCGCCCGCCCGCCCGCGGCCGGCACTCACCATGGCCACCACCGGTCCCGAGCCCATGTAGTCCACCAGCCGGCCATAGAAGGGGCGCTCGCGCAGCTCGGCGTAGTGCTCGCGCAGCAGCTCATCCGAGGCCTGCGGCGGGCGGGGGTGGAGACGAGCCGCGCGCGCCGGGGTCCCCGCCCGCCCGCCGCCGCCCGTGCCCCGCCGCCGCCCCCCGCGCGCCCTCACCTGCACCAGCTTCAGCGCCACCAGCTTGAAGCCCTTGCGCTCGAAGCGCCGCACGATCTCGCCCACGAGCCGCCGCTGCACGCCATCGGGCTTCACGGCCACGAAGGTGCGCTCGTGCACGCCGCCGCAGGCTGCGGGGGCCCGCGGGGTTGGGGCGCGTCAGGCCCGGCCGCTCCCGCTCCCCCACCCCCACCCCGGCCCGCGCCGCTCACCCGCCGGGAAGAGATGGGCGAGCACGGTCAGCAGCAGGCACAGCATGATGGCGATGGCGGCGGCGGCGGCGGCGGCGGCCAGGAGGGGCCTGCGCTTAAAGGGGCCGGGCGGCAGCTGCCCAGGGATCCCCATTCCTCGGGCACCGCGGGGCCGGGCGCCCAACACGGTCGGCTTTTCCTCCCCAGCCCTGCCCACAACCTGCTGTGGCTGCCCAACCCCAAACAAAAAAACCAAAACCCAGGGCACTGGTTCTGCCTTTATTCGCGCGCAAACGGTTCCCGGCTGAGTCCGGCAAGGGCCGCACGTAGGGGGGAAGCGACCCGCGCGGGCGCTGGGGCTCCGCGCTGCCAGCCCCGCCGCCTCCCGCTTCCCCCTGGCGGCCAGCTCGCCCAGAGCAAAGGCAGGGCCTGGCTCCACGCTCCCGGGGGGGCTGTCCCAGCTGCAGCCCAAAGGCGTCTTCATTCACAAACCGGGGCCCAGCGCCAGACACCTGTTCCGCAGCAACCCAGTGCTGGCACTTAGACTGGCGTGGCCTTGGCCTTTTTCTTCGCCTCCTGTCTCGCAGGGTAGTCCCAGGGATCCACTCGGGTCCGCTCCAGATTCAGCATGGGCTCCTCGGTGCTGGAGTCCCCCTTTTTCTGCCGCTCTGCTAGAATCATGGCCCGGATGAGCGGCGGGTAGGGCACGCAGCGCGGAGTGTCCTCGGGCGGCGCGGGCGTGAACGCGGTGAAGGCCGCCTCCTCGTGCTTGGGCACCAGCCGCCAGTCGTGGTACATGACCTGCCCGATCTCCCGGGCCTCGCTCTCCGTCCGTCCTGGGAAAGAAGGCCGGGGCTGAGCGCACATGCATTCGCGGGGCAGGCTGTGACCGGCAGCCGGGGGCCCCCGCCCGGTCCCCAGCGCCTCACCTTTGAAGGTCAGCACGCCCCAAGCCTTCCCGTGCTCCAGGTTCTGCAAAGCAAGCGCACAGAGCGTCGGCTCGGAGCGCGCGCTCGCCCCCTCCCCGAGGCCGGGGCGCCGGGAACCCACGCGCACGCACCTGCGCCGTGTAGTCGGGCCGCACGCGCGTCAGGCGCCAGTAGCACGGCTCGTCGTGCTGCCACAGCCAGGACTTGCGCGTGACCAAGCGGCCCAGGCCGAAGAGCGGCAGGCGGCTGAGCAGCTGCAAGAGGCTGCTCTCCCGGCGCACATCGGCCCAGGCGCGGACCGGCAGCCGGCGGCCCGAGTACGGCCGCGTCAGCGTCTCGTAGTCCAGGGCATAGCGCTGCGAGTCGCGCGGCCGGTTTCGCTGCTCCCGCAGGGCCCGCACGCGACGGGCCAGCTCGGCGATGAGCCGCGGCCGCACCTTCTTCCGCGCCATGGTCTGAGCCCCGCTCGTCCGTGCAGCGACCGGAAGCCGCGCCGCCGCCGCCGGAAGCGGCCAGTGTCCCGCCGAAAGGCGTCCGGGTGCGGCCGGAAGCTGAGTGGAGGCCGGGCCGGCTATGGCGCGGGAGGGCTCCGGGAGGGCGGGGTGCTCGCGCCGGGCGGGGGCCCGGGGCGGGGGGCCGTGGCGGCCCCCGACCTGGGAGGTGTCGGACTCGGACGATGAGGGCCCCGCCGGCGCGGAGGCCGACGCGACGGCCTGCAGGCCGGTGGAGGAACGCAGGGCGGCGGCGGAGGAGCGCAGGGCGGTGGCCGAGGCGCTGCGGCCCGAGCAGGCCCTGCGGCGCGTGGCGGTGCGCGTGGACGCAGGTGCGGGGGGCGCCCCAGAATTGGGTCGGTTTCCTAGCCGGGCAGGCGCGTGGTCTGGAGGCGGCCGGTCCCAGGCCGGGGATCCGCTCTCCGCAGCCGGGCACTGACGACAGCCGTGTCCATGCGGCCTCTTGCAGCCCTTCTGGAAGATGCTGGTGCCGACATCCTGCTGGAGGCCCTGCGCGCCCTGGGCTGTGAGTACCACGTCGAACCCCAGCGGCCGGCCCGGAGCCTCAGGTGGACCAGAGCGAAGCCGGACCCTTGTCCCCGCACTGTGAGTGTCTTGGAGCTACAGAGTGCACCCTTGGCCTGTTTGCTCCCCGTAACTTCATGTAAGTCTGCGGATTTTGCAGACCAGTAAGCTAGAAGCAGGAACGCTGAGGGGGTGCCGGTGAGTTGCAGGGTTGGCGTCAGTGGACCTGAACTGACCTTGGACTTGCCCGGGGATGGGACGTGGGTCACCTGTAGAACAGTCCCCGTGGGGCCTGGGCTTGGCTGTGGCCACGAGCCTCAGAGCCACTGGAGTGCCCATGGCAGGGCCCTGGGGCATGTGAGGTGGTGGGTGGGCAGCAGTGTCTCTGGATGTCCCCACAGGTGCCTTCGGAGGTGTGGGCTGCAGATGAGCAGGACGTCCTTCTGCTCCTGGAGCCCGAGGAGTTTCTGCAGGGCATCCAGCAGCTGACCCAGGTGCCGGGGGGGCCGGGGGGTGAGGGGGGGGTGGCAGCAGTAGTCCTTCTCCACACATCTCGAGGGGCTGGGCTCCTCAGCCTGGGGGAGCTGCTCTGCCAGTCTCCGTTCCCTGCCCCAGGGAGAGGGGCCAGACAGGGTGTGTGCAGCAGCCTGGGGCTGTGGGTGAGACGGGGAATCCAGGTGGGTTCTTGGCCGGGGAGCAGATGGGGGCTGCCGCTGGGGGGGTAAAAGGTTAAGGAAGGTTCTCTGGAGAGCTGCGTGATAAGGCAAAGGCATAGGTCAGACTGTGCGGATCTTGGTGTTTGCGGTTCCGCGTTTCTCAAGGAAATGCCGAATGCTAGGCAAATGGCGGGCGGGGGTGCAGAGAGAGAGAGAAATGGTGGGTAGGGACTCAGTGCCGCTCTTCCAGGTGCCTGGGAGGTGTTGGGGGCTTTCAAAGGTCCCTGGGCCTTGTGGGAGGCACACAGCTGGTTTCCAACAGGAGCTGACTGGTCAAAGGAAGCCAGTGTCCTTTTCCCACTGAGTCCCTCTCAGACCGCCTTCTTTCCTGTCTGCAAACACAGTGGCTGGGTCGCCAGTGGGCCCTGCCTGTTGCAGCCCCAGAAACAGGTGTGTTAAACCTTGGTTTGCAGACTCGTGGCCCATCTTGCTCCGTGCCCTGGATCTGTCCTGAGAGCTCCACCAGCCCCCACCTGGCTGTCATCGGGCTGGATGCCTACCTGGGGTACTAGTCACTCTCATGCCCTTAGTAGGCCTGGGTGGGATACGGGAGATCAGGGGAAAGGTAGTGGTGGCCCGGGGCTTGGTGGGACACAACGAACTCCCTTTCTTGGGGGCTTAGGGGTAATGACGGGGTGTGGGGAGCCAGAGGGATGGTCATCTCTGCTCAGGTCTCACCAGCCCAGCAGCCAGGAAATGCGACAGCCAGAGAGTACATCGGTGGCCCGTGCCGCAGTGGCACTCAGCTGGCCCAAGGTGGAGGAGGTGAGGGCCCGTCGGGTGGGGTGAGGTGCCTTGCCCTTGGTCCTAGCACTTGGGCTGTTCTCCAAAGCCCCGTAGCCCCGGTTTTGGTCCCGGAGCAGCACGTGGGGTTGGGCGCAGCCAGGTGTCCCCTGGGGGTGACCTTGACTGACCCACACTGTGGGCTTACCTCCTCAGGCCCTGGTGCTCCTGCAGCTCTGGGCACATCTGGATGTATTGCTGGTGGCCTCCTGGCAGGAGCTGAGTCAGCATGTGTGCGCCTTCACCAAGGCCCTCGCTCAACGCCCCTTCAGGTGCATGACCCCCACCCTTGACTGGTGGCTGTGGCTGGGGGAGGGGACAGGGACACCTGGAGGAGCGGGATCTCTCTGGTCTCTTTGGGAGCAGAGCGGGCCGAGGGCTTTGTGGGGCTGGGAGGATGGGATGCTCTGCAGACATGAGGCCTCTGGAAGCGTCCCTGCATCCTTCCCTGTCTGCAGGCGGTACCGGGAGTCCCGTGCCTTTTCCTTCTGTGTGGCTGGGCGCTGGGCAGCCAGCGAGCGCGTGGCGAGCGATGGCACAGGGCTGCGGGGCATCTGGTGGCGGCAGATCAGGCAGTTCCACCGGGTCAGCCCGGCCGTGGCCCATGCCATTGTCACCGCCTTCCCCTCCCCTCGCCTTCTGCAGCAGGTGGGTTCCCTGGCACCCCTTCTGGTGTGGAGCCAGGTCCCCCAGAGCTGCCCTGCTTACCCCCGTACCTGCCCTAGGCATACAGGAGCTGCAGCACGGAGCAGGAGCGCCTGGCCCTCCTGGCAGACCTCCCCGTGAAGATGGGCGAGGGCATGCGACCCCGCAGGGTGGGGCCTGACCTTTCCCGCCGCATCTGCCTCTTCCTGACTACCACCAACCCTGAGCTCCTACTGGACCTGGGCTCCTGACCACGCCTGGGGGACAGGACGGGGCCCTTTTTCACCTACCAGTGGGACAGAACGTGGTCCACCCCATGCAGGGGCTGAGCTGCCAACTACCCCGGGGGAGGGGGGTTACAGGGCGCCGCCCCTGGGGTGCGTGGGAGGGCGTGGGATGGCCAGAACATTTTCGGGTAACTGGGACGAGCAGGAGAGGA
Source organism: Leptonychotes weddellii (assembly GCF_054177405.1). Classification (NCBI taxonomy): domain Eukaryota; kingdom Metazoa; phylum Chordata; class Mammalia; order Carnivora; family Phocidae; genus Leptonychotes; species Leptonychotes weddellii. Next base: position 34,522,950 of record NC_138373.1, on the reverse strand, counting down.
GGGGGTGAGCTTCCCCTGCCCTGGGTTCTGGATACACCAGCCACAGAGCCAGGGCCCAGTTGGGGGGTTAGGAAGGGGGAACACACACCAGTCACAGGGAGACTTGGGGGTGGCACCTTCTAAGAAACAGTAAGAAAAGTCTCGAGGGAGGAAAGCGCACTGGGTTCTCTCTCCTGGAGGGTGTTGTGACGCAGCCGGGCACGAGGGGAGGAGAGCTGCGGGCCTCGGCCAGACTCCATCCTGCCACCACGGAGGCGTCACATAAAGTCTAAGTTTATTACGGTCATTTTGGTCTGGGACGGGAGGAACAGCAGCTGACGACATGCAAAAAAGCAAGTGAAGGAAAACGCAAGGCCGCGGCAACAGCGCCGCCTCTAACCGCGTCCTCGCGGGCGCTGACCCATAGTCGGTCCGGAAGAGCCAGGCCGGCGGCTTCCTCGCGGTGCAAGGAGCAGATGCCCTCAGGACCCTGGAGCCTGTCCCGGCGAAGCCAGCCCTCCATGCGAGTCGTGCCCCTGGAGCCTGGTCCAAAGGGAGGGACAAAGAAGGCGGCCACTTGGCCCCAGAAAGGCAGTTTTCACGGGAAATGAGTCAGGTCCGTCGGCAGCGCTTCCTCTGGCAGTGCCGGGTCTCGGGGCCGCTGGCCGTGGCCTTGGGGGAGGGTGCGGGGGGCTTGCGGCGGCCGCAGCTCATGCTCAGGACCCAGCCCAGCTTGTGGTGCAGCAGCTGCTTGAGGCCGGGTGGCAGGGGCAGCCCCTCCAGCGTGTCCCCGGAGTCGGGCCGCAGCTGGCGCAGCCGGTAACAGCACAGGTACTGCAGGGAGGTGACGCTGGCGCACGAGCGGATCACCTTCATGCTGCTCTTGGCCGCCGTGGAGCACACCATTGGGTAGAACTTCCTGTTCTGCAGCTTGGTGGCTGCCACACCTGGGGGGGACAGGGAGCGCAGCCTGAGCCCCAGGCCGAGCAGGGGCAGCGCCTGTTCCCACCACCCCTCGGGCTGCCCCACCCTCTGGGAACCCCGGGGCCTCAGGTTCCTGGGGGGATTGGCTTTCAGGGAGCCTGGGGCCGCAGTTCCACACCTTGCAAGCATGGGTCAAGGTCACGGCTGCCCTCACCTATGCACTTCCTGTTCTTAAAGAAGGTGAGCGTCCCGTGCCAGGTGTCCAGGTGCACGCCGATGATGGAGCCCTGGCCGAACCTCGACGAGAAGCTCATCTTGTCACCCTTGTGATGGAGGAGCCCTGAGGGGCAGTGGGATGGGGTAAGCCCTGCTGCCTCAGGGTCGTGGCCCCCCGGCCCCCGCCCTGCCTGCCCTTGGGGCCCTACGCACCTGTGTAGGAGAGACCCCAGCTGTCCTCATCTCTCCCGAGCAGACTGCAGAATGTGTGGTGGTACTTGTCCAGGTCCACATCCGACGTCCCAATGCCCACCATCTGGGAAGAGCAGGGCAGGCAGAGAGCGTCTGGGCACCTGGGGTCACACCTGCCCGCCCCACCCCCCACCAGCCTGCTGGCCACTGACCATGTCGGTGCCGTAGACTGGCGAGGTCATCTTGATCTCCCAGAAGTGCTGGCCCTCCCCCAGCTCCTTGGTGCCCCTGATGGCTGCCGTGCCGCAGCTGTACTCCATGTGGAAGTTGACCTTTCGGTTGTCGCAGCTTAGCAGTGTGGCCGAGGATTTATTCAGGTCATCCCACACCCAGTCAAAATCTGCAGGAGCCAGGGGCGGAGGAGGCTGGGGCTGGAGGGCTGGAGTGCATGTGGGCCGGGCTCACCCCTCCCCTGGCCCCTGGTCCTCCCCCCGGGTCCTCACGCTCGTCCTCCTCGCCGCAGCGGCAGTCCTTGTCCTTGCTGCGGCGCGCCGAGTGCAGGCTGCTGCAGAAGGGGGCCTCGCTCTGGCCATCACAGTCACAGAAGGACTCCCCGGTCACGGGCACAGCGCTGGGGATGGGCGGCGGCAGGGCAGAGGACTCGGGGTCGGAGTCGGAGTCACTGTGCTGGGAGAGAAGGACTGGCTGCTCCCGCCTGGCGCGCCCTCCGCCCTCCATCCTGAGATCCACCACGTGCGGGGTCAACCACACCCATGCCCCAAGCAAGCGCCTGCAGATTTGGCTTCAAAGGGCTTCCCTGGGTCTCCTGAGAGTCAGCCCCCACCCTTGCCCAGCGCCACCCCAGGTGACCCCGGACACCTGCTCTGGCCTCCTGGGAATGAGCTGAAGGACTCTACCCCACCTCCGCACAGCCTTGGGGTCACTGGGCGCCCTGCTGACAACCAGCCAGGTGGGGCTGTCGGCTCCCCAGTTTCTCCTTCTCTGGGCCACCTGAAGCAAGGGAGCCCCAGGACAAAGTCTGCTGCTGACCCAACAAAGGCAGCCTGGCTCTCCCCACGGGGAGCATGTGGGCTCCAGGGGGGCCCTCACTGTGGCAGAGCCCCTGCGCCTGTCCTAGGCTATGGCCCTGTGCTCATCCATGGAATGGGTGGCTCTTAACCCATAGCACAGGGCCCTGGAGCCCCGTGCTCCCATGTCCATGCGTGAAGCTTCTGCCACAAGACATGCAGAGGGGCCTAATCCTCACAGCACGTGCGCCATGTCTCAGGAGACTGACTGTGGCCCAGAACCAGATCCTTCCTGAAAGCCAACTAGGGCTACTAATACTACAGATGTTGTCTATGCACGGAGCTGTTCCTCTTCTAAGGACAGGCCCCCCTGGACACAGACCTTGAGCCAACCCGCAAGGGGCTGGGGTCTCACTGACCAGTCCCAGAGTGCAGGTAGGCTCTAGGTGTCGCTCTGGCAGCCCAGCAGGCTGGGGTCCTGGTCAGGCTCCACCCTCCACCCCCTGCTCTCCTGAAATGCCATCTGCACAGCAGGCCAGGTGCCCTTGCTTAGACCCGGAGCAGGGCCTGGCCCACCTTAGCATCCTGCTGCCCTGAGTGTAAGGCCCACACCCCCACTCCAGTTGGGTCCATCTGTCTCCTCTTTGCCCCTAGAAAAGAGGCTCTTACAGCCCCTCCCTCCCGTCCCATGCTCCTATTCTGATCTGCTTTCTCCCACTAGGAACAGAGGCTGAAAAAACCTGCTCCTTGTGTGTCTCCTGTCACACCCAGGGCTATGGAGCGGCCACACAAGCCACGCGGCGGAAACTGCGCTAAGGAGGCCAGAAGCAGAGACAGATGCCAACAGGAGACGGGAGGAAGGCCCAAAGCACCCCACCTGCATGGAATGCTGATCCCCCAAAAGCCAAGGCAGACCCACTGCTAGTGAGAGGCGACCCCCTTCCCACTGTCAAGTGCCAGGGTCGCAGACCTGAGCACTGGGGGGTCAATCTGGCCAGCCCCCTGCACAGCAGCCCACCACCAACCACAGGACAAGCATCAGAGCCGAAGGGAAGGGAGGTGTGTGTTCAGTCTCCAGACATGCTCAGGGTGACACGCCCACCCACACAGCCAAGGACTCCAAGCCCATTAGGCAACAGACAAGCTTCAAACGTGTCACGTGCTATGCCCTGGTCCCTCAACACCTCCTGCATCTCATAGCGATGAGCTGGCCAGGCAGAGACAGGCAGGAGAACAGATTGCTCAGGTCACGTGGTCAGGGGGAGCTGGAGGCGGGACAGGAATGCAGGCCGAGGCCTCTTGCTGGCCTGGGCAGGGAGTCTGCGGAGGCCCTAGGAAGGGGCACAAGACACTACCAGCGCCTCCCATTCTCCCTCCGGGTCTCGCAGTTCCACAGGGCTCAGCCACCCTCACTCTAAAGACACCCGGCTGGGCCGGGGCAATAACACGGGGTGGCTGTGACGTGGCAGAGCCCAGTCACCCAAGGATCACCCCTGCAGGAAACAGCTGGGGTGACTCAGAGCAGAAATGAACCCCTACCCTGGTCTGAGAGCCCTGAGAAACCATCCACAGTGCCTACCGCCAGCAACAGGCACAGAGGCCACGCAGTCCTGCTGCCCCATCCACCATGGCAGGTTGGGACAGCCAAGCGCTCAGGGCCGGCAGGCAACCTGCACTGCACGTGAACAACCCAGCCGCTCCTCTGACCATTCCTGGGCTCCCCGGCCTCCCAGAGCTCTGCAGCTGCCGAGTGTGGGAAGGTGCAGGCGTTTTGGGCTCTAAAAATTGTAAGTTCTCTTTCTACATACATAGACACAAACATCAAGCGTATGTCTGTACGAGTGGAGAAAACATTCAGGAACACACACGTCAAGCTACTTTTGGACACTGGTTGGATAAACGGAATGGAGTTTTTGTTGAACTGACCACAAACGCAACTGCTGTGCCCCAGAAACAAGAGAATAGAGGTGGGATCTGCCCTGGGGTCCTGTCACCCCAGGACCACATGGGTCCTTAACCCGGGGAAAGGAGGGCCCGCCTGGCCCGTCCTCGGCCCTTGGGGGCATCTTTCTCTTTCAGTCCTGGCTCAGGCACTGCCCGCCCTGGGCGCCTCTACCCCTTAGTCCAGCCACGCCCACCTCCCCCGCTAGGACCTACCTGCCCATCAGAGTCGTAGCCCCAGTTAGTGGTCCCTGCCAGAGCCACAGCCCGGGCATCCGCGTCTCGGTGGGCCGCACTCAGGACAAAATGCCAAGCTCTGCTGCTGCGAGGGCGCCGGGCCATGATGGACAGGATCTGGAAGAAAACCCAGGTTCTGAGCAGAGAAGACAGGAGACAGCAACTCCTGTGCTCCATCCTGGGCCAGCTGCGCCAGCCCCGTCCAAAGGTGGGAGCTCTCGTGAGCCATGCAGATACTGAGCAAGGGCACTGGGACTCTTCTTGACCTCAGACCTCCCTCCAGTATACAAGCACCTTGATGAACGCAAGGCAAAGAGTGTGGAACACCGTCCAGATGCCCATGACTCTCCAGTGCATATCTCAGTCCCTGTCGGAGCTCAGCCTGATGAACCCAGCTGTCCCTCCGGCATCTCAAACCTTGTCTGGCTCCTTCTCTGTTGTCCAGTTTGACAAATGGCATCTCCAACCTCCCAGTTCCTCATGCCAGACCCATGGCAGTCACCCTGGACACCCCTTTCCTCCCTCGGGCACTGGCCTGACAGCCCCACACACCCAGCACCACCTCCAAACCATGTCCTGAACCCCTCTCTCCATCCCCGCCGCCACCGCGACTTCCAGCCACAACACACCTTCACTCTGGCTCCTCCCACTTCACTCATTCACTCAGTCAAAAAGCTGACTTTTTGGAAACACAAATCTTAAAAATTTAAGTCTCAACCAATCTTGAAACTCCTCGGCCTTGCATTACTAAGACAATATGCAACATCCCGCAAAACCTATCAGGTTTTTTCTGTGCGTCTCCACGCCGCAAGGGCCTGGGTCCAGGTGCGAGCCCTTTCCTGCCATTTGCCCAGAATGCCTTTCCTTTCCTGCATTTTCCCTGTAACACGCCGCCTTCTGGGGCTGTCTCCTGGACCCAGAGCCCCGCGAGGCCGGGGGCTGCCCCGCAGTCCGGACGCCCGCCGCGCACGAGCGCCCCCCCGCCCGCTCCCCGAGGCGCCGCCCCTACCCGCCCGGGGCAGGTGGCGACCCCGCAGCAGCACACGGCAGGCGGCGCGCTCCGGGACCCGGCCCACGCGGATCTCCGCCTCCGCGCTGTGGCGGGGGTTGCGGCGAGGCCGCCCGCCGAGCCCCGGAGCCCCCCCGGCGCCGCCGCCCGCAGGAACAAAGGCGCGCCGGAGCCCCCCGCCACCAGCGGTCCCGCCAGGCCAGCGGGCGCGGCGGCCATGCGCGGCGGCGCCGAGGGGACCCCGGGGGTCGCGGGAGGTGCGGACACCGCCCGCCGCCACTCACCTGCCACAGCTCCGCCGCCGCCGCCGCGCTCCGCCGGGCGGCCGTGACCTACTTTCGCCTCCCGAGCGAGACGTAAACAATCCCCGCCCCGCAGCCCGCCCCCCGCGCCGCATTGGCCCCGCGGCCGCTGGCGGGCGCTGCCGGGTGCTGCCGGGTGCTGGCTGCTCGGGAGCGGGCAGGGGGCGGGCCGCGCGGCACATGCCTACTACCGAAAGGTTGCCGGACCTGTCAATCCTGACTCCACATTTCCCATTGGTCAGCTCTCAAACCGTCGGAGAGAGCGCCCGTGTGCCCATTGGACGCGGGGCGAGGCAGGGACTGACACGGAAGTGAGTCCTTTCCGGTTCATCGTCGGCACCGGAAGTGCGTGCACTTACGTGGGATGTGATTGGCTGAGTGGAGCGCCGGTGGGCCTATCAGAACGGCTAGGGGGAGGGCGCTGCGCGGGGCGAGAGGTTGGGGGCAGACGACGGAGGCTGTGCGGCGCCGCGGGCGGGATGGAGGCGGCGGCCGGTGAGTGCGCGAGGCCGGCGGGAGCGGGAGGGGCTGGTCCGCCGCTGCTGGTCGCAGCCCCCGGTGTTCAGGGGAGCTCTCGTGGGCGCCCATAGGGCGCACGCAGGGTATTTGGAGGGGGCCAGCCGCGTCTTGCTGCGCCCGGCGGCCTTGGTTCGGTGGCCTGGTGGCGGCAGAGCTGTGGTTGGAGCGGGGGTCCCAGGAAGGGGAGCCAGAGCGCCACGTATTGTTGATTCTTCGTGGAAGTGGCGTTCCAGCATGGTGAGAGCGGGTGCAAGTAGGTGTGGCGTGCTGCCCCGGGGCTGGCTGCCGGCCTCGGTGACCAGGACCTGTCGGGAGCCAGGCCCGGGGCCCCTCTCAGCTCCTCCCCGCGAGGCGTTGGAGGCGGGGGCCTTTGCACCTCTCTCTGAGAGGAGAGTCTGGAGGAGGGCCAGGGTGTCCTTTGTGGAGCCCCCCAAGGACCCGGGATTGCGGGGAGGGTGGTGGGGAGAGTAGCTTGTTGGAGGTTGGGCAGGAGTGCAGACGGTGAGGTCGGAGGGTACTGAGGCAACGTTAGGGTCTTGCAGAGGGACTGAGGGTTGTGTGGGTGCAGATGGCAACCCCTGGGAGGGGCAGGAGTTGGGATGGTAGTTCTTCAGTGACATGTTAGGCTCGTTGGAAGGAAGAGTTGGGGCAGAATGGCCCCTGGCCAACAGAGAGCCACGGTTGTTGGGCCCGGGGCTGAACGACCATCCCATGGCCGCCCTTGTGTGCTTGCGGTTCAAGGCTGGTCTGAGCCAGAGAGGTGGGTATGCGCCCATGCTTTCCTAGAGCTGTAAGCGTTCCTCCTGAGAACTGGAAGCCAGGGCTGCCTTGAGTGCTCTGACCCCAGGAGAGCAGTTGAGCACCTAGGGATCAGATCTGGATCCTAGGAGTGGGGGTGGGGGCCGCCCCAGCACAGATGCACCTCATGCCTGTCATGACGGCTCTGTTTCCCCCTGGAATCAGCTGGGAGCCTGCAGCCCCTCTCAGTTCATATCGCCTGGGTGTGTGTGTGAGCTCACAGCTGCGCAGTCACACATGTGCTCTCAGCAGAGAGGGGCGATTTGAGATAGCGCCTTCAGGGAAGCCACGGGTCTGGTCTGGGGCCGGCCCTCCAGAAGACCTCCCAACTGGGGGTGTTGGCTTCCATCAGGGCAAAGGGGCAGGTCTCAGAATTTGGGACGTGGGAGGTGCTTGTGATCCTTCTGACTGAGCCTCCAAAAGCATCTGGTGCGAAGGGGATTTTCTGCCCTCCTGCCCTCTTCTTCTGACCAGAGCCTGGAAACCTGGCAGGTGTCCGGCACATCATCCTTGTCCTCTCAGGAAAGGGGGGGGTCGGGAAAAGCACCATCTCCACGGAGCTGGCCTTGGCCCTGCGCCATGCAGGCAAGAAGGTGAGCACCCCCAGCCTTGCCCCTGCATGGACCGACCCTCTGCTCCTACCCCTCCCCCTCGTGGACGTCCTGCCTCCTTGCAGGTGGGGATCCTCGACGTGGACCTGTGTGGCCCCAGCATCCCCCGCATGCTTCGGGCACAGGGCAGGGCCGTGCACCAGTGTGACAGTGGCTGGGTCCCCGTCTTTGTGGACCAGGAGCAGAGCATCTCCCTCATGTCCGTGGGCTTCCTGCTGGAGAGCCCGGATGAGGCTGTGGTGTGGAGGGGCCCTAAGAAGAACGGTAACGATGGGTGGGGGACGGCACGGTCAGCCCTCTCGCGCCTCCCAGCTGCCGCCGCGGTGCTCAATAAAAAGTCAGTTAGAAAGTCCCATGGGAGCTGCGGGCCCTCCTCCCCAGGGTTCTTGGGTAAAGCCGGAGACCCCAACAGCCAGCTATTTCCAAACAGTCCTGCTGCTCATCTGAGTGGTCAGGCCCGCGTGGGAGTTGAGAGCAGGAGGAACCCCATCCGTGTCCCTGAGCGGGAAGGGTTCTGCTCAGACCTGAGGCCACCCGGCATGGGGGTGGGGTGCCGAGCCTGGGCACTGGGCCCTCCGCACCCTCAGGCCCCACCAAGCCCTGTAATTGGCGGTGGGAGGGGCAGGCGGCAGGCTCAGCGCAGGGGCTGCGTGCGGGACGTGCTGATGCGGCCTGACGCTGCAGGTCACTGGCTCTCCTGTGCCGAAGCTGGAGGTGAGCCTGAGTCCGAGCACGGACACCGCAGGAGGGTCACAGCTCCTGGCTCAGGCCTGAGCAGAAGTCTCGGAGGGGCAAGGGTGGCCCCACAGCCGGGAAGAGAGGGGTGCTTGTGGGGCCCGCGCTGTGCGCGCCCCACCCTCCGTGAGGAATGGCTTGCTCTGCTGCTGTTGGGCGGGCCCGGGACGGGCAGAGGCCCCTCTGTGCCGGAGGCGAGGGGCTCGGTGAGACCCCAGTGAGCCCCCAGTGAGCCCCCTGGGTCCTTGCAGCGCTGATAAAGCAGTTCGTGGCTGACGTGGCCTGGGGACAGCTGGACTATCTGGTTGTGGACACCCCACCAGGGACCTCTGACGAGCACATGGCCGCCGTGGAGGCGCTGCGCCCCTACAGCCCGCTGGGGGCCCTCGTGGTCACCACGCCCCAGGTACTGCAGGAGCACCTTTACGCTGCCCGCTGTCCTCGACCTCACCTGGGACCTGGCGCTGCTCCTGGCCCTTTACTCCCTCGGTGGTGCGCTTTAAAGTTACCCACTGACCCACTGTCCCCTATTCCCTGGTCTCAGGCAGTGTCCGTGGGGGACGTGAGGCGGGAGCTGACCTTCTGTAGGAAGACAGGGCTGCAGGTGGTCGGGGTCGTGGAGAACATGAGTGGTTTCGTCTGCCCACACTGCGCAGTGAGTCCTGGGGACTTGGCGGGCGGTCACCAGCCCTTGTGGGGCGCGGGGCAGAGGGTCAGGCATGCTGTGGGAGGTGACGACACCCTTGGACCTGCCCCTCGAGTGTGTGAGAGGTTCCTTAAGGGGGTCGCACATCTGTGTTCTAGGAATGCACCAACGTCTTCTCCCGGGGAGGCGGGGAGGCGCTGGCCAGACTCGCCGGAGTCCCCTTCCTGGGTGAGCGCAGCAGGGCCGCCGCTTGGCCTCTGCTCTGGGGCTCTGAGCTCCCCGCGCCCAGTGGGCATGAGAGATGGCAGCAGGCAGCCGGGCTTGAGTGGGCGCCCACGGGAGCCAGAGGCTGGCCTGGGAGCCTCGTGCGGGGTGGGGCTGGGAAGCTGGCCCCTTGCCCTCCGCCGCCCTCACGGCCCCTCCCCTGCTGTCTCCCTTCACAGGCTCTGTGCCTCTGGACCCTGAGCTCACGAGGAGCCTGGAGGAAGGTCAAGACTTCATCAGGGACTTCCCTAAGAGTCCTGCCTTCCCCGCACTCTCCTCCATAGCCCAGAAGGTTATGAGCGAGGCGCCTGCTCGGCTCTCCTAACCAAGGCGGCCCCCCTCTCACGTCTCCCGGCACCGTGCACACAGGCCTAAGCAGAGGCTGTGGCCGTGCGGGCGTCACCCTGCCCCCGGAGCCACGCCGACAGTGGGTGGTTCTGCCCGGTGGACCGGTGGCAGGTCCCAGGGGAAGGTGTGGGGTCCTGGCAGCTGAACTCTCAGGTGACAGCACGTCCGCTCTTCCTGTCACGGTGCTCACATGCCCCCGACCCACGGCCGGGCTGTGGCTGGCAGCCCAGGCTCCACGCGGGGCACGAAGCCTGCGCGTCTGTAAAATCCCTGGGGCGTCCGCCGTCCTCAGGGTCACCCTGAGTGATGCTGGTGACAGCGGGGAGCATCTTGTGAAGTGTCAGACTTGTTAACTTCAGAGGAACCCACAATTAAACGTTCCCCTGCCGCAGCTACAGGTCTGATGCTTTCAGAGTGTGGCGCCCTGGTCCCGCCTGCGCCTTAGCATGCTGGTGCGCTCCATGACAGCCAGCCTTGCCCCCTGATGCCCAGCCCGCAGGCCCCTGCAGATGTCTGGGTCAAGTTTGGGGACAGAGTGTGGAGGGCTTGGTGATGGTGGAGAAACGCGTGCTCTTGGGGGAGGCTCAGCCCGGCGCAGGTCATTGCCCGTCCCCGATCGCCCTCCACACCCTCCACGCCGCGGAGCCTAGGCAGAGCTGGGAGTGAGGTGCAGGAACCCCAGGGAGGCCAAGAGGGAAAGTGAGACAGGGCACTGCACGGCGCTCTTCCCAAGGGAAGAGGTTGGGGTGTCGGCAGAGGAGACAGGGTGGCCCCCAGGGCAGGGGTGACGGGTCCAAGTGTGCCGTGGACAGACACTTCCTGGCATGGAACAAGAGGGCAGGGGCAGGGCTGCTGGGGGGGGGGGGCCGGGGAGTGAGAACCCACATCCACACTGGCCCCGAGCAGTGGCCGCCCCGGCTCTGCCCAGCTTCCCAGGACCAGGGCCTCCGAGGACGCTGCCAGAGAGGACAGCTGAGGTGCTGGGGCTCTGGACAACGGCAGGGGGTGCTGCTCCCCCTCACATGCAGGTGGGCATCCCGGGAGGGACGTGGGCTGAGGGCCTGGGCCCAGCTTTCCTCCCCCGCCAAAGCTACACTGCTGTGGTCACACGCGTGTGTCAGATGGCTTTTAATGAGGGACGGCTGGGGGGCTGGGGCCTGTGTGGTGGCGGTGCCCACGCCAGCAGGACCCCGTGGCTGTACCTGTCCCCCCCGCCCCGAGGGGGACGCCATTGTGACCCCGGGGCAGCATCGGGCCAGGCGCGCCTTGGTCAGCAGTGAGCGAAGTGAGCCTCGGCGACGTCACGCAGGTCGAGGCCCGAGACGCCCGGGGGGCTGGCGCAGGTGATGTTGTTATAGGCGTACACGGGTGGCTGGCCGTCGTCCCCCTCCAGCGCGGCCTGCATGAAGCGCGGGACAACGCTGGGCTGCTGCAGGGCCAGTGACCTCAGGGCCCGCAGGGGGCAGCCACAGTGCCAGGGGTTGCCCTCGAGCCACAGGCGCTCCAGGCCAGGGGCCTGTGGCGTGAAGGTCCGCAGGGAGTTGTTCCTGAGGCTCAGGTAGCGCAGTTGGGGCAGGTCGGCCTCAGGCAGGGCCTCCAGGCGGTTGTGCGAGACGTCCAGCCAGAAGACGCGCCGCAGGGGCCGCAGGGAGTCCGCTGACAGCGCCGCCAGCCGGTTGCCGGAGAGGAGCAGGTACTCCAGCTTGCCGAGGCCCTGGAAGACCTGGCCGGGCAGGTGCGTGAGCTGGTTGGCTGTGAGGTCCAGCTCCAGCAGCTCCGCCAGCCCCCCCAGGCCCTCCTCCTCCACGGCCACGATGCCGTTGTCCTTGAGGAAGAGGCGGCGCAGGCCCGAGAGGCCCGCGAAGGCGTGCGGCCGGATGCGGCCCAGGCAGCTGCGCTCCAGGTGCAGGCTGTGCAGCCGGCCCAGGCCGTGGAACACCTGCTGCGGGAGCGTCCGCAGGCAGTTCCCGGAGAGGTTCATGACGGCCACGCTGAGGAGGCCGAGGAAGGCGCCTGCCTCCATCTCCCGGATCTGGTTGTCGTTGAGCGTGAGCACCTCCAGCTGGCCCAGGCCCTCGAAGGCCTTGTCGGGCAGCTGCCAGATGCGGTTGTGGCCGAGCTGCAGCTCCTCCAAGAAGTGCAGGTCTTTGAAGGTGCGCGGCCGCAGGCCAGCGATGGCGTTGTGCGAGAGGCGCAGGACGTGCAGGCCCAGCAGGCCGGGGAAGGTGTCCTCCAGGAGGCCGCCCACGCGGTTGTGTGACAGGTCTAGCCAGCGCAGCGCCTTCATGCCCAGGAAGGCGCCGGGGGCCACGGCAGTGATGAGGTTGTGGTCCAGGTAGAGCTTCTGGAGCTTGGGCAGCTTGACGAACACGTTGGCCTTGACGCTCCGCAGGGCGTTCCTGCTCAGGTCCAGCTCGCGGAGCTCGGCCAGGCCGCAGAAGAGCGGGGGCTGCAGGTAGGCCAGCTTGTTGCCCGCCAGCACCAGCTCGCGCAGGTTAGCCAGGCCTTGGAAGGCGGCGTCGGGGAGCACGGCCAGGCTGTTCCAGCCGAGGTTGAGGTCCCAGAGGCCGGCCAGGCCCTGGAAGAGGCCCTCGTCCACCCGGCCGAGCAGGTTGTTGCTGAGGCCGAGGGAGGCCAGGCCCGGCGTGTGCAGGAAGGTGCGGGCCGCTAGACCGCGCAGCTGGTTCCGCTCCAGGTGCAGGTGCCGGAGCTGCTGCAGGCCGAGCAGTGCCTGCGGCTCCAGGCTGGCCAGCCCGCTGCCCTGCAGGTTGAGGAAGGCGAGGCCGGAGAGATTGCGGAAGGCAGCCGCGGGGACGGAGGACAGATTGTTGCCGTCCAGCCACAGGGCCCTGGCACCGTCCGGGATGGCGTCGGGCAGCCGCGTGAGGTTCCGGGAGCTGCAGAAGACGCTGAGCTCGTCCACGTAGTCGTCGTGGCCGCAGGTGCAGATGGCCGGGCACTGCAGGCTCTCGGCGGCCCCCGGAGCCCCGGGCTCCGCTCCCTCGGGGCCACAGGGGCCCAGCGCTGCCCAGCAGACTAGCAGCACGGCCAGGGCCGGGCCTCCTGCAGGGAGAGGGGCCAGAGGGCGTGAGCCCCAGGGCGAGGGCGCAGCCCGCACATGCGCTCCAGCGTGGAACTCGTGGGGCTCGCCCCGGGCCGCAGCACGTGACCGGAAGAGGCGGTGCCGCTGAGGGCCCGGAGGAAGGGGGGAGCTCAGAGCTGCGCTCTCTCCCCGCCAGAGTCGGAAGCAGAGCCGGGCAGGACAGCCGGGACGTTGTCCGTCTCAGAACCGACTGCCCTTTCCACCCTGCAGGCCAGGCCCGCCAGGGTCGTGATGCCTGGTCTGGAGAGAACTGAGGGTAGGGGCGCCTGGCCATTCGGCCGTATGGCCGTCTGCGTCCCCAACGTGGACACTGAGTGGGGCCCTGCCGCCAGGTGGGCCTGGGGAAGGCCTGAGTAGGTATGTGCTTCCTGCTCTTGAGGGCTGGCCAGTGAGCGGGCGCACACCACCCCAGTTAGGCTCCCGGACTGGGGGGCCCTCGCCCGTGTGCTCCCTGGCGTGTGTGTCCCACGTCCAGGAACGTAGCCCGGCTCTCGGGCAGGGAGAGGAGCAGGGCGCCTGCCTCAGGGCAGACAGAGACTACACACCCTCAACTCACCAGGGGTCAGGGGTGTTTCAGGACAAAGGGCGCTGGGCCCCACACCAACACCCCAAAACCTGCATCATGCCCGGGGCTGCCCACCAAATTGGGGCCTGTCCCTGCCCGAGGGCTCGGGGTGTCTGAGTGAGGCCAGAAACCGCACTAGAGGATGCACCCCCCCGGACGGGGCTGGGCCCCAAGGGGGATGGGGTGACAGGGGCCTGGCCCGTGAGGGGCTGCGAGAGAAGCAGCCCAGCCCAGGGAAGGGTCTCCGAGGTGGGGTGTGAGGAGACTCGCGTTCTTGCCCGGCGCCCCAGCCTGGGCCCTGGGACCAGAGGGGAGGTGGGCAGAGGGAGTGGAGGAGCCTGAGGGCGCATCCCTTGGCCGGCGGCAGCAGCAACACTCGGCTGTTGGCCCACCCCAGGCTGAGCCCTCCCTAGGGCTGCCCCTGGGCTCCGGGGGCACAGGGTTAGCTGCCCCCAGAGTGAGGGGCTGGGGCCCTGGGGGCACCTCACCTCTAATCAGGGCCATCCCGCGTGCAGAAAGGCCACAGGCGGGCCGCGAGCTGAGTGCGTCTGCTGGGGCCGGCTGCTCGTGCCCTCTGATTCCCCCACTGCTGGGGCAGCCAGCACCCTGTCGCTGGCCAGCCCAGCCCAGCCCCACTGGCCCGGATTCCATTAACCCTCTCGTGCCCGGCGCCCAGCATCAGCCCCAAATGCCCAGGATGCAGACGGCGCAGGGGAGAGGCTGGGGGGCCATGTTCACTTCAAAGCCAACTTCAGGTTTGGCTGGCCCCCAGCCCCTGGGTGGGGGCCCCTCTGACAGCTGTGGGGGACCTCCCGCTCAGCAGACGGCCATGTGGGAGTTAAGTGGGAGATGGGACTGGCACGCTGACCACCCCCCTCCTTCCCCCTGCCCATTTCCTAACAACCTGGGTGGGGTCCTCATTAGGACTCCGCGGGGCCCCGCCCAGCCTCAGTTTCTGGGACCTCAGGGTCAGCTGGTGTCTGACCACTCCTCCCCCCAATCTTTTCTAGAAACACCCGGCAGGGCCCCCGGCCCCCTCGTGTTTGCTTTCCCTAGCACTGCCCTCCCAGAAAGAGTGGAGGGAGGCCTGGCCTTGGGGGCCAGGTCTTGTGGCCACAGAACCAGCCTCCACCTGCTCTGGGACCCAAGCTGTCCTCCAGAGCTCCTGGGGGGCCATGACCAGCCCGTTCTGCACAGGATGACCGCCCAGTGCATGGCCTGAGGTCAGCCCCAGGTCAGGCGGGGAAGAAAGTTGACAGCCAGCATGGCCTCTGGCTGCTCGAGCAAAGGGAGCCCGGCCGCACCCTCATCCACCCACCCTGGGCGCGGCTGCCACAGCCGGGGAGGGGTCCTCGGTAGAGGCAGGGCTGGAGGGCTGCACTGCGCGTGGCCAGCCCCCAGGAAGAGGTGATTCGAGCAGCAGGGCAGAGGCGAGTGGACGAGGGCACGGCCGGGCTCCCCTTGAGAGAAGGGGCAGGGCTGGTGGAGGTTCGGGAGACTCTGCAGTGTACTTCCTGGCCAGGCGGAGGCAGCGCGGCAGGGAGGGCTTGGGGGCAGCTACGGCGCCCCTCTCCGTTCCCCCCACCCCCGCTTCGCCCCTGTCTGGCCCACAGCTCCTGGTGCCAGGGGTGGGGGCGGCTTTATCTGTCCCTTTATTGAGCTTTGATTGATTTCCAGGTCGGTTCTCAGCCTCTGTTCTGAGAAATTATAGATTTGCCAGAGAAAGTGCACGCCCAGAAATTGACACGGTAAACACGCGTTTACAGAGCACAAAGTGCCGACTCAGCACGTTCCGCCAAGCTCTCGGCCCGGCTGGGAAGGGAGGGTGTGCAGCGGGAGGGGACAGGGCTCTTTCTGTAAACCCCGGCTGGGCCTGCATGGCCGAAACGCTCCACGGGACCTCGCCGCTGCGGCGGGTGCTCGCTGCAGCAACACCCGTAGTCAGCCCCCACCACTCAGGGAGTTGGACCCCTGAGGGTCTCCCCGAGGCGTCTGGCGTCAGGTGTGTGGGGACCCACGCAAGCGCTGGGTCTGGCTGCTTGTGTGACGTGCGATTCAGCCAGCTCGTACACACAGCTGTCCCCACATCCTCGCTCGTGCCTTAGGACGCACTCACCCACCTACTGCCCGTGGACAGTGCCGCGAGCTTGTGGGCCCTCGGTGGACTTATTGGGATCCAGGTGCGTGTCTTCTCGGCAGGTGAGGTCGAGCCTTCCCGAGTAGTTAGCAGGTCACCACGTTCTGGGGCCGAGGAGTGTCCTGCACACCCCACCGCCACCCTGTCTGTTCCCAAGGCCCGAAGGTGAGTGGATGGTGGCTTTCATTCCGTTGGTCTTCTCCCAACACCAGCGGGACCACGGCCCCTCAGGCTCATCAGCTGGCGGTGGGCGGGTGGGGGAGGGGTGCAAGTCCTTCACCAGGCGTACGTGGGCAGCGTATCCTTCTGCCCCGGAGCATGCCTTTCCGCTCTCTTCGTCATTTCTGGCAAGAGTTCATTTTAACGCGGTTTCCCAAGACATTCTGCGTTGAGCTGGACTTCTCAGTCTTGGTGGTTTCATGGCCACTATGGCACGTGGACTTAAACATAATGCTTTTGAAGCACCCCGGGAACACGTTGGGTCCCCTGCCCGTGAGCCTGGAGGTGGGGGAACGTGTGCGGGACCCCGTGCAAGCCCTCCTAGGCCAAGCGAGCAGCTCGCCTGTGTCTGAACCGAAACCAGAGCCTGTGGGAGTGTGGGTTGTGCTGAAGTTTGTGCAGGACGGACCCCACGCCCCCGCACGTGGTGCACAGTCTCCTCCTCAGATCTTCCCTGGTGTCACTCAGCATTTCCATACGCCTCTGTCACGATCTTGTGCACGCTGTTGAGTTTTTCCTGGATGGCTTCTAACTTTTTGATACTGTTCCCTCTTGTCTTCCTCTGTTCCATTTTCCGTCTGTCTAGGCTGAGAACTTCTGAAGGGCGTTGACAAGTGCGACGCCGCCACCGACAGTCCTCCCCTAAAATGGCCTTACTGGGACCAGGTACACGGCCCCCCGCTCCAGCCTCGGGAGCTCGTGTGTCTCCCCGTGGCCAGCGGGCGGGCTTTCTGCGCTCACCCACACAGCAGCCTGGAGTCCTTTGAGCCGAGCTGTGGCCGAACAGCAGGCCATGGCAGGGATGGGCCGCCGCTGGATCCGTTCACCCGCTGAGCTGACGGACGTCTGGATTGTTCCATCCGGGGGCTGCTGGGACGTTGTTGCCAGCATTTGTCTACGACTCTCCGTATGGACATGTTTCGTGCTTCTTGGGTAGATTCTTACAAGTGGAGTTGCTGGCTCACGTGGTATTTAGGTGTAACTTTTAAAGATTTTAAGTCATTTCTGCACCCAACGTGGGGCTCAAACTCACGACCCCAAGATCCAGAGCCGCACACTCCACTGACTGAGCCTGCCAGGCACCCCTTAGGTCTAACTTTTTAAAAATCTTTGGAAGTACGAGCGTTCCAGTTGTTGCACATCCTGCCCAGCACTGGGCGTGCAGTTTTACACGCCCGGCTATTCTGAGTCTGTGTCTGACAACTAACGCTCAGCACCATTTCCCAGGGCGCTCAGCTCTGTCGTCCTGGGTGCGAGCTCTATCTAAGTCTTGCTCGCTCTTAAGTTTTCTGAGTTCCAAGACTTTATGGATTATAGGTCATCAGGTATAATATTTGCAAATATTTTTCCCAGTCTGTGGGTTATCCATATTTTAAAAAATGGGGCACCTGGGTGGCTCAGTCAATTAAGCGTCAGACTCTTGATCTCAGCTCAGGTCTCCATCTCCGGGTCGTGAGTTCAAGCCCTGCGTGGGGCTCCATGCTGGCTGTAGAACCTACTTTGAGAAAAAAAAAAAAGACATACTGTCTCTTAAAATGCAAAAGTTTATTTTGACTAACTTCCACTCTATTATTTTTTTCTTTTCTGGCTCATGCTTTCCGTGTGCCTCACACTGGATCACAAAAATCTTTTAATCAAGGGATACAGAGCACCTTTCCGTTTACTTAGATCTTCTTTATAAATCTTGCACTGTTTTCGATTAGTTTGGCGCTACCGTGAATGGAATCATCTTAATTCCATTTCCAGTTATTAGCATGTAGAAATGGAATGGATTTTTTTTTCACTAATCTTGTATCCTGGACTTGGCTAAACAAACTTATCAGTCCTGGGTTCGTATGTATATCTGGATCCCTAGGATTAGCTCCTTATGGGGTCATCTAGTCTATGAATAAGGACATTTTTCCTTCTTCCTTTCTAGTTTGCATTCTATTGTGGTTTTTTTGTGGTTTCTTTGGTCTTACTGCACGTCCAGTACCACGCCAAGTACAGGGGCAAGTGCAGACATGCCTCGCCTCACTCCTGGTTTTAGAGGTGAGTGTTCAGTCGGTCACCATGAATTCGGACACTGTGACAGAATAATGCTCTCAGAGGGATAGCTGTCCTCACCTCTACAATCACAACCGTGTTCGGCCACACGGCAGAAGGGAGTAGAGGTTGCTAATCGGCTGGCCTAGACAGTGGGACTAACGTGGATTTTCGAGGTGGACCCAGTGTCATTACAGAGGTCCGTAACAGTGGAAGAGGGGGCTCCGGGGGCAGGTGGGAGACCATGGGAGGCTTCCACCCACAGCTGCTGGTGTTGGAATATATGGGAAGGACATCAGGAGCCAAGGAACGAGGGCACCTCTGGCAGGAGGACCGGGCGGGGAAGCAGGCTCTCCGGGGCCTCCAGGAGGAAGCAGCCCGGCAGGCACTTTGAGTCTGGAGCAGCTGGGGTCTGACTTACTGCCTCGAGCACCAGGTCTGTCGCCATCGGATGCTCTGCTGTTGAGACCTTCATGCGGGTGTCTTTTATCCTGAGGCCCAGGAAGCTGCCTTCTGTTTGTGATTGGACACTTCTTATGGGTGTGTTTGGGTTTGTCCAGTGTTTTGCTGCTTCCATTGAGCTGATCCTGTGGATTTTGTCCTTTACTCCATGAGGACGGGCTACGATGTTTGTTGATTGTTGCATGTCTAGCCGACTGACATTCCTGTGATAAATATTTGGTCATGCTGCATGATGTTGCCGTACTTGGGTTACTGATCTTTTGTTGCGAATTTGACATCTCACGGTTCACAAGGGACACTGATCTCTAGTCTTCTTTCGTGACATCTGTGGCTTTGGTGTCGGGACAACACTCGCCTCTCAGGAGGGGTGGGGAAGCTCCCTCTGTTTTTTTCCTAGTTTGTGAGTGAGTGGTGTCATGGACAGAATGCTCGGTGGAGCTGCTGGGCTCTTCCTCTGCATGAAGACTTCAGACCTCGTATCAGTTTGATTTCTTGCTACAGTCTATTCTGATTTACTGTTTCCTTCTGAGTCCATTTACGTGATTTGTGCCTTTCTAGGAACTGGCCAGGGTTGTTTTCCTAACATTCCCTGAGAGTCCTGACGCTTAGTTCCGTGAGGGGAGGGGTAGCGCTGTCCCCTCTCCCGCGTGATTTTGGTGATGTGTGTTCTTTGTTGGCCAGTCTAACTGTGGGTTTGTCAACTTCGTGATCTTTTCAAAGAACTAACTTTTGGGTTTTCTGTTTTCTATTTTGCTGATTTTCCTTTTTCTTCTTTGTGTTTTGTTTGCTCTTTTCTCTAGTTTTTAAGATAGAGGCCTTTCTTCTTTTCCCTGCAGATGTGTGAGGCTCTGGGCTTTGCTGTGTCCCACAAACATTGGTGTACTTTCAATTTTCACTCCTCCTGACCCACATGCTGTTCAGGGAGTTGTTCTTTCCGGAGGCGGGGGCGTCCAGACTTCATTCTGCCGCGGGGAAATAATTCTGCTGGAGTTAACGAACATACTTCATTGTTTTGGTCTTTTAAAATTCACAATGACTAGTTGTGTGGCTTACACTGTGGTCTGTGCTGAAGAATGCCACATGGGTGGGCTGTTCTGAACACGGGTGTGCTGTTCTGAACACAGGTGATTCCGTGGGGGAAGCGTGCACTCTGCACCTCCTGCATCCTTGGTGATGGGTCATCCAGACTGTCTACCTCTTCGGGAGAATTTAAACCTCTGTTTCTTAGGGTGCCTGGGTGGCTCAGTCGGTTAAGCATCAGGATTCTTGGTTTCGGCTCAGGTCATGATCTCAGGGTCACAAGACTGAGCCCCACATTGGGCTTCACATTCGGGAAGGGGGGGATTTTGCTTGAGATTCTCTCCCTCTGCACCCTTCCGCCGGCTTGCTCACGCGCTCTCAAAATTTTTTTAATTAAAAAAAAAAAATCTAATTTTTGTGACGTTACCTATTTTCCTTTCAATTTCTGAATTACGGTGTTACGGGGTCAAGTGTAAAGCAGTATTCTTTTTCCCCAGTGACAGCCCGTCCCCCACCCCCCTGCCCCAGACTAGACCCGAGACATTCGTTGCTTCAACAGAAGCTTATTAAGAAGTTGGGTTCCAACTTATATTAGCTGACAGATGAGAAACCTCTCTGGGCCAGGGAAGGAACAGACGCAGTGTCCTGTCTCCTCTCCCCGCCCCCAACACCCACCTGGCCACAGTGGGACCCCACATGGGCTTGACCCCCACCTCTGCTAAGGGCTGACCCTTCACACACAGTCCTGGACTCACACAGGGGTGCAGCCCCTACACCAGACTCTGTCCTAGACCAACCAAGATCCAGTTCTTCCCAGGCCTCTCTGCTGCTCCAACTCAGAATCAGCGTCCGTAGAAGTAAGTGAACCAGGAGAAACCTTTTACGGTTTTACTGACCGATTAATGATGAAAAGCATGCGGTTACTAGGGGTGTGGGAGTGCTCAGTGCCCCTGAACTGTACACTTGGGTCACTGCTGTGACCCTCATCTAATAAAACATTTTTTAGATTGGTAAAGCCCGAGCAATTTCCTAGCTGCAGAGAAGTGCACCACACGGGACCAGCACGTGACCCAGGGCCACGTCCAAGAGCAGACAGACCCCCCCTGCCCAGAGGAAAACAGGTCACAGAGCCCTAAAGAAATACTTCCAAATAAAACCCCTCTGAGGGCAGCAGGGGCCCTGGGTCGGGAGTCAGGAGCAGGAGCAAGGGCGGCAGACGCCCGGGCTCTGTGCTCATGCCGGACAGGAAGTCAGTCCATGGCAGGGAAGACACGAAGGAGAGAAACCACGGAAGTCCCCTCAGTCACACTCAGCACTCCACGCAGGGCGCTTCGGGTGAGCTTCCAGCTTCACCTTCTTGTTCAGAAAGATGACAGCCCCGAGGAGCTGAGAAGGTAGGAGCCACAGCAAGATGTCAGGGAGCGGGAGGGCACCCCAGACCCTTCTGAAAAAAAGAGGGGCGCCTGGCCAGCTCAGTCGGCGGAGCATGTGGTTGGACCTCAGGGTTTTGGGTTTGAGCCCCGTGGTGGGTGTGGAGATGACTTAAGATCTTTTAAAAAAAAGAAAATACTGGAAAGAAAGACCCCCTCCCCAAGTGGCTGAAGAACAAGAGAAGTAACAGCCCTGTAACTGTTGAAAACATCAGGCTCATACTAGAATTTACCTTCTTCAGACTCGCAAAGAGCAAACACTCCAGTCCCTTTATTATCTGCCAACAGCAGATGGGCTTCTGCAAGAAGGCGTCTACGCCCGGCCAGCAGCGGGAGCCCCGTGGAGACGGCACGTCGAGAACATAACTGTGCAGAATCCACCAAAGGAGACTATGTGAGGAGACCCAGCTCCCATTTGGGGTGACTTCTGGCCAAACTTCTGTCCCGCACACCTGCCCCTCCTCCTGGCACCTCTCCGGCACCCGCCATCCTGACCTCACTGCCCAGTGAGCACCTCCTGCCTGCAGAACTCCCCTGCATGCTGGCGACCCCCTAGGGTGCATTTCCAGCCTCAACCTACCCTGACGTTCCTCTGCCCACTGCCCCCCACCTCGGGGTGCTTCACAGGCAACTCGACCTCCACTTGCCCAAACCCAGCCCCATGGGCCTTCTATGGGTCCCTTTCTGTCTCCCCGCAACCCTGCACGCACAGCTCAGATCCCGGCTGGGGCAGAGGCTGGGGCTTCCCGCTCAGCTCACTGGGGGGGGGGGCCTCCCGCTCAGCTCACTTGGGGGGGGGGCCTCCCGCTCAGCTCACTGGGAAGCCCTTCGCCTCTCCGGCAGCCCCGCCACGGCCCTCAGAGAAATGCTGGTAGAGGCGCCCTCTGCCCGCCAGCACACATCTTCGGGTGGATGCCAACGTGCTCCCATGTCCCATCTGCCGCTCCCCACGCCTTAGCCAAAGCCCTGCCCCAGGGCCTTGGCACTTTCTTTTCTCTCCAGGTATCTGTAAGGCTGGCTCCTTCGAGCCTTCAGTTGCTCACAGCACCACCTCAGCAAGGCCTGCCCAGCCCCCACACTTCCTGCTCCTTGCCTTTCTCCAGTGCTTCCTCCACCTGGACAGAAGCTCCACGAGGGCAGAAGCTTCGGTCTGTTCACACTGAACCCCCAGAGCAGCTCGGCCTCGACCATAGCGGCTGCACTCGGGAAACCGTCAGTGAGGTTGGGGACGAGGGCTGTGGTCCCGCTCGCCTCACCTCAACACGGGAGACCCAGGGAACAAAAGTCCCAGCAGCGGGACCATAGAAGGTTCACAAAGGATATGGAGCTCAGGCAGGGATGAGCAGATTCCCGGGAGCAAAGCTGACTGCACTGCTCTACGTTCCTGACCCTGGAGTGATTTAAAGAGACACCATTTATAGCAGCATCAAAGGACCAAGTACCAGGTACTGGACGTTCCAAGAGCTGGCCCCTGGGGAGAGAGTCAGCACCCGGTGGGAAGGCATCTGCTGTCTGGTGGCCTGCTTGCCATCTCCCTAGTTCGGGCAGGGAGCCTTGGAGCCCTTGAAACTCCCCACGGGGTGGGGTGCGGACTGTCATTCCCAGGAGCTGCTGCCACACGGGGGTTGACACAAGGGGGATGGTCACACCACGCACATGGCCAGCGATCCCAGGGACGACGCAATGACACCCCACTGCATGTCAGCGCTGGCTCAGATGGGCCAGGAGGGTGACACACGGCGTTCCAGAGAGCACGCGGCTCAGCGCTCCGGGCTCCCCAGACCTTGCCCTGGGGCCCTGCTTTGTACCCTTTATAATCAAACTATAAAATCCCAACGGCAGCACATCTCAGCATTCTAGGAGCCGTCCCGTGAGTGACTGAGCGAGAGAGGTCAACAGGACCGTCTGCTGTTGCAGCCAGGCGGGCCACCACCATAGCCCACACTGGCCACAGGGACCGGTGCGGCCGAGCAGTGCCAGGACGCCCCCTGCGGGAGCCCGCGGGCCAGGGCGGTCTTGCTGGGGAGCGAGCCCTCCAGCTGCAGGGCCGCATGGACAGGGGTACTCAGCGTCAGAGTTGGGTTTTAGCCAACACAGAGAGCAGCAGAGACCTAATGCTGGCAAGTGGCAAGTTCGTAACTTGAAACTTGCATCACAAGAAGTCCAGAAATCCAGCGCATCACAGTATCATTCCTGTTCTGACCCCAGCCATAAACACCTAGTATTTATACATAAGGGCAAACGGCCAAGATTCTCCTGAAGGACAAAGTTGGGCTGTGTCCCTTCCTGGAAATGAAGAATTATCCTACAGCTGTAGTAACACGGACTGTGGGGCCACAGGACAGGTCTGCACCCCTGGGTGCTCGCCCCGAGGGACAGACGAGTGGGCACCCACCCCGGGGGGGCAGAGTGCTGGCCACCAGCATCTACAGCACTTTCACGGGAACTGCAGACCGGGGGGTCAGAAGCAAGCACCGGACTCCTGGATGGACTAACGGGAAGGCAGCAGAGGAGGGAAAGGTGAATGCGCTTGACCACAGGAAGGATTTCTTCAACAAGACGCCAGAGTATGAAGCCAGCAGCCACCTGGGGAATGACTGCCGACACGCGTGGCAGGAAACAAAGGCCCCGTGTGACCAGCGAGAGCAAAGCCCGGGAGAAAAGTGGGGGGGGGGGGGGGGGCCCAGGTGAAGCAGCGGTCCAGAGGAGGAAACCCAAGTGGGCAGCATGCGTGTGGAATGGGATCCAGCCTCCCCGGGGCGGCAGCAGGCCACCCCACGGCGGGTTGCACACAGGTGTGGCGGACATGGCCCAGAACGTTCTCCTGAGTCGAAATGCCTGCTCTCCGTGGCTGGCATGCAGTGCTCGCGTGAGCGTTTCGGAGCCTCACGTCACAGACCCAAGACCTCAGCCACATGTCTGGCTCCAGAGCCCATGGGGGTGGCCCAGCAGGACCCCCTCACCAAAGACAACACATGCAAAGGACAACAGCTAATATTCGGGGCTCTTGGCCCATAGAGGCTGGGTGATGGGGTGTGTTTTTTTCTCTGTTCCGTATATTTTATAAATATTTTGTCTACTGTTTGACATTTCCATGTGCAGTTGGGAGCACAGGGACCAAGAGAGCAGGGGGACCGTGGGGGATGCTAGTGGCAGACGGGGGACACACGCACCAGGGGACACCGGCAATGCCCTGCAGGCCCCAGGGGTACGGGCCCGCCGCCACAGGTCCGCCCCGGATGCGCACTCTCCAGCGCGGATGGGTACAGCCTGGCAGCACCACGACGCACCCTCAGATGCCCAGGCTATTTCCAGAGCTGTACAACAAAACATCTAGAAGGTCCCATGCAAACCCCATTCCATGACAACCCGGGAAGCAGGGGGGCTCCGGCTCTATCTAAGGGTCATCATCTTAGGACAGGAAGGACTCCGTGCTTCCCAGCCGTGCAGCACCATGGCCCACACGGCAGCAGCAGATCAACGGGAGCCCCATACCTGCCCAGGACCTGGACACGTGACCTGAGCGGCCTGAGGACGTCTAGGGAGAGTGGCAACACACAACCTTAGCTGGAGAAGTCCTAACTGGGAGCAGCCAGCAGCTGCCAGGACAGCGCTCCCGGCACCGTTCTCCCCCACAGATCAAAGCCAAAGGGATAACATCCAGAACAGAGGAAGACCTCCAGATGCAAAAATGAGCCGGTTGGGGACAGCCCTTCCTGCCCCCATTGTGCCCTCGGTCTGGCCGCACCCTGAGCCTCGTCTGTCCCCACTGGGTCCTCCCACGCGCACCGGAGGCCGGACAGAACACACAGTCTGCAAGCTGAGCATCCAGGAATACACTTTCAACTTCTCTTATAAATATGCATTAGAACATCTGATAACACGGGCAAAGGGCTTTGAGATTAATTTAAAATTAAACCAAGACTGGATTTCCTGCACTCCTGGCAGGAAATTTATCTAAAACATCTGAATACCCAAATGTGCTTGAGAGTGGTGGCAGCCACGGGCACCCCAGGCCCCACAGCCGCCTCAGTCCCGGGGCACCTTGAAATGGTCCTTCTCTTTGCGGATGGCCCTCATGGTGGTCACGGGGTCAGTCTCGCCAGCATGCTGCTGTACGGTCTTCTCCCTGCGGAAGCCAAACGCCAGGCTGCACACCATGCTCACCCAGCCCACCGCCTCTACCAGGGCACCAGGGACAAAAAGAGCCAGCAGAAGCTGGGACATTCTTAAAAAATGAAATGCTACAGCCAGCGGCCAGCTTGCGTGTTCCTAACTGGAAGACATGCTGGCCAAGCCGTCCTGCCGGCAACCCAGAGAGTGGGAACACCAACTCCACGCTGGCGTCGGTCAGAGCCCAGGTGGAAGCTCCCCGAGACCCTCCAGGGTCAGAAAGGACCCCAAACCCTTGCCAGGGCACAAGGAAAGCATCCCCCCATTCTGAGAAGAGATACCTGCATCCTAGGCTATGCAGTGCTTGATAAAGAGTTCAGGGCAGCCTCCAGCATTTGGGGTCTGCAGGGGGGCTGGGGAGTGGACACTGTTGGGCTGAGTGAGGCAGAGGTGCAGACATGGAGTGCCCCCTCACCTCACTCTCATGAACGGGTTGTAGGTGAACTCCTCTGCGATGGTGGATGGCACCGTGGGCTCCCCGATACTGTACTTCTCCTGCAGAGGACAGAGGTCACTTTGATACAGAAACTTCTAAAGGTAACATTTCTAAGTACCTTCTAATGATCTTCAAACATCGTCCAACTCAGAAGGCAAAGTGAATAGAGTTGGGTCAGTGTGAGGACAGGCTCCTTCCTGCCATGGAGACCCAAGTGTCCCGGCCACCAACAACAACCTGTCCCTCCTCCCCTTGCTGTCTTGGAGATGGAGGGGATACCAAACTTTCTTTTCATTAATATGAAGTTTGTGTTTTACAGTATAGAATAACCAGCAAAAATATAGACCACACAGAAAAGAAGAAAACACCCAAGTGCCCCGGGTCCCTGCCCTGGGATGACCACCCCTCTGGAAGGTGGGGAGCTCTCATCACAGGGTGTTTGGGCAGGGCCTCCCCTTCACGGGCTCCCAAGGAGAAAGACCCAGAAGAGCCCTTTGGCAGGCACGTTGGCAAATGGAAAAACAAGGAAAATTAAGGCAAAATTGTTCTTTGAAAAGATCAACAAAATTGTTAAGAATGATGAAGGAACACAAATCGCCAACATCAGAAAGAGGTGATATCACTGCATATCCAACAGATGGGGGTGGGGACCAACTGCTCTAAAAGTAAAAACCGGGGCGCCTGGGCGGCTCAGTTGGCTGGGCCTCTGACTTCGGCTCGGGTCGTGGTCTCGGGGTCCTGGGATCGAGCCCCGCGTCAGGTTCCCTGCTCGGTGAGGAGCCTGCTTCTCCCTCTCCTCCCCACTCATGCTCTCTGTCACTATCTCTGTCTCTCTCTCTCAAATAGATGGATAAAATCTTAAAAAAAAAAAAAAGGAAGAATTAAAAATTATATTTAAAAAAAATAAAAGTAAAAGCTAAATTATAAAACTTAAAAGAGGAAGCAAAGAAAAATTTTGACCTTGGGAAAAGTAGTTCTTAGATAAGAGACAAGAAGTATGAACCATAAAAAAAATTAACATGCTGGACTTTATCAAAATTAAAAATGCTTACTCTTCAAAAAACATTGTTTTAAAATAAAAAGCAAGCCACAGAATGGGAGAAACTATCTGACAAACTTACCAAAAAAAAAGAAAATCCTCTTATCAAAAATAAGACAATCCAATTTTTTAAATGGCCAAAAGATGTGAACAAACACTTCACAAAATGGCCAATGAGCATATAAAAAGATGCTCAACATTAACAGACGCTAGGGAAATACAAATTAAAACCACAATGTAACCCCACTACATACCCATTAAAATGAATGAAATCAAAAAGAATGACAATGCCAAGTATTGGTGAGGATATAGGACAACTGAAAGTCTACACTTTGCTGGTAGGAATGTAAAATAACAGCCACTTAGGAAAACAACTGGCAGTTTCTTCACAAGTCAACCATGTACCTGACACTACCCAGCCATTTCATTCCTAGGTGTTTACTCACGAGAAATTAAAAGGCATGCCACACAGAGACTTGTGCACAAATGTTCACAGCAGCCAATAACTGGAAACACAAATGTCTACAAGTGAATGGATAAACAAACGTGGTCCAACCAATGGAATACTATTCATTATACTGATACATGCAGCAACATGAATCTCAAAATCATTCTGCTGAGTGACAATAAAAGAGTACATAATGTATTCTCCATTTCTCTGAAATTCTAAAAAATGCAAACCAAGGTCCAATGGCACAACACCTCAGTGGTTGGAGCCACTGCAGAGAGAATGAGGCATGATGGGAATATTCTGTACCTTAATTGTAAGGGCAGTGATTTCATGGGGGGGGTGTATGTCAAAATCCACTCAGTCGTTCACTTTAATGTGGTTCATTACATATGAACTAAACCACAGCAAAGTTGATATTTTAAAACACTATGAAAATTATGTCAATAAATTTGAAAACCTTGGTAAAATGGGCAAATTCCTTGAAAGACACAAGTTGCTAACAAAATTGACTCAAGAAGATGTAAAAATCTAACAGCTCTACAGGGCGCCTGGGTGGCTCAGTTGGTTAAGCAACTGCCTTCGGCTCAGGTCATGATCCTGGAGTCCCCGGATCGAGTCCCACGTCGGGCTCCCCACTCAGCGGGGGGTCTGCTTCTCCCTCTGACCCTCCTCCCTCTCATGTACTCTCTCTCTCATTCTCTCTCAAATAAATAAATAAAATCTTTAAAAAAAAAAAATCTAACAGCTCTACATAAAGACATTAATTAGTATCAACAAGATTTTTCCACAAAAAAACATTCAACATCCAGGTGACTTCATTGGTGATTTCTAACATTAAAGGAATAAAAAATAGCACAGAAAAACTCTTACAAAAGAGGAGTAAATACTTTCTATTCATTTTATGAGGCCAGCATCACCCTGATACTAAGATCAAAAACATTACAAGAAAATAAAACTGGAGGGGCGCCTGGGTGGCTCAGTCATTAAGCGTCTGCCTTCAGCTCGGGTCATGATCCCCTGGGATCGAGCCCCGCATCGGGCTCCCTGCCCTTCGGGAAGCCTGCTTCTCTCTCTCCCACTCCCCCTGCTTGTGTTCCCTCTCTCGCTGTGTCTCTGTCAAATAAATAAATAAAAATCTTTAAAAAAAAAAAAAGAAAATAAAACTGGAGACCAGTATCTCTTATGAACACAAAGGAGACTATAGCAACATAATACAGCATGACTAAGGTTTGTCTAGAAAGCACAGTTGGTTTAACATTTGAAACCAATTGATGTACTCCACCATATTAATTGAGTAAAGGAGGAAAAACATCATTACGTAACAGATGAAGAAAAAAAACAATTCACAAAATTCAACACCCACTGATGATAAAAACTCTCGAAAACCAGGAATATAAGTGAACTCCAACCTAAGAAAGAAGATTTACATAAAACCCACAGCTAATATCATACCTAATGGTTAAAGGCTAAATGCCTTCCCCCTAAGATTGGGAACGAGGCAAAGATGCCCACTCTCTGCACTTCTAGTGAACACTGTCCTGGAGATGGTAGCCAATGCAATGGGGCAAAACAAGGAAAAAGGCACATAGATTGCAAAAGAAAGAATAAAATCATCTCTATTTGTTGATGACGTGATTGTGTGGTAAGGACTCTTTGGAAAAGATGCTAGAATGAGGGAGCTGAGCAAAGTGATAAGGACATAAGATCAAAATGCAAAAATCACTTGTATTTCTAAAGACTTCAGCAAATAATCATCTCCAATAAAATCCAAAAACATGAAGTTCTTTGTATATATTGTTAAATATATCCCTATTTCTGTAACAATGATAATTATAAAATATTGCTGAGAAAAACTAATGACCTCAATAAATGGAAAGCTATAGCATATTCATGGAAAGACTCAGGATTTTTAAGACCTCAGTTCTCTCTAAATCTTTTGTACAACAGTCCCAATCCAAAGCTGACTTTTTTGGTAAAAATTAACAAGATACTGGGCGCCTGGGTGGCTCAGTTGGTTAAGCGACTGCCTTCGGCTCAGGTCATGATC
The DNA here is from genome assembly GCF_054177405.1 of Leptonychotes weddellii. Lineage (NCBI taxonomy): Eukaryota > Metazoa > Chordata > Mammalia > Carnivora > Phocidae > Leptonychotes > Leptonychotes weddellii. The sequence continues at coordinate 34,494,094 of NC_138373.1, read as the reverse complement.
CTGGAGTCCCGGGATCGAGTCCCACATTGGGCTCCCTGCTCAGCAGGGGGTCTGCTTCTCCCCCTGCCCTCTTCCCTCTTGTGCTCTGTGTCTCTCATTCTCTCTCTCTCAAATAAATAAATAAAATCTTTAAAAAAAAAAATTAACAAGATAATCCTAAAATTTATATGGAAATGCAAAGCACTTAGAAGAGCCAAAACCAATTTTAAGAAAGTCTACAGTTAGGGGATGTATACAACCTGACTCCTAGACTTACCACCAGCTACAGTAATCAAGACTGTGTGCTACCGGTGGAGAAGTCCTATAGATCAGTGGCACAGAGGGGAGCGTCCAGAAGTGACTCATGCCTACACTGTCCGTTTTATTTAGCAAAGATGCCAGGGTAGTCCAACGAGGAAAAAACTGTTTCCAACAAATGGTGTTGAACAGCTGGATGTGAATATGCAAAAAAAAAAAAAAGGCCCTTCTACTCTTTACCTTAGACCATACACAATTTGAAAAGGATCATGAATCTACATTAAATCTGTATACATATAAAAGCTAAGACCATAAACTTTCAGGAGAAAACACAGCAGAGTCTGTGACAAGGGGTGTTCAAAGATTTCTTAGGACACACAAAGTGTAGAAGAAAATAAACTGATCTTCACCAAAATATAAACTTGTATTCTTGAGAAGACACCGTTAAAGAAAAAAAAAAAGGCAAGCCATAAAAAGTGAGAGAAAATATTTGATATACATTTCTGACAAAGACTTGTTTGCGGAATATATAAGGAATTCCTGCAACTAAGAAGACAACCGCGTTTTTAAATGGACAGAAGATTTGAACATATGCTTTGTAAAAGAAGACCTGTAAGAGGCCAGTGAGCCCATGAGAGACGCTCCGTTTCATTAGCCATCAGAGAAATGGAAATTTTAAAACCACAAGGAGACACCAGCACACACCTCGCAGAACGGCTCACATTTAAAACATCAACACTGCGCATGGAGCGTTCCTAGAGGGAAGGCCGTCTGGTAGCTTCTTACAAGTGAAACCTACACGAACCGGACCTACCCCCAGGGTCTGCACCCGTGAGCAGCGAAAACCCATGTCCACGCCAAGATGTGCACGCAGAGGGTCGCAGCCGCTACCCCGACAGCAAACAGCTGGGGGCCGCCCACGAGCCCGGCCGTCTGCAGACAGCACAGCACATTCACACCAGATGCTGCTCCGAAATAAAGAGCGTCAAGGAAACTCAACAGTTACGCTGAGCCGAAGAGCCAGATGCAACTTGTGTTCTAGGGCTCTGTTTGCGGGAGACTGCAGAACAGGGTGGCCTACGTCACAGCACATCCGTAGTTGGGGGTACGGGTGCAGAGCGGCAGGGGACGCCCTGGGGTCACACGGGCACATGCTGTCAGAATTCATCAAACTGCGTACTGCTCACTCAAAACAGGTACGTCTGATTGAATGAAAATGATCCTCAATAAAGAGGAGTTTTTTTTAAAAGCGAATAACTCTGAAAAGAATCCGTTCCGTGTGTATAGATTGCTATGGACAGGGCACTAGGACTCGTTATTAAATGAAACAACCACAAAACAATACATATAGCAAACATACAGGGTGAGTCCTGTGCTGTCATGAAAAACTCTCCTCTATGTGCACTGCAAAAAAAGGAGGAATGTTCGTCAACTGACACAGGTGGTGTATTCTAACAAGTATGATTCTGTAAGCCCATGCTCCAAATTGATAAAGATGCTCGGAAAAAACCAGTGCTTAAAAAACAAAAGTCGTCACTGAACGGAGCAGAAGGCCCCACACGAGAGGACTCCTGGGTGTGTCTTTCTGACGCCCTCTCTTGGGGACTGAGAGGGGCAGGAAGACAGACCCCCACATCCAGGAGCACGTCCCTTAGCCCAACCACCCACAGCAGCACCAAGGATGTGTCCGGGACAAGAAGCCAACCCTGCAACCAAACCTCCGAGCCCTGGGGTCATCACAGAAATAAATGCCTTTCAGACAAGCAGCCTCTGGGGCGACTCCCATTGCTGGCCCCAGACACGGAGGCTGAGCTGCTAACTCACGATCCTGCCTACCACGTGGCCCAGCACGTGGAGAACAGGTCAGGGACCCGCAGCTCCGGCCTCCCCTGGGCACCTGCTAGAAGTGCGGGATCCCAGGCCCAGCCCAGACCCCCTGGGTGGACAAGGACCTCAACAAGACAGCCGGGGCTTCCTCGCTAGTTGAGGCGGGCCGGGAGGAGCACTTCGTGCCCACACTGGAGACAGTGCCCCGAGAGTGGCTCCTGGGGAGCCCCGTCATGGTCACTGCCCCGAAGACACACCCCACGGTGCGCCCCGCTCACCTTGGCCCAGGCCAGCTTCTCCTGGATGGCAGCGTTGTTGGGCTCTACGTGCCGCGCAAACTTGAGGTTGTTGATGGTATACTCGTGGCCACAGTACACTCTCTGAGGAAAACACCAGACTGTGAGCTCGGAGTCTCCGCAGTCTGCCCTCAGACCCCTCGAGGACGGGCTTGCGGGGCTCTGGGCTAGGTCCCGTTAGCGACAAGCATGACACAGACACTTCTTGCATGCGTGTTAAACAACAATAAAAATACATTAACAGAAAAGCCTCGCTTCCAGATGAAGTGCCCCTGCGCCCCCACTCTCCGCAGCCTGGGAGGGAGGTGAGCGCCCCACTCGCAGGCTGCCGCTTACTGTGTCTGGAGGGAGCCGGCCCAGGATCTCAAGTAGGGCTTTATGCATCTCATCCGCTGTCCCTTCGTAGAACTTCCCACAGCCAGCCACGAACAAGGTGTCACCTGAGAAACAGGACAGGTAGGGAGCAGTGGGGGGCCGCCAGCAGGACAGAGACAAACCAAGAAACCCTAACCCCCAGCTCTCGGTTCCTACCCCCCAACCTCTCCCCTCAAGTCTAACTGGCACCACCAGCCCCCGCAAACAGCTGCTCAAACCCACACCTTAGGGTCACCCCACTCCTCTCTTCACCACCCCATCTTGTCAGCCCTAGCGCCAGGACCACCAAACCAGCCCTTGTACCTACCGGCCCAGCAGCCCTCCCAGGCCCGCTTCCCTAGGTCTCCTCTTAGCCTCTGCGGCCAGCACCAGCCTGTAGGATACCCCCTGAGCTCACCAGCCACCATCTGAGTCCTCAACACACAGGCCTACCACCTCACAGACCCCTTCCTACCTCAGCCCTTCAAAGGGGCGTCCCCTCCTCCTGACACCCGGCCATCTGCTGCTGCTTCCCTGCCTGGTCTCTTCCTTGGGAAGGGCTCCACGGCCAGCGGGAGCTCGGACACATTTGTTCTCCAGGCCCCAGTGGTGGGGTGTCCTCCATCAGCGCTGGCCAGACCTCTTCCCAGGGAGCCTAAGCCACAGCCCAGGACCATGGGGCCGCCCCAGACAGGAGTCAGGGCCCCCCAGGAGACAACAGGACAACCTAGTGCGGGTGGGATTGGGGCTGTCCCCTGAAGGACCTCTCCAGGTAGGTCGAGTCTGGGAACCAGCAAGAAGTCCACGAGACCCCAGAGGAGGCTGGGGCACACACAGGTGCAGAAGACTTTGAGCTCGGGCCCTCCCTCCAGGGGAGCAGCCCCTATTCCCACGCCTGCTGCCGGGGCCTCGCTGGACACCCTGGTTCCCACATGTCCAGTCCTCACTGTCCAGGCGGCAGACACTGGAGCCTCAGCATGGAGGACACTACACGACTTGTCCGTACACTGCGTCCCGCCAGTTGCTGTCCACAGAGGACAGGCACACCGCATAGCACCTGGGCTCAGGGCGGGGTCTCACAGCAGGCAGCCCCACCTTCCAAAGCGGGGACACGGCTTCTCTCGTCTACGCAGTCCCCAGGGACCCGCCTCCCCCCACAGCTGGGCAGGTTGACAGCTGGGCAGGTTGACATCTGGGGGTTTCCCCCGCGCAGCGGTGACAGGGATGCAGGCGCGACACCAGCTGCCCATGGCCACTCAGGGGGCCTCCGCACTCGCTGTTCCGCCAGGGGCTGGTTCCCCTGCCCCACACACCGGGGGCCGAGGCGGAGTGAGTCCGGGGTCCCACGACGCGAACTCGGAGTCGGCTCAGGGCCTGCACCTGCTGCTACTGCACTGGGGACAGTGACGACTGTGGTCTTTAAAAACACGCTTCGGTGTGGGGGTGCTGTGGGATTCACGAAGCCGCAGAGGCCCCTCCACCTGTTAGCACCTCTGCTGGAACTAGGAGCCACAGCCCCATTTGCTGGTGACCGAGCCCCACGCACACCGGTCCCACCGCGGAGCTGCTCCAGGAGCCCCATCGCATTTCCCAACTGGCCCTCGCTGCAGTGACGTCACGACTGAGACTTAAATTTCTGCAAGACTCGATATTGGCTGAGAAAGGTCAGGAGGCAGAGGGGCCTGGGCACAGCCAACAGGCCTGCTCTGCGCTGCAGCGGATGCACCCGGCCATTCTGGTCTCGCCGCTCCCAGCCAGCAGCAACAGCGGCTCACCTTCTCTCCAAAGGGAGAAGCCCCCAGCTGCTGGAAAGGCCTGTCCTGACAGTACTCCTCACACAGCCTGAGGCTGGGGCCCTTCGTGGGCTCTACCTGAGGGCCCGGCGCAGCAGGCCTGGCTGCAAACGCTCCGCTTCTCGCCCCGAGTGTTCAGAGACATCCCTAAGTCAAGCGGGTCTTTGCAGAGAATTCCTCGCCCCCGCTCGCACACCTGAACTCTCTCACCTGTGAACACAGCAGGAGGCTCAGAGCTGCTGGGCTTGCTCACAAAGTAGCAGATGTGTCCAGAAGTGTGGCACGGTGTGGACAGGCACTTGACGTTGAGAGACCCCACCTTAAACAAAGCTGGTGCTGGCATGTGCTCCCCACACGCTGGGGGGCCCCCCACAGGTCCCTCCCCCCTCGCACCCACCACTGCCCCACGGGAGCCTCCCTGGCAGGGGCGAGAGGACTTCGGTCACTGCTGCTCCACTGAGCAGGACATGCATCTTGCTGGTGACCGTGGGACTCAATCCCCGAGGGGCCCCCAGAGGCAAGGCCCGCCCTGGAACCTGGTGCTGGCTGGTGTGCAAAACCAAAGGAAGAGACCTCAAGATCAGGCCAAATCTGAACCAGGTGTCTTGCTTCTTAGAAAAGACAGTTTTCCTTCTTGGGTGCTTGGCCTTCTGTTTGGTTTTCCTTCCTGTCTCCCACAGCCCTCCCCCCACCCTTAACCTCAAAAATGTTCAAGCCTACAAAAAGACTGAACTCAAAATGAGCATCGGTGTGCCCTTCCCAAGGATCACCGATCACGAACAGACCCCCGCCTCTGCCCCGTTTGCCGTGTGCACTGTGTACACGCGCACCAGGAGCTGCACGCATGTGCATACCGCCCCCCCGACGCCCATGGAAGCCCCTGGGAACCCCCTCTCACTTCCTCACAGGGTCACTGTGTCCAAGAGATGAACAGTGACGGGTCACTGTCCGTGTTCCAGTTTCCCCGACTGTCTCAAAACCGGGCCTGACCGCTTCTCCCCGCGGCCAGGCACCCTCCGCATGCCGCCCTCCACCCGCCGGGTCCCTGGCTCAGGGAGGAAATGCCAGGAGTGGGGGCAAGTGTCCCCACCGCACCCCTGCCCGCTGGAGTGCCTTCCGTTGGTTCACTGCTCACCTGCAGTGTGGAGAGGTGCGTGACCTTGTGAGTCAGGGCCCCGATCCGGTCATCACCCCCGCACACCTTCAGCCCAGGCTCCAGCTTGACCAACTTCTCGTTCCCGCCAGCGTGGTCCCTGGAAGTCGGAAAGGAGACCTGGGCTCCTGCTGATGGGACTGGGCCTGCTTGCTCTTAAACCCCTACCACAAGTCTCCTTTCCTGGTTGCCTTCTCGGTAGAAACGCATCTCCCAACACAGGAAACTGGCTTGTCATTTGGCTCCACTGAAAAGAACATTCTGAGACATGTCTTTCCAAAGTGAGGCATTTCTGTGCTCCTGCCCTGTGGCTGCGGAAGCTTCTGAAACAAACAAACCAAATCCCAAACACCTAGATAATCCCTAAGGCCCAGCTCCCAAGCTTTGGGCACATAAGAGTCACCTGAGGATCTGTTAAGGAGCACCAAGTCGTGACTCCCTGCCCCACATCCTGACGCAGTTGGCCTAGGGGCAGCCTGCAGAGCAGGAGTTTTAAAGCGCCCCACCCGCATGACTCTCACAGGTGGCCCAGTTCAGGACCCACTGCCCTGAGCAGGTGGAAGCTGTCTTCTAAAAAGGCAATGTCCAGGCACCTGGGGGGCTCAGTTGGTTAAGCGTCCAACTCTTGATTTCGGCTCAGGTCATGATCTCAGGGTCGTGAGATTGGTGGAACCTGCTTAAGATTCTCTCTCTCTGCCCTCCCTGCTCTCTCCCTCCCTAAAAATAAATTAATGATAAATAAAATGGCAATGTCCCACTCAAAAGACCACCAAAAAACCCGCTAAAACTGATAAACAAATTCGGTAACACTGCAGGATACAAAACCAATGCATAGAAATCTGCTGCATTTCTATATGCTAATGAAGCAGCAGAAAGAGAAATTAAGAAAATGATCCTGTTTAAACTGCACCAAAAATATAACATACCTAGGAATAAACCTAACCAAAGAGGTGAAAGAACTGTACTCTGAAAACTATGGAACACTTACGAAAGAAATTGAAGAGGACAGAAACAAAGACATTCCATGCTCACGGACTAGAAGAACAAACATTGTGAAAATGTCTATACTACTCAAAGCAATCTACACATTTAATGCATTGCCTATCAAAATACCACCCCCATTTTTCACAGAGCTACAACAAAGAATCCTAAAATTTCTATGGAACCACAAAAGACCCCGTATAGCCGAAGCCATCCTGAAAAACAGAAGCAAAGCTGGTGGCATCACAATTCTGGATTTCAATCTACATTACAAAGCTGTGATCACCCAGACAGTATGGTACTGGCACAAAAACAGACACACAGATCAATGGAACAGAATAGAGAGCCCAGACATGGACCCTCAACTCTATGGTCAACCAATCTTCGACAAAGCAGGAAAGAATGTCCCATGGGAAAAAGACCATCTCTTCAACAAACGGTATTGGGAAAACTGGACAGCCACATGAAAAGAATGAAACTGAACCACTTTCGTACACCATACACAAAAATAAATTCAAAATGGATGAAAGACCTAAATGTAAAACCTGAAACCATAAAAATCCTAGAGGAGAATACAGGCAGAAACCTCTTTGACCTTGGCTATAGCAACTTCTTACTAGACACGTTGCCAGGGGTAGGGAAACAAAAGCAAAAATGAACTATTGGGACTTCATCAAGATAAAAGGCTTCTGCACAGCAAAGGATACAGTCAACAAAACTAAAAGGCAGGCTACAGAATGGGAGAAGATACTTATAAATGACATATCTGATAAAGGGTTAGTATCCAAAATATATAAAAAGCTTATATAACCCAACACCCAAAAAATGAATAATCCAATTTAAAAAATCAGCAGAAGACATGAACAGACACTTTTCCAAAGAAGACATCCAAATGGCCAACAGACACATGAACAATGCTCGACATCACTCGGCATCAGGGAAATACAAATCAAAACCTCAATGAGATACCACCTCACACCTGTCAGAATGGCTAACATCAATCAACAACACAAGAAACAACAGGTGTTCATGAGGATGTGGAGAAAAAGGAAACCTCGTGCACTGTTGGTGGGAACGCAAACTGGTGCAGCCACTCTGGACAACAGTATGGAGGTTCCTCAAGAAGTCAAAAATAGAACTCCCTATGATTCAATAATTGCAGTACTGGGTCTTTACCCAAAGAATGCAAGAACACTCATTCAAAGGGAAACATGCACCCCGATGTTTATAGCATTATCTATGAGACTAATTATGGAAACAGTCCAAGTATCCATCAACTGATGAATGGACAAAGATGTGGTATATATATGTGTGTGTACATACACACACACACACACACAATGGAATATTATTCAACTATAAAAATGAAACCTTGCCATTTGCAATAACACGGATGGAGCTACAGAAACTAAGTGAAATGTCAGAGAAAGATAAACGCCACATGATTTCACTGATAGTGGAATTTAAGAAACAAAGGGAAAAGAAGAGAGACAAACCAAGAAGCCGACTCTTGAGAAGAAACAGATGGTTACCAGAGGGGAGGCGGTGGGGGGAAGGGTCATGTAGGTGATGGGGATTAAGGAGCGCACTTGTGATGAGCACGGAGTAATGGACAGAACTGCTGAATCACTATGTTGTACACCTGCAACCAGTATAACACCATATGTTAACTGGAATTAAAATAAAAACTTCTTTAAAATTTAAAAAATAAAAATGAAAACACTTATATCTTTAAACAAATAAACATACATACATAAATCGATCACCAATGCCCGAGGGCGATCAGGGGCCAACGACCAGCCCATAACGCACCCGGGACGTGCACAGCCTAAGCCCAGCCATGGCCCTGCACCAAGCTCCCTGCACCTCCCAGGACAAGGCGAGGGCTCCTGCCCCTCACTACACACTTATCCACGGAGCCCTTCGAGGGGCCCCGACCCAGCAGGGCGCACAGATAGCAGGCGCCGCCCAGCCCCGCCCCGCCATCTGCTACACACAGGGCAGCGCCAACGCGTACACACGCATCCACACGTTCCGCTGACCTGCGCAACCACCGCCTCACCATCTCCTCTAGTGCAGGGAGGGAGGCCCCGGCGCCCTGGGGCTCAGTCTGGGGCCGAATTTGGGGTTTTGTATTGTAGCATAGGCATATGAAAAACCCCAGAGCATCACAACTTGAGAAAACTGACCCAGCGGTTGCTTAGCAAGGGAGCGAGAAGCCAACCCTGAGGCTCGCGGGGAGGCAATCTGGCTTTTTCCCAGAAAGCCCAGCAGCACAGCAGCCAAGGGCAAGGCTGCCGGCCGACCCCTCTGCATTCAGGAATTAACAGCTGATGCCCCCGGGGCTAAACCCCAAAGACTCTGGGTGCCTTAGTGACATCAACCAAGAAGTGGCCACCGTTGAGCAAACTCTGGCCAACCCACGTCCTCAGGACACCCCCGCGGAGACACCGCACCTCACAGGTGAAGTGCAGTGAGAGTCGCTGGCTGCCTTCAGGCACTTACGTGGAAAAGACAATTCAGAGCCAAACAAGTATTTTTTTCAAGCTGTGAAAAGTCTCAGAATTTCAAAAACCCCACAGGAGGGTCTTGGACAAGCAGCTCTAGCCCTCAAAACCCAAACACTTGGGTGCTTCTTTCATCCCTTACCTTCAATTTCGAGAACCACAACCTCTCCAAACAGAGCTGCTTGATTTTTAAAAACACTAAGGTCTAGAATAGTTTCTTCCCTGACATCAAAGCCAGTCTCCCATCACACAAGCCCAGAATCTGCTGCTGGAGGTCCGCCCCATGGAGGCCAGGGCCAGGGCCGAGGGCGCAGGGCAGCAGTACGGAGCCTAGAGCCCACACGTCTTCTCAGAATCCCACTGGGGCTGACCCTCAGCGGCACAGAGAACACGGCTGGGCGGGGACAAGGGCTTCCAGCACCCCAATCTCGCAGGCCTCCACCTGCAAGAGGGCCCAGGGAGCCCGCAAGTGCCCAACCCCCACGGACACCAGCCCGGTGTGCACACGGCCGGGAGCCGACAGGCCCAAGCAGCTGGATGGTGAGGGCTTACCAGTGGTGGTGAGTGGTGAGCACCGTGGTCAGCTTCACACCATGCTTTTTCACCGTTTCTACAACCTGCAACCAAACGTGAGGCAAGATGGGGGCCATGGTCACACTCCTGGCACTGGCCGGCCGAGCTGCAGGGTGCCCAGCAGAACCCAGGATTGGCCAGGAGGGGCCGTGCCCTGTCGTGACCCTGCCGACTTGCCCCCGCTCCAGGTCTCTCTTGACCCAATTGGCAACTGAGGGCCAGCCATGACCTCTCCAAGCCCCTCCAGCGGAGGTCACCACCTCCGGGGCTTCCTGGCGCCCCGGGACCTTACAGACAGAAGCCCATTGCTCTCCCCACCCAAGCCGTTGGCAGCCTCCACCCCTCACTGGCCTTCTGCCCGACGGCAGAGTGGCAGGCCACCAGTTGTTTTTCAAAAACCAAATGAGTGAATTTCTGTGTAGCTTCGGCCAAGCTACAAGGACACTGCAGCTATTAGCCCTGGCAGGGGACAAGGTGGTGCTGGGGCCCTTCCTCCCACCTTCTGGGGCTGCACCGGGTCCACGACGGCGGCCTCCTTGGTCTCATCATCGATGATCAGGTACATGTAGTTGTCGGTCAGTGCGGGCAGTAACTCAACCTTCATGGTGCCCTGTTCCACAGTCAAGCTCTTCCTTAAGTCCGTGTGATGGAGAAGGACTCCCAGCAGGGCTGGGCCTGAAGACAAAGCGCAGCTTCGGTCAGTGTCCAAGGGAGGCCGCCCCAGGCTGAGACTTAAAGACAAACCCTCAGCCTGGGAGGCCCCGCGTCCCAGGGACACAACATTCCAGGAAAGTGACTCGCCGAGCAGCAAAGTGTGAGGCTCGCCGTGTCAGGTTTTCTGAGTTCCTTCGGTAAAGAAGAAAATATCCTCATTTTACCACATTCGTAAGAAAAACACAGAAAATTCTTCACATGCATATTCACGGAAATCACTTCTTTCAGACTATAATCCTGATTTTCTTTTTCGAGAGCTCTCAGAGGACAGAAGTGCTGGTTTGTACCTGTGATTCAAACCAGTGTCAGAAGTGACCAGTGCCAGTCCCGCGGTGTTCACACCCGAACCAGAAATACCACAAAGAGAGGAACCCGGAGGGCGAGGGCCTCTGACCCTTCCTAGGCCTCCAGCCAGAGAGGAAAACAATATTCACTTTCATAGGCAGGAACTCAAAATTTGGATCATGCACAAAACACACCAGGGCCTGAGACATGGGACAGGTGGCCATTTGTTCCAGATTCAAGTGTGCAGGACACAGAATCGCCATCCAGTTGAACCGAAGGACCCTGCCAGGATGTGTCAAGAGTGAGCAAAAGCCAAAAGCATCTTCCACCGAGGAGTCAGGTGCCAAACTATTTTCAACAATGAAACTCCTATTCAATCTAAAAACTGAGAGGCCCCAACAATACTTTGTCTTAATGTCAAAGAGATGAACACCACAAAAAATGACAGAAGACAGCCAAGAAATACTGGGGGAGGTGCTGGAATGGGGGCCTCTTCCAAAAGGGATCCAGAAAGCAGGCAGGACCCACTGACTGACAGACCACATCTCCAGCGGCCACCTAAAGCTGAATTCAACCTTATCTGCCACGGCCAGAGAAACTGTCTGAACTGCAGCTTTAAAGAGTACACAGAGATATCCAATTCCCCTTTCCCTGGACAACCAGCTGGGCATTTTCCAGGCCCTTCTCCTCATGCACAGCAAAACAAACATCTCTGTATGATGTTTCTGTGATATTCCACCTTCCCTAGGCCCCAGCCCTACCTGAGCCCAGGAAGGACTACAGAGCGGAGTATGCGTACTGGGGGCTGGGGAGGGAGGAAAGCAGGACTGAAACAGGACTGTGCTTCGAGTCTGGGAGAGGAACACCGCCCAGGTGAAGGAAACATGATTACATCCTGTGCTCAGGCTCCTCTAGGTACTATAAGGGTTCTCCTGGAAAACCTGGGGAACTTAGTTATTTCTGCAGGCACCACCAGAAGCCTTATTCCTTTTCCAAAAATTATATGCCTGAGAAATGCTTCCAGTTCACTGGTTTGCAACTGTGACCTTTTGTATAAGCAGAGGGCACAGAGGTGCCGCCTGTAGTCCAGGCCAAGTCCTGAGACATGTTTTATTCCGCTTCTCTTGAGCTGGGCCCATCCTTCTGCACGGCATCCAATGGCTGGCACTAGGCTCCCTTCTGAACGAGGTGGCCACAATCTTGCCAATTCCCTACAGTCCCACTTACACTCTCTGCCTGACTCCGGAAGCAAAAAGTCCTAGCCCTGACACTCTTAGGAGTGTCCCCAAATGGGAAAAAGGACAGGCTCTTTCCTTAGTAATGGCAACACCTTACCCGCTCCAGAACCTTGAGTGCTCTCAGTGAGATCTAAAATGGCCAAGGACGGCTTCGCCTCCTATGTGGTCATTTCTCCAGCGGCTAACCATCTCCCAAAGACTCGGGTTAACCTACTGCCCCTATTGCCACATCAGCCAGATAAGATATCAGGAAATAAAGAAAGATTTCAAAATCAAGGTCAAAATATTCCAACAAAGCAAGCGGTAACTCCCAGTGGGAAAGGAAATCTGACAGCTAGAAGCACAGGCCCTGGGAAGCCCGGGTGCCCAATGCCTCTCCTTTTAGAGGGAGGGCCAGGGCCCGGCAGCCCCCAGGACCCAGTCTTGTTGGAACCCGAGTACTGGCCCGGCTTCCTGCCCTTTATCTGCACTTTAGAATCGTGTACCCCGGGTTTTTCTTGTCAGCTGAAGCTCACAGGAAGAGATGGGAAGGCAGTCCCTGGGGCACTAGGCCCGGCTGTGCCGCCCCGGGGCGCACACACGAGGGGTCCGCCCGGGCGGGGAGGGGAGCCCCAGGAGGGCCGCGGGCGGGCGGGGGCGCGGGGCTCCTGGGGCCCACGTCTCCTTACCCGGCACAAATCCGCCAGCAACCCCCAGCTGACCAGTGACCCCACTCTGTCTTCAGCCCCCGCAAAGTCTGACTCAAGTGCCGCGGGGCCTTTTCTCGACCCCAACCGGCGCGCCTGGACGCCGGCGAGGGTTACAAGCCTGTGTCGACAGAAAACAGCGTCAGCCCGCGGCGGCCCGGCCACTCCCGGCCGCCCCCAGCGCCCGGAGCCGGCCACCCGCCCGGCACCGCCGGACCCCTCGCGGGGGCGCGGCCCAACCGCCGCTACGGGGTCACGACGCCGGTGGGTCCCTCTCCGCGGGCCGGGCCCCGCGCCCCCGGCCCCTGTCAGGTGCGCCCATCGGCGCCGGCCCACCTACCCAGGCCGTGGCGGGCGCAGGCGGCTCCCAGCGCGGCGAGGCTCCGGCGGCCGAGCAGCCCGCGGCCCAGCACCATGACCCGGGGCGGCGGGGTGGCTGCTGAGGCGACAGCGGGGCGGCGGCGCGAGGGGCGGGGGCTGCACACGCCGGCGGCGCGCCGCGGCCAATCGGCGCCCGCCGCCCCGCCCCCCAGCCAATCAGCGCAGGTCTAGCGCCCCTGCCCCAGACCCCGGCCAATCAGCGCCCGCATCCAAACCCGTGCCCGCTCCGGGCCGGGCTGCGGCGTACCTGAGTGCGGGCCGGGAGCCGCGAGCTACCGGCGGCGGCGGCGGCCGGAGAGCAGCGACAAGGCCTCAGCCTCTCTCCAGGGACCAGGCCAGCGTCCCGGGGCAGCTACTGGACAGCGGCTCCCAGGAATTGAGGCGCCGCGACTGCCGAGCACCCGGTAGAGCGCAGAGCGGAACGGGCTGTCGCGGACGGGACAGCGCTGCGAGGTAGTTGGTTCTCTCCGGGGCGCCGTAGGCATCAGGTGACCGGGTCCCGGCGGAGTCACGTGACCTCCAGGGGCACCCGGCCGGGACATGGCAGCCACCAGGCCGCTGTCACACTTCTGGGAGTGGGGGAAGAACATCGTGTGCGTGGGTAGGAACTACGCGGACCACGTCAAGGAGATGCAGAGCGTGGTGCTGAGCGAGCCGGTGCTCTTCCTGAAGCCGTCCACAGCCTACGTCCGCGAGGGTTCGGCCATCCTCATGCCGGCCTACAGCCGCAACCTGCACCACGAGCTCGAGCTGGGCGTAGTGATGGGCAGGCGCGGCCGCGCCGTCCCGGAGGCCGCGGCCATGGACTACGTGGCCGGCTATGCCCTGTGTCTGGACATGACCGCCAGAGACGTGCAGGACGAGTGCAAGAAGAAGGGGTTGCCCTGGACGCTGGCCAAGAGCTTCACCGCCTCTTGCCCGGTCAGCGCGTTCGTGCCCAAAGAGAAGATCCCGGACCCTCACAACCTGAAGCTCTGGCTCAAGGTCAACGGCGAACTCAGGCAGGAGGGTGAGACATCCTCCATGATCTTTTCCATCCCCTACATTATTAGCTACGTTTCTAAGATAATGACCTTGGAAGAAGGAGATATTATTTTGACCGGGACGCCGAAGGGAGTCGGACCCGTTAAAGAAAACGATGAGATCCAGGCTGGCATACACGGGGTCGTCAGTATGAGATTTAAGGTGGAAAAGCCAGAGTATTGACTTACTAAGTTTTAGGAGAGAAGGGAGCTGGACAGAAGCAAGCAAAGGTTGTTAAATGTGACAATCCTTTAATAGACTAATTGTTTTGTTTGCGGTAAGAAACTAATTCTTAAATATGATTTAATTGGATTGTTATGACTTAAGGAAGATGGACCCTTCAAGGAAAATGTGATCTAGAAAAGCTGGGCCAGAAATGGGAAGAAGATTGTCTTTTAGGAAACAACCAAATTAAGTTTTTGTGAAGCTTCCAAAGCAGAGAATTTATCAAAACAAATGTTCAGAAGACTTCCTTTCCTTTCCTAAAACTGGACTGGGTAAGACTTTTCATTAGGGGGTGCCTAGGTGGCTCAGTCCATTAAGCATCTGCCTTTGCCTCAGGTCAGGATCTGGGGGTCCTGGAATTGAGCCCTGGGTCAAGCTCCCTGCTCAGCAGGGAGTGTACTTCTCCCTCTGCCCCTCCTCCTGCTCGTCCCTTCTCTCTCTCAAATAACTACAAATCTTTAAAAAAAAAAAAAAAAAAAAAAGACTTTTCATTGGGCATTCTGAGATCAGTAATTCAAAACTTAAAATATGCAAAGGAATTTGAAAATCATGTTTTCTAAATTTCCTTGATCATGATAATTATCTGGAGGTATTTGTAAAAGTAATTTCCACATTACTGGCCTGTACCAGGTCCACTGTATTAATTAGCAGAATTAATCTCCAGCACTCCCAAGTGCTTCTTATCATGGAAGTGTGGATAAACACTACTCCACAGAGTTAATTTAAAATTGTATTTAATAAGTTTTTTAATTTATTATTTAAATTTAAATTAAAAACGATTAATGGCAACTTCAGTCATTTGCATCATGACCTGTAGATTCGAGTTTGGGAGATAATTTTGAAACAATTGTTTTCCAAATAAAAATGCTATCTTTTGGGGCGCCTGAGTGGCTCAGTCATTAAGCGTCTGCCTTCAGCTCAGGTCATGATCCCAGAGTCCTGGGATCGAACCCCGCATCAGGCTCCCTGCTCCGCGGAAAGCCTGCTTCTCCCTCTCCCACTCCCCCTGCTTGTGTTCCCTCTCTCGCTGTGTCTCTCTCTGTCAAATAAATAAAATCTTTAAAAATAAATAAAATAAAAATGCTATCTTTTATTTGGCCTAAAAGTTTACTTTTATCACTCCATTAGTGGCTAGGAGGCACACTTGCTCATTAAGGGGTTTCAGACCTTGGTCATTGACCTTTGGCCTCTAGAGCACTGTGCTCTATTGACAAAGTTAATCAGCACCTCTGCCTCCAACCAAAGGTGAGGAAGCTGAATAGCCCGGGAGAGCTACTTTTGTTCCTACCTGCTCTCCGTGGACAAAAAGTCTAGGCAAGATGCACAGTGCCCGGTGGTGCCCTTTAAGCTTAGACAGGGGCTCCTGCTGGATATGGAAACAAGACATCTATAGGCCCCTCTCAGAAAGCTAAGGACATCTAATTTAATAATAGCTCACATTTACTGAGCCCTTAGTACTGCTAGGCACTGCGTCAAGAGCTTTCCATGTATTATTTAACCCTCAACAAAGCTGTAAGATTGGTATTACTACCATCCCTGTTAAACATGAAGATGTAGATTTAGGGGCTAGCCAGCCTAGCTTTATGGTCACTCAGCTGAGGGACAGAACCAAGTTATAACCTAGCTTTCCTAGGACCAAAACATGAAGTCTTGACCACTATGCAGGCTTCATCTTGCAGGTAGATATATAAGAAGATTCAAACATGTAGGTATTAGGCAACCCCCACATTTAATTTATAATTTATTGTGAAGAAGTGCCAGGATTAGACTTATTAAATGTCATACTATCTTGTTTTATCTTCTAATCAAGTCTCTTATTTTAATTGCTCAAGCAATAGGTGTTTATTACAGATGAGTTCAAGAATACCCAAAATTCCATTCACCCAGAGACAGCCGAGTGAAGCATTTAGTGTACCTTCTTCCAAATCTGTGGATGTGATTGCAATTCTTTTTTTTTTTTAAAGATTTTATTTATTTATTTGACAGAGAGAGACAGCAACAGCAGGAACACAAGCAGGGGGAGTGAGAGAGGGAGAAGCAGGCTTCCCACCAAGCAGGGAGCCCGATGCGGGGCTCCATCCCAGGACCCTGGGATCATGACCTGAGCCGAAGGCAGACGCTTAACAACTGAGCCACCCAGGCGCCCCGATTGCAATTCTTAAAATAAGATTTGCCTATAACTCAAATTTCCTAACCTGCTTTCCTCACAGTGTGTTGTGACTCTCTGTCGGGCAGCACATTTCTGCAGCACTGTTTTTAGTGACTGTGTAAGATTCTTTTTTTTTTTTTTTTAAAGATTTTTATTTATTTATTTGAGAGAGAGAGACTGAGAGAGAGAGCACATGAGAGGGGGTAGGGTCGGGAGGGTCAGAGGGAGAAGCAGACTCCCTGCGGAGCAGGGAGCCTGATGCGGGACTCGATCCAGGGACTCCAGGATCATGACCTGAGCCGAAGGCAGTCGCTTAACCAGCTGAGCCACCCAGGCGCCCCGACTGTGTAAGATTCTGAAATCAGGGGGCGCCTGGGTG
>NC_138373.1:34429443-34476793 GCF_054177405.1 Leptonychotes weddellii | reverse complement strand
GGTGGTGGGTATTGAGGAGGGCACGTTCTGCATGGAGCACTGGGTGTTGTGCACGAACAATGAATCATGGAACACTTCATCTAGAACTAATGATGTAATGTATGGGGATTAACATAAGAATAAAAAAAAAAAAAAACAACGCATGTTTAAATCAAGCTTGATTTTTTCCCCCAGACCTCTTTATTAATGAATTAATTTCTATCAACTGTTCACTGAAATAACCTATACTTGGGGGGAAGGGAATTCATTTTGGAATTATTTCTAAACACATTTTCCTTTCTGTTATTTACCGTGCAGCCTAAAGTCTCCTCAGCAACCCCTCCTGTAAGACTGCAGGCATGGAGGGTACCTGTGTGGTCAGTGAGGTCAATTAGCAAGTGGAAGCTGAGAAAAACAGATTTAAATTCCAAAGAATCTTTGTTGCAAGCAGTACAAGTGCTGGATGCTTCCTTTACAACGTAACCACAGCCGGAGCTGAAAAGAAACAAAGACAAGGATAAAATGTGAAGGCCATAAATGACCAACCTGATCCCTAGTCTAAATCAGAGTAACTTCAGAGTGCTCAGCGCGGTGTAGGATGCCAGACAGACATACGAAATGAGGAACAACACAACATGCAATTAATCCCATTTATACCGCCCTGCCTCCTACCCTACCCCTGCTAGGGCTCCTTTCCTTTACCCCTTCCCGGCTCCCAACAGCCACAGCACTGATGCCTTAGCCCCACCTCTGCCCTGTCCCATCCTATTCCTCGCTACTGCGGGTATGTCCACCTAGTCTCCCCGGCTCAGGGTTCCGAGGGAGGAGTCCTGTCGTGTGCCTAGAAAGCCTGAGGTCCATGAATGCTCGCTTGATGCTTCTGTGCTAGGCCTCGGCACATTGACAGAAGAATCCTAGGGTTGGTCAGGTTCACACCCAAAATGCTCTTAGTATTGCTAATGACACACACTTCTCCCTCTAAGGGGTGATTACATGCTATTCCATATTTTGAGGCAGGTCTTACATTAGCCAATTTGGACAGAAAGACTAACTTAAATTTCTCAAGTAGAGGGTGTGATCTGAAATAGTGCTTTCCTGTCTGGGCACAGATCACTTTTAAGGTAAATTTCAGATGCTTTTCCTCAGATATCAATATTAAAGATATAGGAAAAAATTAGGGAGACAATAAAATTTTCTAAAAGTTTTTGAAAAATGTTTTTCAAAAAATAAACACTTGACTTACACAGCAGCCTCCAAATTGGTTTTTTCAATTTTAATACCAAATCATAAAATGTTTTCAAAATCTATATGTCAATATCTTGACTTTGGTGGTAGATACACAAACCTGCATATGTGATAAAACCATATAGAACTACACACACACACACACACACACACACACACGACTGCATGTCAATGTGGTGAAATTTCAATAAAATCGCCAAATTGAAATAATGTCAGTATCCTGGCTATGATGTAATACTATAGTTTCATAAAAATGTTACCATTGGGAGAAAGTGGATAAAGTGTACGTGGGGTCTATTTTTTAAGATTTTTATTTATTTATTTGAGCAAGAGATAGAGCCAGAGAGCACAAGCTGGGGGAATGGCAGAGGGAGAGGGAGAAGCAGGCTCCTTGAGCCTGACATCAGGCTCAATCCCAGGACCCCAGGATCATGACTGGGGCAAAGGCAGAGGCCCAACTGACTGAGCCACCCAGGTACCCCTCTCTGTATTATTTTTTACAACTCCATGTGAATCTAGAACTATCTCAATAAGTTTTTTCTTTTTTTTTTTAAGTAGGCTCCATGCCCAACACAGAGCCCAACATGGGGCTTGAACTCACAACCCTGAGGTTAAGACCTGAATTCAAGAGTCAGATGCTTAACTGACTGAGCCACCCAGGCGCCCCTCAGTAAAATTTTCAATTACAAAAATTCGTAGAATTTCACAGTAACATTTTAGATGTTTCTTGCCAAGCATCTTTCAGCTAATATTATTAAATCCCTGGGGTTTCCTTTATAAAAAAGTAGATACTAACTTTGACCTAGGAAAGGCTGTAAATCATATTCACCATGTGGCTGAAAATATTTTTTTTTTAAATGCTGTCCCTTGCATTGCTATAGGACATGGCAACCAAAATAATATTCTAATATAAAACAACAGTTTGTCATCTCAGTTAAAAGTTTCTGGCAGCAGGGGCGCCTGGGTGGCTTAGTCGGTGAAGCACCTGCCTTCAGCTCAGGTCATGATTCCAGGGTCCTGGGATCGAGTCCCACATCGGGCTCCCTGCTCAGTGGGGAGTCTGCTTCTCCCTCTGCCCCTCCCCCCTGTTCATGCTCTCTCTTTCTCTCAAATAAATAAAATCTTTAAAAAGTTTCTGGCAGGGCGCCTGGGTGGCTCAGTTGGTTAGGCGACTGCCTTCGGCTCAGGTCATGATCCTGGAGTCCCTGGATCGAGTCCCGCATCGGGCTCCCTGCTCAGCAGGGAGCCTGCTTCTCCCTCTGACCCTTCCCCCTCTCATGTGCTCTATGTCTCTCTCATTCTCTCTGTCTCAAATAAATAAATAAAATCTTTAAAAAAAAAAAAGTTTCTGGCAGCATTCTGTCTTTATATTTTAGGATTGCAGAAACACAGCAAATCAAATTTTACTTTAAAAGGTAATTATAACCTTTGAATCTACATAGTGTGCCTTGGAAACTTCAGTATGGGTTATTTATTTATACATTTCTTTAAAATACATAACAACTATTATGTCAAAGAATAGCTTTAACTTTAATAGAGCTTAAAATTTATTAACAATAGTTGGTCTTTATTTCTTACAAGAATGAATTTGCTGACAATACAGGCTGCTTACCATCGGTGTCGAACTACTATTGTGCTGTCATCATCAATGTTCAGCGTAGAAATGTAAGCATAAAGAATGCCGTAGAAAGGGTCAGCCTTCCCTTCGTTCTTCGAAGCTTTTACCTTTAATTGCTCAACTGTATAGACATCAACTATTGTATTTACTAAAAATAAAAAGTAGTTATTACAGCTCTCTATATATTCTAAGAATGCCAAAGGATTATATCCAAATAGAAAAAGCTATAAAGTTCAAATGAGAACACGTAATAGCTTCGGTTGAGTAACAGAAAAATTATTACATTTGCTATATTGAAACTGATTGTGTAAATGGACATAACAGCAAAAATAAGCAAAAAAGGGAAAAGAATGAGAAATTTAATTCATTTTATGTCAATAAAGACTTTGTGGTCATTGGAAGATGCCATTAAAAGAGTGGGAAGGCAACCATCAGCGTGGGAGATGCTAGCAATCTTTAAAGGAGACAAAGGACTCATATCCAGAATATATAAATAATTCTTAAAAATTAATAAGAGGGTCGCCTGGGTGGTTCAGTCATTAAGCATCTGTCTTCGGCTCAGGTCATGATCCCGGAGTCCTGGGATTGAGCCCCACATCAGGCTCCCTGCTCGTCAGGGAGCCTGCTTTTCCCTCTCCCACTCCCCCTGCTTGTGTTCCTTCTTTCGCTGTGTCTCTCTCTGTCAAATAAATAAATAAAATGTTTAAAATATATATATATCTAAAAAAAATTAATCAGTAAAAGGCAATCAGCTCAATTTTAACTTCCATCAGATTGGCAAAAGGTTATAGAAGCCTCTAAAAGTTTAAAGATTATTTGTTTATTTATTTATTCCAGAGAAAGTGAGAGTGTGTGGGGGCAGAGGGAGGAGCAGAGGGAAAGGGAAAGGCAGAGAATCCTAAGCAGACTCCGCACTGAGTGCAGAGCCCCACATGCAGCCTGATCCCACAACCCCAAGATCACGACCCAAGCCAAAACCAAGAGTCAACGCCCAACTGACTGAGCCACCCAGGTGCCCCAAAACCTCTAAAAGTTTTAAACAACCTTTTAAAAAGTGGAAATATAGCAGTTACAGGATAAGAATATGGTATCTTTTACTATGTAAAACAAAAATAAGATTTAAAGGTCACTTACAATTTACAGATTCTTTCAAGTAACTGTCAATCTCATCATCCGGAGGATTTGTTTCTTTATTTTCTCTTATAAAATTCAATAGGATGTTAGCTTCTGGGGTATCTTAAATAAAAGATGCATAATAAGTGAAAAGCAACTGATAACTTTTTATTTTTTTAAACAATTTCTTTGAGAGAGAGCACACAGGTAAGCAGGGGGGAGGGGCAGAGGGAGAGGGAGTCCCAAGCAGATTCCCCACTAAGTGCAGAGCCCAACATGGGGCTCCATCTGAGGACCCTGAGATCATGACCTGAGCTGAAATCAAGAGTCAGCTGCTCAAATGACTAAACCACCCAGCCACCCCAAGATTGATTTTATTTATTTACTTACTTACTTACTTACGTAAGAATCTCAAGCAGACTCCATGCTAAGCATGGAGCCAGAGGCGGGGCTTGATCTCATGACCCTAAGATCAAGACCTGGGCCGAAATCAAGAGTCAGACACTTAACCACTGAGCCAGCCAGGCGACCCTGATTACTTTTTAAATAGCTGTGAATGATCCAATATTATTATTTTTTTTTTAAGATTTTATTTATTTATTTGAGACAGAGAGAATGAGAGAGAGAGAGCACATGAGAGGGGGGAGGGTCAGAGGGAGAAGCAGGCTCCCCGCTGAGCAGGGAGCCTGATGCGGGACTCGATCCAGGGACTCCAGGATCATGACCTGAGCCGAAGGCAGTCGCTCAACCAACTGAGCCACCCAGGCGCCCCGATCCAATATTATTTTTAATGGTAAAAGTGAAGACATATATAAACATAGTCAAATAGACTATTATGTAGCCAATTAGCCATGTGACGTGGTAGTCTACTAAATGAAGAGACATACACCAGATATTGTTAAAGAGCAGCTTATAGAACGACCTGGTGCAATTTCCTCTCAATTAAAAAAAAACATATATATACATAGGTATGCAAAATTATCTGGAAGAGTATATACCAAAGAAATGATTCTCTTATAAGATGGTAAGATTATAGGTGCTCATTGTTTTCCCTTTTTGCTATTATGTATTTTCTGAATTTTGTATGTATTTCTTTTCTAAGCAGAAAAAAAATTTAAGTGTATTTGAAAGCCTTGCTGCTTGACTTGGGACACAAGTATTCTCAGGAATAGTCAGATGGTGTGGCCAAAGGCAAGAATGTGATTTTGAAAAAGGGCTCCCATGTGACTCTGACACCCTTCAACCTCAAGCCCCCCAGCCTCCAACACTTGATGGCCTTTCAGCCTTCCCTCACCCACTCTGACATTCTGCAAACGTGCTGGTGCTTTTACCCCTGGCCCCCTGACCCCTGGGGCAGAGGCAGGGGCTTCTTCCTCTCTCCCATCCAACCCTGCGTCTAACCACTGTTCTTTCACATAACTAGACTGAAGCCCCTTGTGAGCAGGGGTCTGCCTCTTTAGCTCTGTAGTTCCAGTACCTAATATAGCAACTGTCCTACTCATCTGGCCATCTACCTATCGTGTCCTGCCTTGTTCCAGAAAGGACTTATGTTATCTCAGTACTTGGCAAATAAAAGGCATTCAAGAGATATCTGTAACTTAATGAGTGAATGAGTGGATGTTTTTGAACCACTGACAGACGTGCTGCACACCAGACAGGAGCAGGTGCTGGAGTGAGGCTGCGGAAATAAAACCCCGGGGCTTCCTGCAGGCACTGCTGTAAAGATCCCTCCTGATGACAAGGTTATCCAGGACTGTCTGATGGACACTCTTCGGGGCAGAGAAAGCCATAACGAAAGCTAGGATGAAAGCTTAAGCCACTGGAGGTTTTTAGTTTGTACTTGGTGGGTGTAGCCCAGGAAGTTACAAACAAAGCTGATTTAAAGAAGCACATTAAAATTCACGCACCCTTGTAAGTACTCTCCTTTGTCTCTTTGAGAAACAGGCATTTATTCTAATGCTGTTGGCATTTCCCCTTTCAGGCTGTGTTCAGAATCAAACAGATAACATCCACTGAATATGTGTTTCATTAACTTAGCCTTGAGTTATTGATACAAGTGTCCTATCAAGCTTGATAACCTTTTCCAACAGACAAATCCAATTGTCTTTTAGAAATTTTCCCAGGCCTGGGGTACCTGGGTGGCTCAGTCGTTAAGCGTCTGCCTTTGGCTCAGGTCATGGTCCCAGGGTCCTGGGATAGAGCCCCGCATCGGGCTTCCTGCTTGGCAGGAAGCCTGCTTCTCCCTCTCCCACTCCCCCTGCTTGTGTTCCCTCTCTCGCTTTGTCTCTCTGTCAAATAAATAAAATCTTTAGGGCGCCTGGGTGGCTCAGCTGGTTAAGCGACTGCCTTCGCCTCAGGTCATGATCCTGGAGTCCCGGGATCGAGTCCCGAATCGGGCTCCCTGCTCGGCAGGGAGTCTGCTTCTCCCTCTGACCCTCCTCCTTCTCATGCTCTCTGTCTCTCATTCTGTCTCAAATAAATAAATAAAATCTTTAAAAAAAAAAAAATTAAATCTTTAAAAAAAATAAAATAAAATCATTGACATTACTCTATATAATACTAACAAAACTATTAATATTAATGAGTTATTAAAAATAATAAACCATAGTACGCCCCTCAAAAAAAAAAAAAAGGAATTGAAGAGTGGCACTCTTGTCCCAAATGTTGAGAATAGATTGTGGTTGTGTCACCATCAATTTACAACAAAGCAGCTAGAGTGATCCTTTCAGTACTTAGAAAATGTCCACTGCTCTGTTCCAAACCCTTTGCTACAGAGTAAAGGCCAACATTCTTTCATTAGCCTATAAGGCCTTCTTGACACCTACCCTTCTCCTCTGACCTTGACTCCTCCTCCTGCCCGTGCTCCATGAGCTCCAGCCACACTGGCCTCCTTGCTGTTCTGCCCTCACACAGGCACATGCCAACCTCTGGGCCTTTGCACTGGCTGTTTCAGTACTAAGGGCCTGGTGCTCTTTCCCGGGTTAACCCCCCACTGCCTCATCACGTCTTTGCTCAAATGTCACCTTCCCAAGGAGGCCTACCTGACTACCCTCTGTAAAGTGCAACCTGCCCTGTTCTCTCTGCCCTGGACTCTCCTGACCCTGTTCCTCTTTTTCTTCTTCAATATTTCATAATTCACAGATGTGTTATCTTTATCGTTCATCATCTGTGTCTCTCCTGCTAGAATGTGAGCTTCATGTGGGCAGAGAAATTTGTGTTTTGTCACTAGCCCCCAGGACGATGCCCTGCACACAGCATGTGCATATCACATCACCTTCCATGATGCCACTTTCAGGGACATGGTGTTCGGTGGATGCACAAGGTCTAGTGCACTTATGTAGTACAGAGCTTTGTCATTTTATGTCATATCTCATAGCAATGCTACTTTAAAAAATTCTGATAACGGTTTGGCCAAAGACATAAAATTGCTTTGTAATTCTCAGTCACTGTAGGGGCACCTGGCTGGCTCAGTCGGTGAAGCGTCTGCCTTCGGCTCAGGTCATGATCTCAGGTCCTGGGATCGAATGCCATGTCGGGCTCCTTGCTCAGCTGGGAGCTTGCTTCTCCCTCTCCCTCTGCCCCTCTCCCCTGGTCGTGCTCATTTGCTCACTCTCTCTGTCAAATAAAATCTTAAAAAATAAAATAAAATAAAAATCAGTCACTGTTGATGCTTTGTTAGAGATCAGCAGAGGGAGCTATTGTCAGAAATGACCCACTATTACAGTTCCATCTTCCTGAGGTTGGGAAGGACCACGGGAATTCTGCATTCTTCCACGGTGCTGAACTCATCTCTCTATCTGCAGTACAGAGGACTGTGAGGATATTTAAGGTCACCAACCCCTCACGTCTCCCCAGACCCTGTTCCCCAGACTGCATGTTGGAATAAGCTATAATTCCTTTCATTAACCACTCTGGTGGGCCTTCTGGGCATTTTGTTATGATATGAACTAATGATGTGACATGTATGTTCTCCGTGTTCCAGTACTAAGTTATTTGAATATAGTAAAACTACTTATTTTTAAAATAGTAATTGGGCACCTGGGTGGCTCAGTTGTTAAGCGTCTGCCTTCAGCTCAGATCATGGTCCCAGGGTCCTAGGATCAAGCCCCGCGTCGGGCTCCCCGCTCAGTGGGATGCCTGCTTCTCCCTCTCCCACTCCCCTGCTTGTGTTCCTGCTCTTGCTGTCTCTCTCTCTGTCAAATAAATAAGTAAATAAAATCTTTTTAAAAATAAATAAATAAAATAGTCAATAATTTAGGTGATCCAATCAATTACATTGATCTCACCAGAATCACCACAAGGGATGATGCTTTAAAAATGAGCCTGGGGGTGCCTGGGTGGCTCAGTTGGTTAAGCATTTGCCTTCAGCTCAGGCCATGATCCCAGGGTCCTGGGATCGAGTCCTGAGTTGGGTTCCCTGCTCAGTGGGAGTCGGCTTCTCCCTCTGCCTCTGCCCCTCTCCCCTGCTCGTGCTTGCTATTTCTCTCTCTCTCTCTTTCAAATAAATAAATAAAAAATTTTAAAAATAAAATAAAATAAAAATGAGTCTGGTTTTTCACATTTCTTTTCTTTAGTAAGGACATCAAAGATATAGCTCACTGTAAGTTTAAGAAATATAAATGTAAAGGGACACCTGGGTGGCTCATTCAGTTACACGTCTGCCTTCAGCTCAGGTCAGGATCCCAGAGTCCTGGGATCAAGTCCTGCATTAGGCTCCCTGCTCAGCAAGGAGCCTGCTTCTCCCTCTGCCTGCCGCTCCCCTGCTTGTGCGCACTCTCTGACAGATAAATAAATAAAATCTAAAAAAAAAAAAGAAATATAGGGGCGCCTGGGTGGCTCAGTCGTTAGGCGTCTGCCTTCGGCTCAGATCATGGTCCCAGGGTCCTGGGATCGAGCCCCACATCGGGCTCCCTGCTCCGCGGGAAGCCTGCTTCTTCCCTTCCCCTGCTTGTGTTCCCTCTCTCACTGTGTCTCTCTCTGTCAAATAAATAAATATTTAAAAAGAAAAAAAAGAAATATAAATGTAAAGCATATAAAGCAACTTTCACTTTTAATTCAAATGAAATCCAAGCTTTGTCTTTTTTTTTTTTTTTTTAGCAAAAAAGTGTGCACACATGCATGTGTGAGTGAGGAGAGAGGGGCAGAGGGAGAGGAGGAGAATCCTAAGTAGACTCTGGGCCCGACTGGGGCCAAACCCACAACTCAGAGACCATGACCCGAGCCAAAAAGAAGAGTCAGACGCCCGGGTGCCTGGGTGGCTCAGTCATTAAGCGTCTGCCTTCGGCTCGGGTCATGGTCCCAGGGTCCTGGGATGGAGCCCCGCATTGGGCTCCCTGCTTGGCGGGGAGCCTGCTTCTCCCTCTCCCACTCCCCCTGCTTGAGTTCTCTCTCTCGCTGTTCTCTCTCTGTCAAATAGATAAACTCTTTAAAAAAAAAAAAAAAAAAGAAGAGTCAGACGCCCAACCAACTGAGCTACCCAGGCACCCCTTGGTTTCATTCTTAAATACATTGTACAAACACTGAAATGTGTGACATAGTCATTTCCAAAGGGACACAACATTTCAGATGGCCTTTTACCTGGATTAGTCGTAATAATGGTTTTTGAGATTACAGTTGCTGTCATGCAGTTCCGAAATTTGTCAAAACTTATTTTTACGTCTGAGGCAAATATTACTGTTTAAGGGGAAAAAAGACATTTTACAACTTTTATGTGGAAGGGGGTTTAAAAAATGATAAACAGTGAACACAATCATTGCAGTATCATACCTGTGTCTCGTGGCACCCAGCTCTGTGCAACCAGGATAGATTCATTATCCCAACTGCATATTTTAAAAAAGAAGTAAAAAAGTGAATACGTTAGAAAAAAATGGCAGTGTCCACATTATTTGCCAAAAAAAGAATGTCTTAATGGCTGGAGTTAACAATTGCCCAAGTTGTCAAAGGCACAAGTGAAGGATGTTGGCTTCTCCTGTGTTTTGCAGGATTCACTCTATTTCACAGGGCATTTCACGTCCATGTGATAAGTCATTCCTTAGACACTATTCATCTTTGACAACTTCTGCCTCATCAGTTCCTTCTTTCCCCACTACTTAGGTTGCTCCAGGCTAGTTAGAACCAAGTGACTACAAATCCAAAGCCTTTACAACCACTCTGTCAGACCACTAAGAGAGGGCCCTGAATTGGATAAACTGTTCAGGGGACTTGATGGGTTGAAGGCCTGTTTCAAGTTCACTTCAAATCTGGAGTCTGAACAATGCCATGTTCTACCCTGCGGTGCTTCAGGATATTTTTCCACCATATTCCTGTGGCCTGACTCCAGGGCATTACCCCAGCAATCACAGAGAATCTGGCTGGTTCATTACCAATGGGACCTAATGAATCACACTGTTATAAAGCAGAGGACAGGAATGAACCAGTCACCGTGGAGTCCATCCAAATAATCCTGTGCTGTCCAAAGAGCTCATTTTAAGGTAATCTTACAGCACAGACTGTAACGCTCAGTGTACAAGAGCAAGGTTTCCTTTTTAATAATGATTTCTCTTCCATCATTATTCCTCTCCTACTATGAAATCCATCATCTTTTTCATAAAATAAAAATATTCTGTCTTGGTGCTAACAGCAGGGATTTCACGGTTTGGAACAGATGTAGGAAGTTACCATATCATTGCAAAAGAAGACTCTGTCTCATCATAGAGCTTCACCTCACACCTCTGGCCTTTTCTCCGGTCTGAAGTTGTAAAGTATTTTGGCTCTCCAACCTTAGAAATCGAAGGAAATCATTATTCTTCACCTACAGTTGTAGAGGTACATAAATGTTTATTGGTGGAAACATTCAAATGTTTACCTTTTAAACAGCAAATTAAAAAATCAAAATAGCAATATATTTGCTATTCACTAATATATATTTGAAGGTTTTAAAAGCATCTATTTCTAAATTAGGTGTCTTTAGTTGAATTTGTAAGTTACACACTTTGATTGAAGGGAGAGACAAAAATATGTGCTTTAAGACTGTGGGGTCTTTTCAACATGTCAAAAACAATGCTCCATGACAAGCCCCCGTATGGCATCTAGGTGGACTCACTAAGGATGGAAAATATATTTTCAACATCTGTGACGCCCATGGCTTAGCGCAGAGCCTGGCATGGAGTATATGTGACTGGAAGAACTCAGTCTTCCTACACCTCAGCATCCTCAGCTTGCTGGCACAGGTAGGATCCAATGCCTTCTTTGCTGCCTCCGTGGGAATAAGGTGGTGAAGACCAAATGAGGGACGTACGGGAGGCCACCTTGACACACCGTCTAGCTTGACCCACATGGGGGTAAGAGGATCATGGAAGTGGGAGTAAACTCAGAGGTCCTTCTGTCCCCACAGCGAATTCTCAAAGGGAAGAGCAGGCCCCTCTGCCAGCTGCGTAACAGTGGCCCAAGCCTGGTCAGCTGGCTGCCCCCTTACGCTGCTGTCACCACTGCATTCCTTCAGAGCTGAGCTCCAGGGGAAGGAGCTGAAGGAAGACTTGCAGCTGCCTGCACAAAAGCAGGATCTAGAAAGAAAGTCAGAGGAAAGGACAGCCAGAGTATGACAGAGGTCTGACATATCCCAGCACACAAGAGAATTCTATGAAAAGGATTCTAACGTGAAGAGAGAGAGAAGGTGAGAAGGAAGAGAGAAACGGCTAAACAAAAATGTGAAGAAAAGGAAATGTAAGAGGGATGGAAGCAAAATGGTAGAAGACATACACACAAGAAGTCATGTCCTCCTACAAAAGAGCGTGCCAGACTCATGGCCGGGGAAGTGGAAAATGCTGTCGCAGGCTTTTGCTTATACTGAGTTTGAGAAAATTCTAACTACATTGTAATATAATGGCATTGTATAGAACTGCAGGGAAATCGAGATAATATCCTGCTTTTATGTAAGATTGAAGCTAAATCGCCTAGAAAGTGATTCCTCGTATTGTTCAAGACTGTCACAGAGGGAATTTATTCCTCTGTCCTGAATTACATTGAATGCTCACTGTGCTGGGCACTGGGCTAGGCTGGGGCTAGGGTGGACAATAAAGCAGTCGTGGCCTCCACCATCATAGGCCTGTCAACAGGGAGAGTCGACACTGTCATTTAATACAGAAAAGCAATGAGCAATTACTTACAACATTTCACGCTTTTGTATGTGGTCTCTGACTATCCTCACTCCCCATGTTGAGGAATTGGTCCTGCCCCTTTAATTTTCTCCATGTACTTTTTTGTGTCTGTGAAACTGTACTTTTGAGATCTACCTCTGAATGTCTGCCAAGTGACCAGTCTGTCCAACAAAGTTTGAAACTCACTGCAGCAACTGCGTAAGAGGGAGGTGATGGTGTACGGGTTGTTGAGAGGCTCCCCAGGGCCCCATGATGCCTGCACGAGGTCACGCCAGCCACACGATGGGTATGCCCACCCCCATCTCAGGACACCTCTGAGCACACACATGAGTGGATTCCATGAGTCCTCCAACTTACATCCCCTCGAGAAACTCCATGCAAATCTTCAAGTCCATGAATTTACCCTTTCCACTTGTGTCTTTGTTTCACCGAAGTATGCAAAGCTCTCACAGTTAGTAGATCATTTAGGAGTGTGCTGCATTTAACATTCAAATTCAATTTTATTTTGCTATTCATTCCCAGATAAACTGCTCCTTTGACATTGATGAGAAGTGCCACCATTTTCTTAATTCAAGTTACTATGGATCAAGAAAATTGACTCCAGCTGGTTATGACTTTCCAAACAGAAGGGAAGTGATAGGACTGCCCACCAAACAGAGGGTGGCTTTGTTGAGGCTTTAACTTACCGACCTCACCGCCGCAAGCACGTTAATAATCCTCCCATCCAGACTGCATCCATTTGCAACAATGTCACCCAATGAATAAAAATCACGAGACTCTTTAACAGGTAAGTATATCAAAGCAAGGAGCTTGGTGTCCACTTGGTAACTGGAACAAATTTTTACCGTGGAGTGATTCTCACTGAGCAATAGTTTATAGTTGCTAAATTGCAAAAACATACAAAAACAATTAATATCAAGTGACTTTCTAATAGAAAAATACTTCCAGACTCACATTAAATTATCTTTTTGGTTGTGATTTAGACTATATTAAGAAAATTTATATTTTTTACTCTGAGAAACATTGAAAACTGTTGTGAAATATTTTTTTTTTGTCTAAAATGTATTTTCAGGGGTGCCTGGGTGGCTCAGTCGGTTAAGCGGCTGCCTTCAGCTCAGGTCATGATCAGGTCATGATCTCAGGTCATGATCCTATGGTCCATTGAGCCCCGCATCGCATCGGGCTCCCTGCTCAGTGGGGAGCCTGCTTCTCCCTCTGCCCCCCCACTTTTGCTCTCTCTCTCTGTCAAATAAATAAAATCTAAAAATAAAAATAAAATAAAATAAAAATAATAAAATAATAAAATGTATTTTCAGGGCAACTGGGTGGCTCAGTCAGTTAAGCGTCTGCCTTCGGCTCAGGTCATGATCCCAGGGTCCTGGGATTGAGCCCCACATCGGGCTCCTGCTCGGTGGGAAGCCTGCTTCTCCCTCTCCCACTCCCCCAGTTCTCCCTCTCCCACTCCCCCTGCTTGTGTTCCCTCTCTCGCTGTCTCTCTGTCTAAAAAATAAATAAGTAAAAAAAAATGTATTTTCATTAAGAAAATGTTTTGAGGACCAATTTGTGCCTGAGTTCTAAGCTTACTAGTTTCTCACCATGCCCCGAACTCTGAGCTTCAGTTTTCTTCTCTGTAAAACAGGAGTATAAAAGCCCTCTAGGGGCGCCTGGGTGGCTCAGTCGTTAAGCGTCTGCCTTCGGCTCAGGTTATGGTCCCAGGGTCCTGGGATCGAGCCCCGCATCGGGCTCCCTGCTCAGCGGGAAGCCTGCTTCTCCCTCTCCCGCTCCCCCTGCTTGTGTTCCCTCTCTCGCTGTGTCTCTCTCTGTCAAATAAATAAATAAAGTCTTAAAAATAAATAAATAAATAAATAAAAGCCCTCTAATATGTCAGGGTGGGGGTATCCCGTCATTTCTGCCCCTGTGACACTGACTGCCCTGCCTGCATCAGGACAGTGCTTGACTTCCTCCTGTGATGCTCTCTGCGCAGTAGATGTCCAATATCTACACACTGAACTCCAATCAAGGTGTTCTTCCCCCTCCAGCCAATCAACTCCCAAGTCCCCTCATGGAGCCTCTTTCCAGCCCTCTAACCCAGGCCTTCCTCCTGCGCCTCCCCCTGCTACTTCGTTAGGTGTTTCCCTCAACACTTCTCACCTGAACTACTATCTTGTCTCCTAAGCTTCCCTCCCCACTCAGGTTGCTGAAATGATTGTCCTAAACCACAAATATGGACATACTATTTCCCAGCTCAAAGACCTTCTGGGCTAGCCACCGGCAAAGAATGAAGTTGGTATGCCAGGCAAAGCTGTCTGGGAAGCGTCTCTGCTCCTCTCTCAAGCTTTTCCTTCCACTGCTCCCCTGCCCTTGCCCTAAAGCCCAGCCATATCAGACTACTAGACTATGAAACTGACAGTTTTAGACCAAAAATAGTCAAATGTCAACAGTTTCACATGGTTCAACCTACTGTTAACTGTTCTGGAAAAGGCCAGGAGGTTTCATATTTGTTCCCTCTGCCAAGAACGCTCTTCGCCCCCACCCTTCCTCCCTCTCTCCATCCATTTATCCGTTCATTCCATCAATATCTACCAAGAGCTAGTATGTGCCAGAACCTAGTCTAGGCACAGGGAATACAGTGGTGAAGAAGATGGACAAGACCTTTGCTGTCATGGAGTTCATATGTGTGAGAGGGAAACAGACAACAATTAATCAAATAATCTCAGACAGTGGGTTATGACGATAACAGCACAGGGCAAAGTCCTAGTGATGGACTGGAAGGGCCACTACACACAGAGTAAATGGAGAAGGCCTGAGGAGGTTTCATACAAAGTGACACATCAATGAGGAGAAGGAGCAAACAAAGCAGATGGGAGAAGACTGTTCTGTGCAGAGGGAAGTGAGTGTGCAAAAGCCGACAGTGCAGAATGAGCCCAGGGTGTTCACAGGGTAGAGAGGAATCTGTGTGGCAGCACAGAAATGAAACTTGGGGTCTGCTATGAGGTCAGAACAGTAGGTGGGAAGGGGTCGAAATGGGAGACTGCTGTGCCCCACTCAGAGCCCTTTACCAGTGTCACCTTGCTCTGGAGAGTTGCCCTCAGGCAGAAATGCCAGTGGTGGGGAGTGGACGTAGCCAATAACTTGTGAATCCAGGCCACAAAAGCCCAGTCCCCTCACCTTCAGTGGCATGGTGCCACTCATGCTCCAGAGCTCGCCCTGGGGCCAGGCGGGCTGAGCTGGGCTCCCGCTGAACCTGCCTCTCTGCTGTCCCCTGATCTTATCCTTACAGGCTGTTCCAGAGAGCTCTCCCTCAACAAACCACTTACACAAAAATCCTCCTCTCAGCTCTGCCTCCAGTGAACCTGAACTAAGATAGGAAGGCATGTAGGCAGAGTTTTACTTTGACATGATACATCTATAGGACTTCCAAGATTTATCTTTCTCATTGCTCAGCTTTAATGTGACTAGAGGCAAATTTTTCTAGGGCGCCTGGGTGGCTCAGTTGGTTAAGCGACTGCCTTCGGCTCAGGTCATGATCCTGGAGTCCCGGGATCGAGTCCCGCATCGGGCTCCCTGCTCAGCAGGGAGTCTGCTTCTCCCTCTGAC
Organism: Leptonychotes weddellii; assembly: GCF_054177405.1. Classification (NCBI taxonomy): domain Eukaryota; kingdom Metazoa; phylum Chordata; class Mammalia; order Carnivora; family Phocidae; genus Leptonychotes; species Leptonychotes weddellii. Next base: position 34,461,106 of record NC_138373.1, on the reverse strand, counting down.
CCTCCCCTCTCTCATGTGCTCTCTCTCTCCTCTCATCCTCTCTCTCAAATAAATAAAATCTTTAAAAAAAATTTTTTTTTCTAAATCTGAGAATAAAAGTACTAAAAACAGCCATGTTTTCACGTAATCCTATATCAACATAAATTATTTCATAATCAAAGGTAAATACTGTGAGGAAGAATTAAACTCCTATTTTTCAAACTGAAGCATATACCCTCAGTAAATTCTCTGCTAATCTGACACACAGACACAACAAAGGCTGTTGGCTCTGTGCTGGATTATTTACCCAGGAGTTGCAGGGCTGAATTTTTCTTCTCTTTCTAATTCCTTTCTTTGAATCAGGGGATTTTCAATTATCACTGCAACAGAAGGAAAAGTATGATGCTATTACAAAAAGTAACTAGATACGTAAAAACAAGTATACATCACGACGAACATTACAATGTTATTTCTAATTTCTGAGTCAGCGTAGCATATCCTTCCCAGTCCTCTCCTTGTGTCACTGAGACACGGAATCCTCAGAATCCTTGGGTCTGACCATCAATTTGATCCCAGATGACATTTCTTATGTTTTGTGTTTAAATCCCAACATATGACCTGCATTGATATTGTTTAATTGATTAGTTACACTGAACATGTGATCTGGTTACGACCTGCCCTTCCATAAAACATATACTTTAAATGAACTTCACCCAATTCACGGTTGCCTTTGGAAACAACAGCCATGGGGCAGAAAGAGCCATGCACAATCTGGCTCCAGATTCCAGCTCCACAACTTATCGGCTTATGGCTAAACATTTTAAGGGTTCTGTTTCCTTATGGTCTTGTTAGACCTTTTTGTGTCTGTTTTGCTGATTCCTCACATAACTATTCCATGATTACCCCTTTTTACAAATGAAGAAATTGAAGTTCACAGAGGTTAAATAACTTGCTGGAGGTTTTATATCCAGAAACTAGTAGGGCTAGACTTATAGTTGTTCTGAATCAAAAATCTGTAATCTTTACACACCTCCACACTAAGATCCTATTTAGATTTAAAATTATTGCCAACTTTGTGCTTTTAAGATCCCTTACCTCATTCATCCTCACAAACATCAACCTATAGTTTAATACCAAAATATATCTTTAGCTCCATATAACTATCACACTGGCATTCATCCAAAGAATGTTTCTAGTAGTACTGGGCCCTGTGAAGTTTACAAAGTTTTCTGCCTTCACAGTCCATATGTTCAAGTACCTTATTATTCAGTTAGAGAGAAACAACACACAACCCTGCAAGTTCATAATATGAGGCATTAAATGTATGAGTAGGTGCTAAGTGACAGGGACAGGTAATAACCTGCCTAATTGTGCAGTTTGGGAGAGTGGTTTAATTATGTGCATTACTCTTGCCCTTCTTTTTTCTACCACGAAAGAGAGCTGGTATCGTGCTTTCTTGTTTCCAGTATGAGGCCAGTGCTGCCATCCACGGAATGAAAACTTTCTACACTTCATACCAGGCATACTACCTCCTTTGACACCCACAAAATCTATAGGGTACTCATTCATAGTTGAGGCTCAACAAGGTTAAGCACTTTTCTCAAAGCCATGATGTAAACAAATATTGGAAGTAGGATCTGAATCCGTTCTATCCGTTTTCAAAGCCCTGGTTTTTTTATACGACACTGTACCATCAGAAGGATCCTGGGATGGGTAAAGGATGCCAAAGATTTGGTATTTTGAAAGTAAAGCTTCTTAAACTCCTACTAAAAATTCAAATATTTTCTTTTATCAAAAGCTATTTAGCAGCCTTATTATGTTTACTGAAAGATAAATGGTGATAGCAACAAGAATTGATGCAAACTGAAATACGAAAAAAACCAAAGATCGTAAAGCTACCTAGTAAAAATATGTAACAATCACATTTATATGTTTCAAGCAATAAAATGCTGAATGTTTGTGTTATTCTCTCAATGCCTGACTTTTTTCTGATAACTTTAAGAATTATAAATTGTGTCGGGCGCCTGGGTGGCTCAGTTGGTTAAGCGACTGCCTTAGGCTCAGGTCACGATCCTGGAGTCCCTGGATCGAGTCCCGCATCGGGCTCCCTGCTCGGCGGCGAGTCTGCTTCTCCCTCTGACCCTCCCCCCTCTCATGTGCTCTCTCTCAAATAAATAAATAAAATCTTTTAATAAAAAAAAAAAGAATTATAAATTGTGTCTTACTTTGACTCCCTCAGTGTAGTTCCCACAAATATATCACAGGAATAATACTATAATAGAAACAGTCCCAGAACCAATGCCAACTTACCGCACTCGCCAACCCTAAAGCTGTCAGAAAGCGACCTGATGTAACCTTCGCTGCCCCAGGACGTTGCATTTACAAAATGGGTTGGTGAGTCCCGAATGGTAAAACTGAAAGTGTACCTCTCTGATCCAATATCTAAGGGAAACCAAGGCTTTCATGTTTCAAATGAAAACTTTTATCTTACGTTTGAACAAATATAATTATTATGATAATAAGCATACTCAAACACATGGTAAAAATAATACTGCAGATATCAATTCTAAGATAAGTTAGGCTTTAACGAATCTCAAAGCTGTCAGAGTAGATAACTCACCTCACTATTGATCCCTCTGTTCCCTTTCCCCAGTTATCTGTGTACTTGGAGGGAAATGATACGTCGGCTGGAACCATACAGATTTTAGCTTAGATTCTCCATTTCCCTCTTACTGTTATAGTTCCAACCTAAGTCATGATTCTGATCTAAATTTTTTTTTTTTCTTCTAAGATTTTATTTATTTATTTGAGACAGAGAGAATGAGAGACAGAGAGCATGAGAGGGGGGAGGGTCAGAGGGAGAAGCAGACTCCCTGCCGAGCAGGGAGCCCGATGTGGGACTCGATCCCGGGACTCCAGGATCATGACCTGAGCCGAAGGCAGTCGCTTAACCAACTGAGCCACCCAGGCGCCCTAAATTATTTTTTTTTTTAACGATTTTATTTATTTATTTGACAGAGAGAGACAGCGAGAGAGGGAACACAAGCAGGGGGAGTGGGAGAGGGAAAGCAGGCTTCCCGCCGAGCAAGGAGCCCGATGCGGGGCTCGATCCCAGGACCCTGGGATCATGACCTGAGTCAAAGGCAGACGCTTAACGACTGAGCCACCCAGGCGCCCCGATCTAAATTATTTCAAAACAAATAAATGTGTGCTAGTAAATGGTGCCACTAGGGGTCAGCAGGTACATTTTTTTCCCAAAATAAAATGGCCCTGCTGTTTTTTGCTAATTAAAAAAGTAACACAACCTAACATATATACATAAATTATAGATATCTAGGGCTATCTTATCATTGAGTGTCAACTACCGAAGTTTGAAAACTTGATTTTAAACTTGATTTAAAAAATCTAATTTTAGGAGTGTCTGGGTGGCTCAGTTGTTAAGTGTCTGCCTTCGGCTCAGGTCATGATCCCAGGGTCCTGGGATCGAGCCCCGCATCGGGCTCCCTGCTCGGCGGGAAGCCTGATTCTCCCTCTCCCACTCCCCCTGCTTGTGTTCCCTCTCTCACTATGTCTCTGTCAAATAAATAAATAAAATCTTTTTTAAAAATAAAAAATCTAATTTTAGTCTTGGATTGTTTCCATAGTCCTAAAACTTTTATACAGTTCAAGCAACTCAATAAGAGCCACTACAGCCAGAGTTAACTGTATTTTCCACATGTGAAAGATTAATTTTATTCACTGGATTGTCTGGTTGATACTGCTGCCATACTTCTCTCTCTCCATGCTCCTCTATCAAGACACATCTCTGCTCGAAAATCCTGTTCCTTAACATTTTCTGTCTTAGATTTTCCTGTGTATTTGTATCTCTTAGGCTGAAAGTGATCACTAACATGGAGCCACACAGCCTTACATGTCATTAAAAATGGTTTTAATGTCCTCACACATATGGCCTTAAATTGAGTACTTTACCATACAATGGCCACTGCTCTTAAGGAGTTAAACAGGCATGAGAAATTTAATCACTTCAATACACTTTGTTGTAGTCAAAAGCCACACTTGATGAAAAATGAAGTAAAAAGTTAAATAGAACTCAGCTTTTTCTGTCTGGAAAGCCTTTGACATCTGTTTTCCCAATAACTATACCAATTATTTTCTGAAAAACAAAAGGGTTATAGAAGACAAATATTAAACACAGACGTAGATGGTAAATTTAATTTCATGGACTTGTTATATTTTACTGGCTCTAACAAACATTTTTGACTAGGAGCCATTTAAATATATTTACTCCAGAAAAACATCTAAAGAACTTCATAAATGTTCAATTCCACAAGGAATAGTACAAAGTAACAGGACAGCTAACTGCTATTACAAATATAATCACTTAATACTTAGCATGTTTCTACTTTATTTTTAGTCACTAGTTGGAGCACAGTAGCTGCCCTGTGCTATCAGTTCTCACTGAATTCATTCAAAGCACATGTGTACACAATTTAATTTGCCACGGTCTTCAAAGCTTTCTTTAATATAGGATTTTTTAAAAGATTTTATTTATTTATTTGAGAGAGAGAGACAGATAGTGACAGAGATAGCGAGAGAAAGTGCGAGCAGGGAGGAAAGGGAGAAGCAGGCTCCCACCAAGCAGGGAGCCTGACATGGGGCTCGATCCCAGAACCCTGGGATCATGACCTGAGCCGAAGGCAGCCGCTTAACGGACTGAGCCACCCAGGCGCCCTAATATAGGATTTTCTAACAATCCACATAAAATTGCCTAGCTTCTTAATCCAAACATCCTAAACAGTAATATAAGTTAGACTGTAACAAAACTTATACATTGCTGCTAATAAATCTAAGCTCTAAAGTCCTAGATCTTAAACCTTAAAGATATTAACATCTCCTTAAGCATTTTAATGTCTCTTTGGCGACTACCAGATAAAAACTGAATATTTAAAAAGTACTTTAAGAAACAAAAATAAAGGGCGCCTGGGTGGCTCAGTTGTTAAGTGTCTGCCTTCGGCTCAGGTCATGATCCCAAGGTCCTGGGATCCAGCCCTACACTGGGCTCTCTGCTCAGCGGGAAGCCTGCTTCTCCCTCTCCCTCTCCCACTCCCCCTGCCTGTGTTCCCTCTCTTGCTGTATCTCTCTCTCTCAAGTAAATAAATAAAATCTTAAAAAAAAAAAAGGAAACAAAAATAACTACCTTCTCCTGAAAGGATAAACCTAAACTTACACTAATTCTAGCAACTGATTTTAACCTTGCAATAATCTGTTACATTTAAAATATGTTCAAGCTGTTAAGACTACCACATCCTAGCTGAGCTATTAACTAATCTTACTACATTGAGACACACTGCTGTTATTTCTTAAATTCCATATGCATGTTGATCTCACCAAATTGTGTTGGAAAAATATAACTAATGGAAATATTGGCAAAGCTTTCTAACTGAAGAGGAAATTAACAAATCACTTACCTTTCTTTCTTTCTTTTTCTGGTCCTCCATTCAGAAGGACTTGGGCCCCCTATTTTTAACATTAATAAACTTTAACTGCACAGTACGGTTACATATAAATGTATCCCATTTTAAGAAATCTGATTTGTAAATGCCAAATGTAAACAACGGACTGCTCAGGGCAGTTCTTCACCTCATAAGATGATTCCACCTAGATTTTGTTTTGACTAAAAACAGTCTTGGCATATTTGAAATGATTGAATTCCCCAACAACCCTTCAGTAAAAAATGGATTTTCACATATTTCACAAATACAGCTTTTGTATTCTTTTATGTCATAAAAGGAGCATAGTGCCAAGTATTTAAGTCTATAACTTAAGTACAGTTTGATTAGAGAATAGATATTGCCAAACAAAAATGTTCTAATTTTACAATGCTAAATTTGAGCTGTTATTAAATATTTAATGAAAGTAATACAATTAAACTTTTGATCATTTTGAACATTGCTAGCCATATCTACAATGTCCTACTCTAGACAAAAGAGAAACTAATTTTCATTTAGCTGGCATAAAATCAAAGAAGCTTAGGGGTATCTATAATATCAACAATTGTACTGATGGAATGAGTAGCTATATACTTGTCAATTATATAAGCATGTGTCAAATGAACCAATAATGTTGCTATAATATAATATTACCACCTAAAGTTTCATTAGAGAACAACCAAACCACTATATCATTAAAACCTACCAGATTAGCCAAATTTGGATGCAGATCTGAAAGTGCGGTGAAGGTCTTTGATGCAAAGGAATTTGCCATTCTTTTATCTATATTTTAGAAAATATAAGTTGATGAAAATTAAATAACTGAAATAACACATGAAAAATTCCAAGATTAAAAAAAGTCATCTGGGAGGTGCCTGAGTGGCACAGTCGGTTGACTCTTGGTTTTGGCTCAGGTCATGATCTCAGGGCTGTGGGGTCAAGCCCTGTAGGGGTTCCTCGCAGAGTGCAGAGTCTGCTTGTGACTCTTTCTCCCTCTCCCTCTGCCCCTCCCCCCTGTGCATGCATGCACGCACTCTCTCTCAAATAAGTAAAAAATAAAATCTTTAAAAAATTATCTAGGAAAGCATTGAATATATTACTCGCTCTTTGGGAAAAGTTTTTTATTATAACAGTGAAATGTAAGTACAGATCAAATCTGCAAAAAACATGTTTCAAAATGTCCTTTTACAGTTTTGAATGATATAGTTAGGTTTCAATTTTTAACTTTCACTTTCCAAAGAATGTATAATTTAAACTGATAAGAATGTATAATTTAGCAATTCTTTTTACATTTTAGTATTTCTGAATGTAAGAGGCATCTTATGTGTGATGGCATGTTAGTTTCAGTAAACCAGAGAACATGAGTTTTTTTAAAAGATTTATTTATTGGGAGGGAGGGGCAGAGGAAGATGTAGAATCTTAAGCAGGCTCCACCACCAGCATGGAGCCATCTCATGACCCTGAGATCATGACCAGAGCCAGAAACCAAGAGTTGGACACTTAACGGACCGCGCCACCCAGGCGCCTCACTAATTTAGCAATTTTTGTGCACCCTGTAAATTTAGTTTCAGATGAAAGATGATTCAATGGGACATTTGCAGATTTAAATATTTATTAGCATAGAGCCTACTTTTAGAAATACAGCAAAATTCAGGGCCCCTGGGTGGCTTGGTTGAGTGTTGTGGCATAGAGCCTGGGGCAGAGGGGGTCTGTGCTCAGGGGGTGTCCGCTTGGGGTTCTCTCTTTCCCTCCCCCTGCTGGAGCACATGTGTACTCTGTCTCTCTCTCAAATGGGTGAATAAATTGAAAAGAAAAAAGAGGGGCGCCTGAGTGGCTCAGTTGTTAAGCGTCTGCCTTCAGCTCAGGTCATGATCCCAGAGTCCTGGGATCAAGTCCCACATCGGGCTCCCTCCTCCTGGGGAAGCCTGCTTCTCTCTCTCCCACTCCCACTGCTTGTGTTCCTGCTCTTGCTATCTCTATCTCTGTCAAATAAATAAATAAATAAATCTTTAAAAAAAAAAAAAGGGGGAGAGAAAAGAAAAGAAATCCAGGGGTGCCTGGGCAGCTCAGATGGTTAAGCGTCTGCCTTTGGCTCAGGTCATGATCCCGGCGTCCTGGGATGGGGCCCGCATCCGGCTCCCTACTCAGTGGGGAGCCCGCTTCTCCTTTCCCTCTGGCTGCTGTTCCCCCTGCTTGTGCTCCCTGTCAATAATAAATAATAAATAAATAAAATCTAAAAAAAATACAGCAAAACTCTATTGCAAATACCTCTAACCTGGTTACACTGTGTGTGGGGATGGTAGTGATTTTAACCTCATATCTAGATGAGAGCAGAGGTGGGGCCTTAAGAGATTTCATGAGTGTATCTCAATGCTATCTCGTGCATAAAAAGCACTCAATATCAAATGAGTGATATTAAAATATCAAATGGTGGCTGGTCCTCAATATCATCACTGTAAAGGGTTTCAATGTAATAACATTGGTCAGCTACACCAAACCAGTAGATTTACTCAATTTCGGTTATTCATGCAGCACGTGTCGGTTGAGTGTCTGATTTGTGCCAGGCCCTGAATCAGGACAGGGGTAGGGCTGGGAGTTGGTGCCTCACCCAGGAACCGCAGAGAGGAGCAAGGCAAACAGAGCGTGGGAGGTAGGAGCAGCTGTGTAGTGCCTCAAGGCCTCACTGCTCCAGACCCTTGGCAATGGTGCAGATACCCAGTCCAGTTTAAGGTCAAGTGGTGGCACCGTCGCAGCTCTGGGCTGGCGCCACACTACAGACACTGGGTACATCATGACCATCTCGGACAGCCCCTCACCTCGGGTCCGGATCTTGGAATCCCCCTTCCTGGGCTCGGAGCCCTCCTCCCACTTTTGAAGGGCAACCCCCTGGGGCGTCTGGCTGGCTCCGTGGGTAGAACACACGACTCTCGGTCTCCGGGTTGTGAGTTCCAACTCCACACTGGGTGTAGAGATTACTTAAAAAAAAAAATTTTTTTTAAAGCAAACTCTGTCGATGAAAGAATGATGATTTCTAAAAATAAAATCATTAAAAATCATCATAATAAAGGGCAGCTTCGAGTGTGGCCCAGGGCCTGCCTTCCGCGGCCCGGCTGGAGGGCCCCGAGGGGGCGGAGACCTGGCGCTGGGGCCCTGGAGCCGGGGGAGGCAGGCACGCTCGTCGGGGCTGGCTCTGACACTGCCGAGGAGCGCAGTCAGCCGGACCCGCAGTGCAAACCAGGGCTCCAGTTCTCAGCCGGCCAAATGAGCGAGCGGACAGAGGCCGAGCGCGGGTCCGCAATGCCGTCCGCCGACTGCGTTCCCCGGCGCCGCGCCGCCTGCGCGTCTCCGCCACACGGCCGAGCGCGCTCTCGGCACGGACACCGCCCCCGCCGCCCCCTCCCGTGGGTCTTCCCTCGCGCGGGCTGCTCTGCACCAGCAGCGCGCCCAGCCTCCCTCCGCTGCTTCCCGAGGAGAGGACCCGCCGGGCGTCCCCGCTCTGACGGGAGCCGGCAGCCACGCCGCCTCGGTCCGCTCGCACCAGGGCGGTCCCAGCCGGCGGCCGCACACCGGGCCCCGCCAGCCACGCCCTTTCGTGGTCCGCCCTCACGGAACCGGGCGTCCCCGCGTCCCGGGGACGAACCCCACTTCGGGACGCCGCGCCCCGAAACGGCAGCAAAGGAAAGGACAGCCGCGTGACTGGCGCCCCAACTCGGTCCGCACCGCGCAGCGCCGCAGGCCCCCTCGCGCGCCCGCGCCTCACAGAACGCGCCGCCCGGGCCAGGCTTTCACCTCAGCCGCCGCTCCTCGCGCCCGCCAGGCCCGGCGCTCCACAGCCTCTCCACAGTGCGTTCCGCCCGCAGCGCGCCGCGCGACCGTTAGCGCAAGCCCCGCCCACAGCCCCGCCTTACACTCCGACTCCGCCCTAGTAGCCCCACCCTCGGCCCCCACCCTCGCCCCGCCCTTCACCCCGGCTCAATCCTCGCCCCACTTTTCGACCCGCCCCACACTCCGGCCTTGCTCTCGCCCTGCCCAGCCCCTCTCTGACTCCGCCCTCTCCCGCCCTTCACCCCTCCCCTCCCTCTGGCTCCGCCCCCGAGGTCTCTCTGTGGTCCCGCTCCTGAGCGGCGAGACTTGGGGAGGCCCGAGCGCGAGTGGTCCCCGGCTCTTCCCTTTCTCGCGGGCCCGAGCCTGCGGCCCAGACCCTCGGCGGTCCGGGGCAGCGAGCTGGGCCGGGGTCTGCGAGGTGCGCGGCGGGGCGCGTGGGCCGGGTCTACAGGGTCTGGCGCGGGGCGCGGTCCTGTGACTGCCTGCGGCTCCTGGAGCGAGGCCCCCCGAGAGGGAGTGCCGCAGACCCCGCTGGCCCGTGGCGCGGCCGGCCGCCGAAGCGTCCGGGCGCTGTCCCCGTGGTTCCCGGTGTGGACGGAGACAGTGACCTGTGCCGACTCTTCGTGTGTCTCATTACCGCCACTGGGAAATCCTTTTAGTCTAAGGACTTAGAAACTAATTTGTGTTACTAGAGTCTAATCAGGGGCAGATGAATCAAGATCCAGCAACTAAATCCATTACATTTGTCCCCAACTGCTGTCCACATGTAGCATTAAGTTAGTGAGCTTCTCCCTTTAGAAGGAGAAACAACTTTGGTATTTAGTATACAGCCATATATTAAAAAAGAAAAGTACATCAGAGGCAAGTTTTATGTTCTCGTCCCAACAAAGTTCTTACTTTTCCTCTTCTGTTAGTTTTATTCCCAAATAATAATCGAAAGCCAAATAAACCACCTGCATTCCCACCACTTCAAATTTAATAGAGAAAGCTTTTTAAAATTTTCCGTATTCCTGGGGCACCTGGGTGACTCAGTCGTTAAGCGTCTGCCTTCTGCTCAGGTCATGATCACAGGGTCCTGGGATCTCCCCGCTCTGCTCTGCAGGAAGCCTGCTTCTCCCTTTCCCACTCCCCCTGCTTGTGTTCCCTCTCTCGCTGTGTTTCCCTCTGTCAAATAAATAAATAAATAAAAATCTTTAAAAATAAAATAAAATAAAATTTTCTGTATTCCTTTCCAGTCTTTGTCTTTAAAAGAACATATCTTGATCTTTCCAAAGGAATGAGCTGACATTTTAAGTCAATTTTAAAGGGGGGGAAAGGTATAAAAATAGTTTGCATGCATTTTTCATTTGCGCCTCTGTAGGGGAGTAATATTTTAAATTTTTGTTTGTATTTTTTCATACTTTAGTAAATTAATTTTCGCTGAAAGCTATGGAAGATTAAGCAAGCACAGTCAGCCTAAGACACAAAAGGCTTTTCTTAAGACGCAGCTTGGAAACGCAAGCCTGAAAGAGTGGGATTGCTTGATGTCAACGAGATTGGGACCCTCTTGTTGCGAAAATAATTCATTTCTTCCATTTTTTATAGCAATTCTGTGAACTTGGTTTGTTCTTAACAATAGAATTGACTTGTCAGTACATTTTGGATGGATGTGAACAGAAGCAAGGGCAGGAAAGCCTAGGCTTGCCACTAGATGAAGAAGGCAAGGGTGAGTGAACAAAGGTCAGAGGTAAAATAGCTTGCATGTCTGGCTAAAGAAATGGTATGAGGCTGTGCCTGTCACCTCCTCAGAGCATGCCAGCTGTCAAGCCATCTAAGAGCATGTCACAAAGGAGTGACAGGAAAAATATATAGTAATCAACTTTACACTTACTAATCGGGAGGAAAAGATTGACAATTATTTTAAAGAAATACAAGACCACCTCTTATTTATTTAACAACAAAACAACTTTTCTGAAGTCAATCATGTGATTACAGTCTCCCTCCCAGGAGTGGAAATACTGATTGATCAATTACTAGTGTCACTCCCCACTCCCTCCGCCCAGGGGACCAGCCAACATTTAAATAGATTGTAGATGTGCTACCATTTACAGATTATTTGTGTACATTTTTGCACCAGTTTTTCTGGAGAAGAGGAGTGAGGTAACCCATGAGTGGGGCAGGAAGAACTAGATGGGGTTCAGGGGTGATACGAGGTGATTAGGGACTATCAGGGCAAACAAGAGGGGGAGACAGAAGAGAGTGAAAGCGCATTTGGGGGGAGCTGGATTCGGGGAAAGTTTGAAGAAGCATCAGAAAGGAGAGAGTTCATGAAAAAAACAAAGCAGTTGCAACTGTGGAGTGTCCTGAGCACCAGGAGCCCAGGAATGTTCTGGAAAGTTCTGGGGAGAATCCATGCAAACTGCTGAGTCAGAATCCAGGGGGCTGTGGGAAAAACAGGTCCCTTCTCAAGTCTGCGTGGCCCAAGCTAGAAAGAACTTGACTTGTTGCACCAGCAAAGAGAGGAGGAACAGAAATATTGGCACCAGCCGGAAGCGGTGGGAATTGAGGCTGGGGGCGCCTGGGTGGCTCAGTTGGTTGGGAATTGAGGCTGGGATTCCAAGTGAAACTGGAGAGTCTACAAGAGCCCGAGGTAGGCGATGATCTGTGGTAAGCCAAAGTGAGCAATGAGCGGGCTTGGAACCCCGTAGTGTCTGTAGTCCATGAACAGGGACACGTCTGCTCCACATGCCTGGAGTCCACTGCGCTGAAGAGATTGTGCTGAGGGAGGGGACAGCAGGGGAGAAGGTCACATAAGACACCTGTGGTCCTTGGAGCTGACTGGCTTCCTCCCAGCTGACCCCACCAGAAAGTTACTCATGTGACATTAGGAAGGGCCTGCCTCTTTGGAGGGCTGTCATGGGCCACTTTTCATCACAATTTATATTAGACGTATAGAACATGTTCAAACCTTCCTAGATTACTCAACATACCTTTACCAGTGACCTCTTGAGTTCTGGCTGCACATCGCCAACCATCTGCAGGCAATTCACGCACTTGAGGGAGCAGGTATATGTAAAACTAAAGTCAGCCACTCACCCAAGGCTGGCTGCTCATCTCCCAGTTGTCATAACCACGCAGCTTGTAACCTGAGCACTGAACCTCAAAGGGAGGCTTGAATCCACATTTCTGTTCTACTTTTATCTAACCAGGTTTCAGGTTCTGTTTTTCTTTGGCATATCTCTTGAACTTGTCTCTGTCTCCCCATATTTATTGAGACCACCTTCATTTGAGCTCTGGTGGCATTATATCTGATGATGTTTACCTCTCCGCACTCCAGCCCATCCTGCACCCTCCTGCCAGATTGAGATTCTCATGGCTTCCATCACAGCGTTCCCCTGGTCTGGAACCTTCAATACTGCCTATCATAGAGTGCACCCACATTTTTCTGTAAGGGAGTATACGTTTAAAGGGCTCTGTGGGCCATAGGGTCTCTGTTGAAATGACTCAACTCTACCCTTCAAGTGAAAAAAAACACACACAGACAATACCTGAACAAATGGGCATGTCTGTGTCCCAATAAAACTTTATTTACAAAACAGGCAGTGGGCCATCGTTCACAGACCCCTGGATTAAAGTCACAATTCCTTACTTTGGCATTCATCACTTTATGGAATTTGGACTCAATTTAAAACTCTCGCCCTCCTTCCCACCATGTCTCTTAAAAAATGCCCACTTCCCCAAGACTTTTATGTAAGTCATTCATCTATGTTTAGATTTCTAAAGTGTACAAATGTTTTTAAAGATCTGTAACAGCTGGTGACCCTGTGACAGCAATGTGTTTATTTCCATCTCCTCCATTTCATTATCCATGACACTCATCACTTCCATTATTACTCCTAGAAAATGTTTGCAAGGGCTTCCTCGACGGAAACCACTATACCACTTTGAATGACAGCGGCTACTCAATTTGCTTAGCTTAGCGTCCACAACGACTCCAAGGTAGAACACAGGCTCTGAGAAAGGCAGAGATGCCTGTGTGTGGCGCCAAGCCGCCTTCCCTCCAGGTCCGGACCCCAGGCTGTGTTCTTTGTTGGGTTTGTTTACACGTCCAGTAATTTGCTCGGAGCACAAAAGTTTATCTGTAGTGTTCACCATTTTGGCACACACTAAAGGAAGCAACAGAAAACCCCGATGACGGAAGACATCTTACATTTTAAAATTATCACTCTGAGAAAAGGACCATTTCTCAACGTGCTGAGTTTCAATACGCATTCATCAGTGCTCTCTTTCTGAGCAGATTTATCGCACGCTTGTCTAAGATGAGAAAACACATGGAGTCGGGGGGGCGGCTAGCATGAATCATAGACACTAAAAGTCAAGCTGTCCGGTCAAATTTCAGCTTTGCCACTAATTAGCTGTGTCGGTCAAGACTTTCTGAGCTTTGTTTTCCTTATCTGTCAGATAAAAGGTTTGGACAGGTCCGGTAGGACGGAGATGAGCAAGAAGGTCCAAACCCTGGGAGGGAAATGCAGGGGAGTTATCTGTGTATATCTCGCACCAAAGCTTCCCGAAATCTTGTTCATCTCAGGATGCCCCCACTGCTCATGCCGGGCCTTGCACTTAGCTGGTGCTTGCTTGAGTGAGACCCTAGATCCTTGATAGTTGTGATTAGTATCAGCCTCTGGTCTGTGGCAAAGCGGCAAAAAGGAGATGGCCCTCTGGTTACTGGGCTGCAGGCAGGCTTCGGTGAGCGAGGACAGGGAGACCAGCAGGTTTGCAATTACAGGGCTGCTTCTGGGTCTAGCCTGAGACTGAATTTGCTCTATGACCTTAGAAGAGTTACTTGGCTCTGTGTAAAACATAAGTGAATATGACCCTCCCCTGCCTGGTTTTCACACCCCTTAAGGGTCCTAGTTGGGGTAGTCATCCCCGGGAGGTGAGGGAGGGGGAGATGAGGCAGGAAAACGGGCAGCATGGTACAGTAACTGGGATTCGTGTTGTTTGACCCCTTAATGAAGTGTTATTCGAGTTGTACAAGAGAAGAGGATATGTCATGTGGCCTCATTTACTGCTCTGAACAAAATTACCAACTTTTTTCTTCATGTTTTAATGTGTACACATGTTGACTTTAGCTTCAAAAATCTATATGGTTGAATTCCAGGACCCTTCACTGTTTTTTTGGCTAGTATTCTTTTTTTTTTTTTTTAGGATTTTATTTATTTATTTTGAGAAAGAGAGAGAGACTGGGGCGCCTGGGTGGCTCAGTCCTTAAGCGTCTGCCTTCGGCTCAGGTCATGATCCAAGGGTCCTGGGATCGAGCCCCACATCGGGCTCCCTGCTCAGTGGGAAGTCTGCTTCTCCCTCTCTCACTCCCCCTGCTTGTGTTCCCTCTCTCGCTATGTCTCTCGCTCTGTCAAATAAATAAATAAAATCTTTACAGAAAGAGAGAGAGAGAAAGAGAGAGAGAGCCAGGAAGAGCATGGGGAGGGGCAGACAGGGAGGGAGAGAGAATCTCAATCAGACACTGTACTGAGCATAGAATCTAAGGTGAGGCTCCATCTCACAACCCTGAGATCAGGACCTGAGCTGAAACCAAGAGTCTGATGCTTAACCAACTGAGCCACCCAGGCACCCCTAGGTCCGTATTCTTAAAAATAACAGTTGACTATGTTTTATTATTTAATGGTAGCTTATGATTTCAGACAATATTTGTATCAATTTTTCCACTTGGGTTTAGAATAGAAGCAGTGGGAAGCAGTTCATTCTCTCTGTTGACACTATAGCCAAGAATAAAATAAGTCAATATAATCACTTCTATATCATAAAAATTTTTTCCTCTTGATCAGTCATTTTATGATCCCAAGATCACAGCTATTTCAAAATTTTATTGTGGCTGGACAAATTCTCCATGTCAACTCCATAATACAAGATCTTTCATTTCTTCAATTAAACAACTGGAAATGGATACCACCTGTGCTCCCATATTTATTATGTCAATAGAGTCCATTCTAATTACACCATGCTGTTGAAAAACAGCATGCCAGGGAACTGACAGACTGTTTGGGGGTCTCCATTTCACACAATACCAACCACTGATCAAATTATTTCAAAGGCTTTCCGCCACGAATCAATAGAAAAAAAAAAGACTTTGCATATCACACCTTTTCATTTATATTTTGCTAGGCTCTCAAATAAGTAGGATGTATTTATTATATCAGTCTCTATATTTGTAAGTGGAAACCTTGAAAACATTTTGGAAAAAAATGATGTTCTTTGAACTATAACTATAGAGAAAATATGTTCAAGTTTACAACAACAATTCTATATAGATCCACTTTTAAATAATTAATTTATGGGAGAAGATGTCAATTCAGGTACCTTGCATTTATAAGTTTTGATCCAATTTTTAATTTAGAATCCATTGAGCTTTAAAATAGTAAAGTGTTACGGGGAGTTAGAAATAAGGAATGACAGATGTGAATTCTAGTTCCCAGATGCATCCTAGGTGATCAACATCTGAAAATCCTTTCCCTACCTCTTTCAATGCTTCCAGAGTCCTGGCCTGAGTGTATATTTGCCATTACAGGGATAGGGAAGGAATCGGCCTCCGAAGATGAAAAGTTTCCCAACTGGATCAAATTTATCTTTGTGTCAGTGTTCTTTGTTATGATTTATTAATTAATTGAGAAAAAGTGCATGCACTCGAGTGGAGGAGGGAGGGGCAGAGGGAGAGAGAATCTTAAGTAGACTCTACACTGAGTGTGGAGCCTGGTGCAGGGCTCAATCTCACGACCCTGAGAACATGACCTGAGCCGAAATTAAGAGTCAGATGCTTAACTAACAGCCACCCAGGCACCCCTGTTGTAATTTTTAAATATTAGAGTATGAAAGATTGAATTCTGTTTGGGATGATGAAAAAGTCCTGGAAAGAGGTCACGGTGAGTGTATTTAATGTCGCTGAATTGTACACTGAAAAGTGCTTAAAATGGTAAATATGATACTATGTGTCTTTAACCACAGACCCCCCCCCCAAAAAAAGATTGAATCGTACCAGCCCTACGAATTACACCAACTTGAGGTTACACATTTTAGAGAAGCCAAAATCATAGTGTTTTCCAGTTTCCTACACTCTCAAGGATGGCAGATGGTTGCTTACTAAAGTCTTGATGAAGACTGTTTATGCTGTTCACTGCATTTATCTCTCACCCTGTGTATCTCTGAGTGTACTTCTTCCAGACCTACAAGCGTACTATAGCTAAACAGATTCTTTCTGACCCTGCATTATAGAAGCTGCCCCGACATCTTGGTCAGTTCGCCAAATATGATTTGCTGTGTTAAAGTGGTTCCCAAACAGCAAAAGCAACAACCAAACATCAAAACCCTGCAAAGAAAATGGTCCTGAATAGTTTCATTAAGATAGCCCTGTGGGGCGCCTGGGTGGCTCAGTTGGTTGGGCGACTGCCTTCGGCTCAGGTCATGATCCTGGAGTCCCGGGATCGAGTCCCGCATCGGGTTCCCTGCTCGGCAGGGAGTCTGCTTCTCCCTCTGCCCTCTTCCCTCTCGTGGTCTCTGTCTCTCATTCTCTCTCTCTCAAATAAATAAATAAAATCTTAGAAAAAAAAAAAAGATAGCCCTATGAAGGTATCCCTTTGTTTGAGAAAATTGTATGGATTAATTAGGGCTTTTGCCATTGCAAGGGACAGAAAATACAATTCAACCAGCTTTAAAGAAAAAGATGGTGGTGCTGGTAGTGGATTTTATTGGCTCTAGTAACTGAAAAGTCAGGGTAGTCCAGAGGCTGAAACCATGCCTTCAAGTCCTAGTTTCTCTGCATCCCTGTGGAGCTCATTTTCCCTACAGACGAAATACAAATTCTGGGTCTGAGTGTCATTGGCTGGAAGTGGGTCACTGTCCCCATCCTGAATCAATCCCTATGACCAGGGGATGGAAAGCATTGATTATCTTGGGCCTATTTCAAATGCCCAACCCTGGAGCTGGGGTGGGGTCACCCCGCACCCCCGACCAAACTCCTGAATTTGACGGAAATTTGCTGTCCTTCTAACAGAAAGGCCAATGGACACCAGGAGGCAAAAATAACCCATGTCCCTTACACTTCAGGCACAAAAGGTTGATCTTGGAAGTAGATCACTCGGAGAATGGCCGTCCAGGAAGTAGGAAGAATGCGAGCATCAGAGTCACACAGTGTATCATTTGGGATTAGATCCAGCTGCAAACAGAACCATGATTCTGGGGGCCCAGTTCACAGTGAAAACACAGAGCTCCTTGTTCAAATATTAGTAAGAATTTTAAGGTGGCAGGGCGCCTGGGTGGCTCAGTCATTAAGCATTTGCCTTTGGCTCAGGTCATGATCTCAGGGTCCTGGGATGGAGTCCCACATCGAGCTCCCTGCTCAGCAGAAAGCCTGCTTCTCCCTCTCCCACTCCCCCTCTCTCACTGTGTCTCTCTCTGTCAAATTAATAAATAAAATCTCAAAAAAAAAAAAAAGAATTTCAAGGTGGTGACAGCAGATAGTAAACCAAGGGTGGGGCCCTTCTAAGTGGGGCACTCTGGCCCACCACACAAGATGCACACCCATGAAGCTGACCCTGGCTGCAAATAACAGTCAACAAATAACAGAAACATAAATAAGAGAGAAGTTTGTTTCTTTCTCATGTATAAGTCCAAAGGCAGGCACTCCAAGATTACTTGGCAAAACTATCAGAGACCCAGGCTTTTTCCAGCTCACTGATCTGCCAACCCCTCGAGTGTGGCCCCATCCTCATGGTCCAAGCTGTCCTGTCTGTGTTCAAGGAACTGAGGAATGGCCAGGGTGCTGGCTTGCAGGGAGGGAGGCGGGGCATGGAGCCCTCTGCAGGCTCTAGGGAGGATCCGTCTTACTCCTCCCAGCTTTTTGTGTTTGCTGACAATCTTTGGTATTTCTGGGCTTGTAGACTTCTTGTATCTTATCCCTGTAGCTTAACATCAACTACTTGCTTATGTCCAAATTTCCCCTTTGTATAAGAACACCAGTCATATTGGATGAGGGGCTACCCCAATGACCTCATCTTAACCCGGTAAAGGTCACATTCTGAGGTCCTGGGTGTTAGGACTGAGACATATATTTTGGAGACACAATACAACCCATAAGAGGAGGAGATGGTAAAGACCTGATGGGAAGGGTTGTGGAATGGGGTGAAGAGTTAAGCTTGGTTTTCTCCATTGACACAGAATGGCCAGCATGGGCAAATCTGTAGAGGCAGAAATTAGATCATAGGTTGCCAGCAGCCGGAGGTGGGAGGAAACAGGGAGTGGCTGCTAATACGCACAGAGATTATTTTTTGCACAATAGAAATGCTCTCTAGTTAGGGTGTGGAGATGGTTGCGCAACTTTGTGAATATTCTAGAAACTGAACTATACATACACCTTAAAAGAGTGAATTTTATATAGTATATGAATTATATCTCAAGAATAATAATTTTTAAAAACCAACTGCAGGACCGTGTTAACAAACATCTCAATAGTGAAACTACAAGCTAAGAAGAAAAAAAAGAAGACAAATGAATAATATATTCAAAATATTAAAGGAAAACAATTTCAAACGCAGAATTTTATATCCAGTCAAACTGCTTTCAAATATGAGAGCATGATAAAAAAATATTTTTAAGAAAGAAACTTCAAGACACAAGACCCATGCAAAACTGTTTGAGATGAAGTATTTAAATATGAGGAGAAGGGCGCCTGGGTGGCTCAGTTGGTTAAGCGACTGCCTTCGGCTCAGGTCATGATCCCGGAGTCCCGGGATCGAGTCCCGCATCGGGCTCCCTGCTCGGCGGGGAGTCTGCTTCTCCCTCTGACCCTCCCCCCTCTCATGTGCTTGCTCTCTCTCAAATAAATAAAATCTTAAAATAAATAAATAAATAAATAAATATGAGGAGAAGCTACAAGAGATATAGGAAGTAAAGGTGCTAAAATTCCTTGAAAAACATAATTATTGTCCTTAAGAAATTTTTAATACCAGATAAGAGAAAATATATCCATAGTAAGACAGAACTAAAAGTTACCAACATAATGGAATGGGAGGACCAGGAGATGAGAGGATGTTAAATTCTTATGTCATTATAGGGGAAATATACATATCAGTTTTTTTCAAATAAGAAAATGATTAAAAGGAAACAGAAAAAATGGGATAAACTGAAATGATAGTAGGAACAGGTCCAAGCATGTCAATAATGACAATTATTGCAAACGGACCAAATTCACCTTTTTTTCTGTTAAAGATTTTATTTATTTGACAGAGAGAGAGACAGCGAGAGAGGGAACACAAGCAGGGGGAGTGGGAGAGGGAGAAGCAGACCTCCCGCGGAGCAGAGAACCCGACATGGGGCTCCATCCCAGGACCCTGGGATCATGATCTGAGCCGAAGGCAGACGCTTAAGGACTGAGCCAAGGTGCGCCCAAATTCACCTTTTAAAAAAAAAAAACAAAACCCACAAAGATTGGCAGGCGGCATTTTTTCAGGCCACATAAACGAACAGATAAATGTGATCGTTAGATATTTGCACCTTCTGCAAATATGGAATTGTGCAATTCAACTCTGACAGGCATTGAAAATATCCAGACCCGAAAGGAAGAGTTTTTGGAGCTGGAGAATGAAATGTACTCTCTCGATCGGGGTTTAGCAAACAAGGGCTTGTGGACTAAATCTGGCTGCCACCTGTTGTATGAGCGGCGAGCCATACGATGGTTTTTACATTTTTTTTAATGGTTGAAGAAATCGAAAGAAGAATATTTCACAACATGTGGGAATGATACGAAATTCGAATTTAAGTGTCCATAAAGCTTTAATGGGGCACCCACCACACCCACTGGCGCTCCCAGAATCTAGAACTGCTTTTATGCAGCAATGGCAGAGTCAGATGTTTTCAACAGAGATCACATGCCCCACTAAACCTCAAATATTTACTCTCTGGCTTTTTATAGAAAAAAATGTATTGACCTCTCTTCTCGATACTCTCTAGACATAAAGAGATTCTTGTGGGAGGTGGGGTTGAGCAAGGTGGCTTGTGTCATGTGAAAATCTTACTTAGACGTGAGTGTTAAAAACACCGGTGTAGCTCAGTGAGCAAAAATCGGCCATCAAAAAGTACAATTTGCCCTGCCAGGGAATCTTTTCCTGAGATTACTTTTATGGTTGGATCCTAGACATCAGTGGTGTCTGTGTAGGAATTGCCTTATGGTCGACGCGACTGCAGTGCATCCGTTATATGAAGTGAAGGTGAACTGCCCTTGAGGGGATCCGTGGGCAGCAAGTGCGTTTTAGAGACACATAGCTGGTTGGTGGGACAGGTTAATATTTGAGAAAGGCACAGATTTACCTGTTAAATTCCGAGGGACCCACAAAGCATGAGGCTCACAACACTATCATTCCCAGGTCTCTGACTCCGTGCTGAAAGCTCTTGAGCTGGGCTCTTCTCTGATTTTAATTGCCTTTCTGCATGTTTTCTTAAACATTGGGCGTGACTTGACGCCTACTTCACCTCTCACACCTTTAGATTGTTTTCATGAAACAGACGCACTGCCGTGTGCCCCATCCGCAGTACCACGGCAGGCTGTCCTGCTTCGCCATTGAGAAACCATGCAGGTTACTCAGTCCTTTTCCCGGTGTTTCTCCTTCTTGATCAACTCTGGCATCTGATTTCTTAGAACACACACAACGGTGTAAGAGTCGACCCTGTTTGTGTAAAGGGAAGGCATCTAAGTTCCCTGTTGCTATGTAACAAACCACCACAAGACCTAGCCTAGAACATGCCCATTAATCATCACCATTTCTGTGGGTCAGGAATGTGGGCATGGCTCCGCTGAGTCCTCTGTGCAGGGTCTCCCACAGGCTGACTCGGGCTGGGGTCTCATCGGAAGGCTCAGCTGAAAAGAATGTCCTTCTAGGCTTGTGTGGCTGCCGGCAGAACTTGATCATTTGGGGTCCGTTAGATTGAGGGCCTCAGCTGCGGGCCATGGGACTCCCCATCCTGGCAGCTTGCTTCATCAGAGCTGGCAAGCTGAGAGAGAATGGGGTCGGCTAGCAAGACGCAGGCCTGTCCACGATCCAGTCCTGGAAGCGACGCCCCTCCCGCTAGTCTCCCCTGTACTCTAGAGGAGACAGGGCATGGACCCCTGAAGCCAGCAGTGATGGGAGCCATCTCAGAAGCTGTGCCCTATGCGAGGACATGCGTATTTACTTGCTTGATAACCTATAGAAAATTTCTGATAGAACACAGAATAATTTGTTAGGAATTGTTGGTAGTGATCGCCTCCAGAAGTAAGACTTGGGGACTGGAGACAGTGAAAATTCGGTCTTTCAGGTTTTATTGTATACTCTTCTTTTTTTTTTTTTTTTTAAGATCTATCTATCTATCTGAGAGAGAAAGAGAGAGAGCATGTGCACAAGTGGGGGGAGAAGGAAAGAGAGAATCTCCAGCAGCCGCCCCCCTCCCCCGAGTATGGAACCCATGTGGGACTCGATCTCAGGACCCTGAGATCACAACCTGAGCTGAAATCAAGAGTCAGATGCTCAACTGACTGAGCCCCCCAGGCACCCCTTACTGTATACGGCTTTACTTTTCTTGTACCATAAGCATGGATTTTTATTTTTAAAAGGAAAAATGACACTCAAAGCTACTTTCCAATAACTGTCATCTTTTTTAAAGTAGTCTAGACCTGAAGAATAAAAATTAGTAAAGCCAATTCACTTCTGTGTACAAATTAGCTAAAAAGTATAGAAAAAGAAGTAAATATTTTAGTAGTAGTGTTTTTCATAATGTCATAAAGCTAGATTATCTTTCCCAACTATCGAAAAAGGGAAACACACCTTCCAGCTCGTGCATTTCCTTCACAAACTTGTCACTGCATTTGGTGTTCGCTCGGGAACTCAGAGCCGGGTGGAACTCAAGTCTCTTCTGGAGCTTGCCCCTAATCCTCTCGTTGTTCCCCAATCAGTGCCTGCTCTGGCTTCATCAGGGGGCTCAGTTTAGCGTCCAATTTCCCCCAAGCCACGACCTTTCCCCTCAGCGCTGCCAGAGAAAATACAGGATGCCCAGTATGGCCCATGTAACATTTGGGTCATACTTATACTAAAAAATTATTCGTTGCTTACCTGAGATTCAAATTTAACCAGGTGACCTGTAGTTTTATTTGCTAAATCTGGCACACACACCCCGCCCAAAGATGACCTGCACATTTCCTCCAGCCAACTAAGCACACTGAGTCTTGACGGGAGGCTGGCAATTCTGTCTCCCAGGAGGACACACTTAGGTGCGTTCTAAGAGCTCATGCTTGTTTCTCCTCACCCAGCTCACTTAAAGATCTGAGCAAGTCTCAAGCAGCTTCAAGAATTCGCAGGTAGAAAATGATTTAAGGGACCTGACAGAGACTATAATTGCCTTTTTCCTTTTTTAATTAATAAAGAGATTTTACTAATACCCCTGTCCAGCACATTTCACTGTGGTTAATGTTCCTGGGAAGAATCAATTCAAATTTTGCTGATAACACAAACTGGGGGGGAGGGGGAGTCCCAGTAGCATCTCATAATTCACAAAGTAATTTGTTCAAGATTAACACCATTTCCTATGGGAGCTCATATTGCTTTTACCCATAATGTATGCAGTGTAGACAAGAATTTTATCCCCTTGTTATTCTGCTTCTTAAAAAAAAGGGGGGGGGGGCGCCTGGGTGGCTCAGTCAGTTAAGCGTCTGCCTTCGGCTCAGGTCATGATCCCAGGGTCCTGGGATTGAGCCCCGCATAGGGTTCCCTGCTCAGCGGGAAGCCTGCTTCTCCCTCCCCCACTCCCTCTGCTTGTGTTCCCTCTTTCACTGTGTCTCTCTCTGTCAAATAAAGAAGATCTTTTAAAAAAAAAATCCATTACAATTATTTAAGAAAGTTTCCCGGGGAAAATCTTAACCTACCAGGTGGATCAGAACCACACTGCAAGGCACAAAATATGAAGTTGTATTTGTACCATGTGCTGTTACTCCTGGGGAAATCATATAATATTTATACCTCGGATAGGAGGAGAGCGAGAAGTGAAATGAGAGCACCCGTGAGCAAGTTCATTTTCCCCGGTCAGACCAGTGACAAGAAAAGCAAGAGCAAGATTCTGTCAAGGTGTTGGTTGGGTTTTTTTGTTTTGGGGTTTTTTTTTTTTTTGCCGCCAGCAGCAACAGGGCTGGGAGCGCAATGAGTGAGTGAGGGTGATGAGTGATTCTGCTGGCTTCTGGTTTAGGATTCATAACTGTGTTCCTTACTGAGTGAGGTATTAGAACGCCTTTCTAAAGATCCAAGCACACATTTAACAAAGAAAATAATGGATAATTTACTAATCCAGAACCCTGGTAATCGAAGGTCAGCTCCCCCCCACCCCCGTTTCAACCTCAATAATCTCTCAAACCAAAGTGATTTTAGTTTAAGAATTTGGCCTTGATTTTATTTGCATGGAGGGTCCAGGAGATATAAGATGGCTGTGTGCCCTTGGGCAAGTTGCTTAACTTCTCTGTGCCTTAGTTTGCTCCACTATAAAAAGGGGATTAAAAACAGAACCTAGTCACAGAGTGCTTCTGAAGAGCAAACAAGCGAGTTCCCAGCATCTAACGCTGCGATCAGTTCTCATTAGTGGCTCATGAATACTTTTATTAGTGTTCCATGTGGGTGTGAAAGCAAACAGACCAGCTCCAGGGAGGGGAATGGGGACAGCGTGAGGTAGGGCCTGGGCAGCAGGGAGGGACTGCAGGGGGACCCGTGGGAGATCTTTAGAGGACCAGCTGGGGACCCGTGGGGACAGGGGAGGGGAATGATCTCTGCTGACTGGTTTCCTCACGGCCTAACACTGAATGTCACCGCGTCATTCACATTAAAATGGTTACTTGCATGCTACATGAATTCCACATCAATAAAGAGAAATCCTTGCTGGAAAAAAAATAACCTGGGACATGTATCTTTCCTGCATCAAATCCTCCAGAGGCTTCCCGAAGCAAATCCAAACCCCCTACGTCTCCCCCCAACAAATGGGCAGCCTGCACACACCTCCTAGACAGGAGCTCAGGAGAAGAGACGGGAAGTGGGCATGCAAGAATTTGAGATTAAAAGTCTTCTGAGTGGACGTCATGGTGGGGGGGGCAGAGGGGAGAACATTTCCCTACACATAAAATACCATTTAGATTATTTTAAACTTGGAGTCATTTGGTGGGAAGACACCATAATTCTTTTAGTTCTCAGAGCTCGAGTTGCCGGATTTAGCAAATAAAAATACAGGACGTCTGTTAAATTTCAGATAAACAATGAATCATTTTTTTTATGTGTCCCAAATATCGCATGGGGCATACTTATACTAAAAACTTCTGTGTCCTGTATTTTATCGACAAGGCTTGGGGTGACCCGGCCCTGCACCCCTTTCACCCCTAGCTTCTTCCCACTTTGTCTCCAACTCCCCAAGCCCTCAACACCAGGAGGGGTGTGGTTCTAGTGCTGGGAACAATTTAAGCTCTTTCCTGCCCCAGGGCCTTTGCACTGGACCTGCCATGTTCCTGGAACCCTCCTTCTCCCCATGCCTGGCTCCTTCTCATCCTCACCAATGAGTCTCACCTTAAAGAGGCCTTCATAGCATTCGTTCCATTCGTCATCATTTTGTTTGTTGACTTTTTATTTCTTTTATTTATGTATTATTCATTTAGCCTGTTGCCCCCCATCTGGATAGCAGCAACACTGATTTATCTTGTTCTCCATACTCAGTTTTTCATGTGTTCATTCAAGAAACACACAGTTCTGACTGTGTGCCAGGCACTGTTGCAGGTGCCATTGATAGAGTCCCTGCTTCTTGTGAAAATGGGCCTGAAGGTCTGTGTTTGGCCCTGGTTCCATCTGCTGTCACTCGAAGCGTTGGCTTGTGCAGCAGGCAGGGACAAAGGTGAGTCCCCCCAGGGACATGGGGTCTCTATCACCTGCTTGGTGGAGCTGCTCTAGCCCCTTTGGGCACCTAGTCCGTGTCCTGGGGCCACGGTCACAAAGCACCCCAAACTGGGAGGCCACAAACAGCAGAAATTTATTCTCCAGAGTTGCGGAGGCCGGGAGTCCTCAGTCAGATTGTCTGCAAACCACATTCCCTCCAGAGGCTCTAGGGCAGAGTCCTCTCGCTTCTGCCAGCTTTGGGGTGCTACTGGCCATCCGTGACATTCCTTGGGTGGCCACCGCGTCCTTCCAGTGTGTTCCCACGGTCACGTGGCGCTCTCCCTCTGCGTGTGACTGCGTCTTCACATGGCCTCTGGTAAGGACACCAGCCACTGGGCTGACAGCCCACCCTAATCCAGTGCGACCTTGTGTAAATTACACCGGCAAAGCCCCCATTCCCACATAAGGTCACATTTTGAGGGGCTTGTTGGACATGAATTTTGTGGTGGGACGCATGCAACCCCGTACACTGGTATTTTCATTAGAGCTTTTAACCTAATGCGCCAACAGATGCTTCTCCCCAGATCATTAAAACAAAGCCTTCCAACGACAGTCCTCATTGGAGCCGCAGAAGGACCTCAGGACAGACACCGCAAGTGTTAGCTCTTCATTTACAGCAAGGATCCGGAGGCTCGGGAGGCTGTCATTTCCTCCCAGTCCTCCAGCAAAGGATGAAGGAAGGCTCAGATTCAGGTGCCAACACTTTGGTCTTGCCGCCATGGGGATCGCATGCCCGTCCATACTCTGGAGCAGTCCAGCTGCCCTAAGCTCATGGCAGTGCTGCCAGGACCCTGGCAGAGCTGGGCCCAAGGTCGAGGGAAGGACCCCAGGACCCTGGCACGCCCTGTGTGGTGGCCTTCCCCAGAGTTCAGATCCCTGAAAGTGTCCCTGCCTCGGAGGTACAGGACTTATTCCTTCTAATTCTGGTCCAATCAAGTGGGGGCCATGCTTTGTCTACAGGCCCCTGGATTGTGTTAACCATTTGTGAGATGTATTAGGTTCTATTGCATTCTTTTTTTTTTTTTTAATTTTAATTTGAGAGAGAGAGCACATGATCAGGGGGGAGGGGCAGAGAGAGAAGTAGGCTCCCTGCATTGGGGCTCGATCCCAGGACCCCGGGATCATGACCTGAGCCAAAGGCAGATGCTTAACTGACTGAGCCACCCAGGCGCCCCTCTACTGCATTCTTAAAATTAAATTATGTTCTAATCATATTTTCCAAGACACCCAGAACTTTCCAGCATGAATCCACCGTAGGAGAGACCTAAGCAGGCTATTCCTGGGAGCCTCCTGTTTGCTGAAGGCTGAAATTTCAGCTGCCTTCTTAGCTTTAAAAAAAAAAACTTTCTTCCATCACCCACATTGAAATCTCTGTGGAATAACATAGGTTCTGTCTGAGACGGCTTCGTTGCGAGAGAATTTACCTTTGTTGTGTGAAGGTCAAAGAACCGTGTGTGCATACACCACCGGGCCAGGCTGCACAGTGAGGAAGAGCAGCCGGTGATCTGCCAAATCAGAGCTGCCCGGTGGGCTTTGAATCCGAAATTCCCAAGGGCAATCTACAGATGTAAAAGGCTGGAGATGGCAAAGTGTTGTGGCACGCAATTTATATATAATTTGCATAAGCTGCACAGACTGAATTTGGTCTCAGACTTTTATAAATACTACCTATTATTTCCTTTAAATAGCTCTTTTTTTCCTTCATGTACCCTCTCTCATAGATCCAGCATCCTGCTCCTTACCAGGATCTACAGAAGAGATGCAAAGGGGCCAGAATGAGAAGAACAGAGAATGGTGCTGACTCCAGAAAAAATGCCCCACATTTGCATGCACACGCATGCACACAAACACCTGTACACATACGCATTCCCATAAACACCTGTATGCACACGCATGCACACACATAAACACATGCACTCGCACACCTGTACACACACATGCACACGCATGCACACACACAAACACCTGTACACGCCACGCATGCACTCACATAAATACCTGTATACGCACACATGCATTGCCATATGTACACACATGCACTCACACATCTGTACACACTCACACGTGCACTCACACGCACTCGCACAAACACATGCATGCGCACACACCTGCATGTGCACACACCTGCACACACCCCAGACCCTCTGAGAACTTCCACCTTCAGAATGGGTTGTTCGCCCACTTAGTAACACCTGGTAGACAGGTACCATGGGAGTTTTGATGGTCTGTCTTTTAAGGAATGGTTTTCTCCTAGATGCTGCTACCTAGGAATCTCTCGTGCCGTTTGACTTCATCACTGGTAATAAAAACATCTGCTGTAGAGTCTTTTTAAAAATAATAGCTTCCCTTTGTTCATTAAATTATTTTGTATCAGCATTATTATTTTTTTTTATTGTTGAAGTATAGTTGACCTACGAAGACCCCTTTTTTTTTTTTAAAGATTTTATTTATTTATTTGAGAGAGAGAGAATGAGAGAGAGCACATGAGAGGGGGGAGGGTCAGAGGGAGAAGCAGACTCCCTGCCGAGCAGGGAGCCCGATGTGGGACTCGATCCCGGGACTCCAGGATCATGACCTGAGCCGAAGGCAGTCGCTTAACCAACTGAGCCACCCAGGCGCCCACGAAGACCCTTTTTAATGACCCAGATTTTATAGGGCTTTGCTAGAAAGAGATCTTGCTGCGTCTTTCTGAAACATAAATTCAGTTTTCTGTCGCAGGTGGCTGGAGCTGACTTCCTGAGGACAAGCTCCACACAGCCTTGGAGGCTGCTCACGCCAGTGGCCCCGCATGTGGAGAGCTCACCCCGCTCACTCACTGCAGCCCCATGGCCACCCTCGGTCCACCTGCAGCATCCCCGCATGTGTCCTGGATTCCGAAAGAGCCTGATTAAGAGTCTGCATTTATCCGCGGTCTTGATGCCGATGGCTTTGGAGGAGGAAGGGGATGGCTGAGCCTGGGAGTGATCATGAATAAACATCTGAACGACAGAGCCTCTTCAGCTGCTTCATGCCATCACTCTTCAAAAACATTAGCGTCTGCCCTCGATCACAAAACAACCCCGGCGCGTCTTGGGAGTACCTGGCCTGTGTCTCCCTTTGAGGCTGTGCACAAAACTGGGCCGTTCTGAACACTAGACTCTTATCACATTTTAGGATAATCGACCTTCCGCTCCCTCAGACGCTGGATTTCAGAGAAATGGCTCGGGAAACTCAATGCACTCCATTCTACTCTAAGGGTACTGACGACAAGCCGAGTGGCCGGCAGATTTTTTCTTCCTCCCTTTCCCCCTGTCTTTGAGAAAACTCTTTTGTCGGAGTATTTTCCATCAGCAGGAAAACTGACACCCGTGCAGATAGGTTACCTGCACACATTCATAAACTCACTCATGTGTCACATGCTTTGGGAGCCTTCCCACCTGCGGGCCCTGTCCTGATCTTCAAGGGACTCTGGACAGCGTGGGAGGGGGGCGCCGGCCGAGCCGAAGTCCTCGCTTCTGGTTAGGGAGCAACGACAGCAACAGAGCAAAAACAGGGCTTGCCTGGCACCGTTCCCAGTTTGCTACACTTACTTTCCCTAATCATCCAGTTGTTTTTTTTTAAAAAAAGAATCAACCTTCTAAAATTATTTAGCATTCGAATTCCAGACTCACTCTCAATAAAAATGCTTCTTTTCCCAGGTACAGTCAGTCAGTTCTCATCATTCCCAGATTCTGTATTTGTGAAATCGCCTGCTTGATAAAATTGATCCGTAACCCCAAAAGAGTACCAGACACTTTCACAGGCATTCTCAGATGCGCGTGCAGAGCGGCAAACATGTGGAGGCTCCGCCTTCTTGTCTCTGTCCTCCCCCCAGCAAAGAGGTCTGTTGAGTGCCACCTTTTCTCTCGTTTGTGTGTATTTGTGGATGATTCTGCCATTTGAAATGGCAGTCCCAGAGGCACCTGGGTGGCTCAGTCAGTTAAGCGTCTGCCTTTGGCTCAGGTCATGATCTCAGGGTCCTGGGATCAAGCCCCACATCAGGCTCCCTGCTCTGCGGGGAGTCTGTTTCTCCCTCTCCCTCTGCCTCTCCCCCTGCTCATGCTCTCTCTCTGTATTTTTCTGTCTCAAATGAATAAATAAAATCTTTAAAAAAAAAATGAAATGGCATTCCCGCGCAGGAGCGCTGGGTCGTCTCCTACATGCAGGGAGGTATGATGGGCTCTGGAGAAAGCACCTTGTTACGTCAGCTGCTCAGGCTGTGAGTTCAGTGTGCATGCAACCACCGTCTACATTAAATCATGTGTCTCTAAGCAGAGGCTCTCAGAAAACAGGTTACATATTGATCAGCTGATGAAAATACGGTGATCAGGGGCTCATGGGAATCTAAGCCTGCGTATCCCCGGGAGAGACGCTTCAGTGTTTGCTAATTCAGGGTTCAAGGTGACTTCCTCGGCTCAGCAACAGGAGTAAGGAGAATGGGCTGCATCTTTTAACGTACACGGGATGCGTAGTTCATTACACTTCTTATCGTAGGAAATGAGCACGGAGGGCAGTATCAGAGCCAAGGATGGACATAAGCAATTCCTAATGATCTATTAAAAGTTGATTTTCTTTTTGTACTGATTAGCCCAGCTCCTCCCAGGAGTCAAACGCTTATGCAGCACCACATGCCGAGAGGAGGAAGATATTGATCCCGTGGAGGGATAAGGCTGGGGAGACCCAGGGCACCAGCCTGGTCTGCATGCCCCTTGCGTGGGTCAGTAAAGTCATGCTCCTTGGACTTGCACACACAGACTCGAAAATCAAGGAGACGAGATCTACAGATACAATTATTTTGCCAGCTGGCAGGAAACCCCCGGCTAGCCGGAATATTCCATCCTGTTAAATTTCGGTTCTCACTTTCCGCCTTCTAAAGCCACGCTTCTGAAACCTTAATGTGCAGACAAGTTCCCCCAGGGGTCTAGTTAGCAGGAAGGTTCTGATTCAGGACACCCCGGGGGAAGGCTGAGGTCCTGCACTCCCCACAAGCTCCCCACTGAGGCCAGTGCTGACAGCAGGAAACCCCCTTTGCGTTGAAATGTACACATACCTGCATTTTCTCTCGCTTGTACCCAAAGGATCCCAACTACGACATCCAGGGACATCAGCTGGTTCTTTCCCACCCTCAGTGCTGCCCTCTTTCCTCAGGCCCTCCTCTCTGCTTGCAAGGCTTACGGCCCCTCCTCCAGGAAGCCTTCCCTGCCTGCCTGCTTCCTGCCCTCCCCTGGAATCTCAGGAACAGAGGTTGAGGAGCAGGCCCCAGGGCAGTGGTTCTCAACCTTGGCTGCAGACTTAGAATCACCTGGGAGATTTGAAACCACCTAATGCCCAGGCCACACCCCAGACCGATCAAACCGGAATTTCTATGGGTGGGACCCAACATCCCTTACTTAAGAACCAGGTCACAGGTGTGTGCTTCGTCCAATATTTATAAAGTTTCAATAGCATCTGACTGGCTTTCCGAACCTGTCGGTAAAATTCAATACAGAAGTTCAGCACACCAAATATCATTCAGCCTTAAGACGGAAGGAGGATCTGACACAGGTGCAGCATGGTTTCTGCATTCTTGAACCCAGCACGGTGCGCAGAGAAACACGATATTGTCCTTGGCCACACCCGGGTCACGTAACACACCCCTCTTCTGAAGCCCAAGTTTAGTGCTCACGATTGAGAGGTAAGGCAGCAGTCTCCAGGGAGAGTGATGGTGCGGCGGAAAGCCCACAGCATGGTGCCCTGCCCCTGACCACTGGCAGGTTGGATGCCACACACCAGACTGCCCAGACTGCTGCCAACTGGACAGCCCCTGAGGTTGGTGGGAGTCCCGTCTCCTCCAGGACCTGCCTCTCCGATGCTCGAAATATAGAACTCCAGCTATGAGGGTGCACACTGTGAAAGTTTAAAAGTGTTCATTGGTCAATGAATAGGCCAGTGTCGTTTAAAAACCACCATAAGGGGTGCCTGGGTGGCACAGTTGGTTAAGCGTCCGACTCCAGATTCCAGCTCAGGTCATGATCTCAGGGTCCTGGGATCGAGCCCGGAGTCCGGCTCCACGCTCATCAGGGAGGAGTCTGCTTCTCCCTTTGCCCCTCCCCCTACTTGCTCCCTCTCTCTCTAAAATAAATAAATAAATCTTTCAAAAACAAAATAAATAAACACTTCAGCATGAAATTATTAGCAAAACAAACGTGCTTGGATAGAATTCAACTTCGGCTGAAGAGCCTTTAAAATCTGGCGTCCAGGGGCGCCTGGGTGGCTCAGTCGTTAAGCGTCTGCCTTCGGCTCGGGTCATGGTCCCAGGGTCCTGGGATCGAGCCCCTCATCGGGCTCCCTGCTCGGCGGGAAGCCTGCTTCTCCCTCTCCCACTCCCCCTGCTTGTGT
>NC_138373.1:34388908-34428943 GCF_054177405.1 Leptonychotes weddellii | reverse complement strand
GCTGTGTCTCTCTCTGTCAGATAAATAAATAAAATCTTTGGGCGCCTGGGTGGCTCAGTCGGTTAAGCGACTGCCTTTGGCTCGGGTCATGGTCCCAGGGTCCTGGGATCAAGCCCCGCATCGGGCTCCCTGCTCAGCGGGAAGCCTGCTTCTCCCTCTCCCACTCCCCCGGCTTGTGTTCCCTCTCTCGCTATGTCTCTCTCTCTCTCTGTCAAATGAATAAATAAAATCTCTAAAAAATAAATAAATAAAATACAATAAAATCTGGCACCCATACCGCGGTAGGAGCATGCAGATCCCAGTGTGGTACAGTCAACCCTTGTTCCATGTCCCTCCCACCTCACCCACTACCTCCTCCAGCCACCTGAAGAGTCATAAACCATTCTCATGCCTGGACCTGTCCCGTCCACCATGCAGATCCTTAAATGACCAGCAGTTGTGCCACCAAACTGCGCAGTCCTGGAGAAAATCGAACACTAGCCTGGAATAATGTCACTTCTCAAATGTACCTTGGAAAATTCAGAGTTCATTTCCCCTGAGACTGCCTCTTGTACCCATATGTCCGGAGGAAGTTACCGTTCAGGTAACGCACCTGGATGATTACCATGAGCAAAGAGGTCACGTGTCCATCTTGCCAGAAGGTCAAGAGCGAAAGGATGAGGACGTCTCAGCCGACAACAGCATCACATGGGTGAAGGATTTGTCCCTTGTTGGACACCCTTTGGCGTTTGACTTCCTCACTGAAAAGATGCAGAAGCTTTTGTCAGAAACGTATGACAAGTAGATGGAGGACTTGACTCTTGTCTAAAAGCCCAGTGAGAATGACTTTTTAAGATAATATTTCCTATGTTAGACATTTCTGATCAAAATGTTCCTGCTATTCACCGTTATTTAACTGATGTTTGCATTTTCAATATGCTGAGAGACAGTGTCGCAGTGCTCTGGTCTTCAGCAGTTTTCCAAAATAAACTTTCTATTTTGGAATCAGTTTAGTTTTACAGAGAAGTTGCAAAGATAGTACAGTGAGCCCCAAATACCCCTCACCCGGCCTCCCCCTCGCAAACGTCTTCCATAACCGCAGTGTCTTTGTCGCCACGAAGAGCCCCGTAGTGGCCTGTCACTACTAACCAAATTCCAGGCTTGACTCAATTTCACCAGCTTTCCTGTTAATGTCCTCCTTGTGTCCCTGGAACTCCCCCAGGGACCACATTGCACTCGGTGGTCAGGCCCCCTGGCCTCCTCTGGCCTCCAGTCCCTCCCTGTGTTTCTTGACCCTGACAGTCTAGGGAAGGATTGGTTGGGTGTCGTGTCGAATGTCCCCCAAGCTGGATTTGTCTGGTGTTTCCCTGTGATTACACCGGGGTTATGGGTTTTGGGGAATAACCGCATCAAGGTGAGGTGCCCTTTTACCACATCATAGCAGGGGCTCCTGATGTCCATCCCGCTCATTCACCTTGATCACCAGGTCAAGGTGAATCTGCCAGTTTTCTCAGCTGTAAAGTTTGTTTTTCCCTCCCCAGACTCTTTTTTTTTTAAGATTTATTTATTTAGAGTGTGTGAGCAGGGGGAGGGGCAGAGGGAGAGGGAGGGAGAGAATCTCAAGCAGACTCCCTACTGAGCACAGAGCCCGACGCGAGGCTCAATCTCATGACCCTGAGATCACAGCCTGAGCTGAAATACAGAGTCAGATGCTCAACAGACTGAGCCACCCAGGCGCCCCCGCGCCAGACTCCTTATTTTGGAGTGAGGGTGGGACCTGCCCCCACCTCCCGGGAGGGGCGCATCCATGAGTATTTCTTCTTTCAGCATTTGGTTGGGTAAGGGGTGTACACACTGGAGCCCGTCCCCACGTAATTAGGATAGTTACCCCTGGCGGAGACGGCAGACCACACAGCTCATGCAGTTGTTACCCAGTTGCATTTCTTACTGTTCAACCCAATTTGAAGAGGTAAAAAGTTCATTTTAAAAGGGTCAGAAGGGGCACCTGGGTGGCCCAGTCGGTTAAGCAGTCAACTCTTGGTTTTGGCTCAGGTCATGATCTCAGGGTTGTGGGATCGAGCCCCATGTCAGGCTCTGCACTCAGCAGATAGTCTGCTTGAGGATTCTCTCTCTCCCTCTGTCCCTCCCCCCACTCACACTCTCTATCTAAAATAAATAAATCTTTAATAAATAAATAAACAAAAAGGGTCAGAAGATGGAATATGATTCAGCCATAGGAAGGAAGGAGATTCTGACATCCACTCCAGCATGGATGAACTTTGAGGACATGATGCTCAGGGAAATAAGCTCATCATGAAAGGACAAATAGTGTATGATTCCACTTATATGAGGTCCCTAGAATCCTCTAATTCACAGAGACAGAAAGTAGGTGGTGGGCACCGGGCTGGGGGTCAGGGGGACAGCTACTGTGTCCCAGGGCAGAGTTTCAGTTGGGGAAGA
This sequence comes from Leptonychotes weddellii, assembly GCF_054177405.1. Lineage (NCBI taxonomy): Eukaryota > Metazoa > Chordata > Mammalia > Carnivora > Phocidae > Leptonychotes > Leptonychotes weddellii. Next base: position 34,426,504 of record NC_138373.1, on the reverse strand, counting down.
GGACAAGAGTTCTGGGACCGAGGGTGGGGACGGCTGCACAACAGTGTGAGTGTGCTTCCTGCCACTGGACTGTGCACTGAAAATGGTCAGAATAGAAATTTTTTTTAAAGATTTACTTATTTATTTTAGAGAGAAAGCACGAGTGGGAGTGGGAGAGGGAGAGCCCAAGCAGGCTCCACGCCAAGCACAGAGCCCGATGTGGGGCTCGATCCCACAACCCTGAGATCATGACCTGAGCCAAAACCAAGAGTCAGACGCTTAACCAACTGCACCACCCAGATGCCCCCAGAATAGTAATTTTTACATTATGTGTATGTTATCACCATTTTTTTAAAGGCAGAGAAGGGGCAAATGAAATTGTTATCGATTACTGATGATGGTAGGAGATTGGTGGAATTACCTATTGTTGGCCTCCATGATGGAGTACGAAGCTGTAGCAGCAAAAAACACTGAAGAAGCTCGCTATGAACAGATATGGGGTCGTTTCCAAGATACATTATTAAGTGATAAAAGCAAAGTACAAAAGAGCATATATAGTCTGCTACATTTTGCCTAAGGAAGAAGAGATAAGAAAACATGTGTGTGCCCGTTTCTCTTTGCAAAGAGAAATGCAAGGAGATAAACCAGAAAACAATGAGGTTGGGGACCTACAAGGGATGGGGGACAGGGGCGGGGGGAGGGATGTGGGCAACAGTGGCACTTCTCACCTGTTCAGAGAGTTTCAAGTTTTTGAAGCACCTTCTGCATACTTGAACAAGGATGGGAAGATTAAAACCCTAAAACTAAACAAAACGAAAACAAATTAACCCAACTGCCCAGTGAATGGCTGTCATTGCCCCACTGAACCCCAAGCATTCACGAATACAGGATTTCACTACCTGTGCACCCCATCTTGGTCGGGGAGGGGCGGCGGGGGGTGGGGTGCGCAGCACAGCAGGAAAACTACAAACAAGTCCCGAACTCTTTACCAGACTTGTTGTTTGTTGTAGGAGAAATTGTGGAGCAGTTCTGAAGCTATTTTAGGTCTATGATAGGACTGAGCAAATAAATAAAGGTATTGATGGTGTTGGGAGAAGAGTAAAAATACGTCATGGAGGACGGGTGGGAAGAGGAGATATCAGAATGGACACATGGCCTCCAAGACAGGCTCATGTGTGAATGCCAGCATTTGTGTGCTGGTATGTATCTGTGTGTACATGGATGTGTGTGTGTGTGTGTGCGCACGTGTTTATTTTCTAGCTCTGTCCGCTGAAAGAGTCTCAAAGCAAAGACACCCCAGCAAGCATGAGCACACCCAACCCCCAGATCTTGGCCCCTAACATCCTTCCTCACTAACAGAAACCAAGGCTCCCAGGAAAAATGACTGATTTTTCCAGGACTGGGGCAGAAAAGGCCAAGATGAGCCTGAAATACCTCCATATACCAGAAAGCAAGGAAGTATTCCAAAAAAGATGATGGGGGTGGGTGTAAGGGACCCAAGAGTCAGTTTGACAGGGCTCCCACTGATCACGCTTGGGATAATTTGAACACAGAGACAATTAAGAAATTGTAGTGAACTCGGGCGCCTGGGTGGCTCAGTTGGTTAAGCGACTGCCTTCGGCTCAGGTCATGATCCTGGAGTCCCGGGATCGAGTCCCGCATCAGGCTCCCTGCTCAGCAGGGAGTCTGCTTCTCCCTCTGACCCTCCCCCCTCTCATGCTCTCTCTATCTCATTCTCTCTCTCAAATAAATAAATAAAATCTTTAAAAAAAAAAGAAAGAAAGAAATTGTAGTGAACTCACTTCTAAAAAATCAGGAGTCCACACCAAAAATAAATGCATAAATAAATAAATGGGGGAGAAAGGAGGGTTGTTGCTCACAGTAGGATGCCAAGTGCCAACTGGTATGGGTGGAGGGATGCTGATTTGGAAAATGACCATACTACAACCACCATAGAGAGGTTGGTAAAGGCAAGAATCATTAATGGATGTCAAATCTAGCAGGGTAACTGCATGAGGAGGAGGATATTTGCATGGCATCTGCCCACAGATTGCTTATCAGTCACAAGGGAAAAATTCCGTCCTGTGGTTGGAATCACCTCTCCAGCTAGGGGCAGCTGGAGTTGTGGACCTCTACACGTAACACCCTGTAAAGGCCACTTACATGGAATTCCGACTGGGGGCGAGTAACTGAACCTAACCATGAGGAAATATCAGAAACCCCTCAATGAGAAACATTCTATTTCTTCTCGTGGGGGTGGGCCTGTAGTCCATGAAAATGTCAATGTCACAGAAGACAGACAAAGCAGAGGAGCTGCTGGCAATTAAAAGGAATCAAAGAGACACAACAACTCCATGCAATATGAGACCATGGACTGGGACAGAAGGCTATAAAGGACATTCTTGGGCCAAATGACATTTCTAAAATACGTATTGATTGAACCGAAGATAGCATTGATGTGTTCACATACATCATGTCTTAGTATGATCATGAAATTTGTGTTGACCTCTCCGATCCCCTGAGACAGAAATGTTGTCCTAAAATGACAGTTTGCTCCAGAATATGAAAGAGCATAATAAAGGACAAAACTTGAAACATGATTTTTGTTTGCCTTTGGTTCATAATACTTGGGTCTGGAAAGAAGCTATGAAACATGATAAAATTTTAGCGAGGTTTGCTCAAATTTGCTGGGCTTCCTTCTTAGCTTAGTGATTAATGCCCCTCTTAAAACATGAAAATTATTCTTGATGTTGCCTGACTAGCAGAGATTCTGGGTCTTAGCAGAATAAATGTCTGTGCTCAAAGTCATCTTTATTGATTATTTAAGGGGACAAACAAAACCCAAAGGTGCTTCACCTATCAAAGAGCTAAGGTTCTTTATCAGCACGTTGCCTTCTATGTTTATTATTCAAAATTTTATTTCCACTTTGATTAAATAGGTAACCAAAGATTGGTTCCCAGGTACTCCTGATCCTATCCTAATCAAGTATCTGAATCTCTGCTGAGAACTTTTTTATTTTTGCTTTCCTAAAATTGGGTCCTAAATGCAGAAATAAAACCATCAGAATATCTTTTTCACGAAACACCATCTCTATGATTTTCCAGCAGATCCCTCCAAAAGCCACACAGGTTTGTTCTCTTGCCTTATAAAAATTAGTGCTAGACACAGGTTTGTGCTTGTAGGAAAGAGTAACGGGGTCAGAGGAGGCTCTCAGCCCGCCTCTGATGTAACTGATGTAATGATGATGTAACTGATGTAATGATGATGTAATGATGATGTAATGATGATGTAACTGATGTAATGATGATGTAACTGTCATCAACAGAAGTATCTCAGAAATGCTGGGCTACCTGGGAGTCTCCCCTGGATCCTCTTTATTTTTTATTTTTTTATAAATATTTTATTTGAGAGAGAGAGCATGAGTGAGCAGGAGGGTGCAAAGGGAAAGAGAGAATCCTAAGCAGACTCCCCGCTGAGTGCAGAGCCCGACTCGGGGCTCGATCCCATGACCCTGAGATCATGACCTGAGCCAAAACCAGGAGTCAGATGCTCCACGGACTGAGCCATCCAGGTGCCCCTCCCCTGGATCCTCTTTAATGCCCTGGCTTTCCATAATAGTTGTGAACAGAGGTGAACATACTGATCAAACCCCTTTATGAAATAACTCCATCCTGCTTCCTGTATTTCTTTGTACCCTGGGAGCACTGTGCCTCTGTTTGCCCACAAGGGAATCAAGTCACCAGCCACAGTCTCAGAATGTTTAGTGGGCCTCAAACTTACTTGTCTAATTCGAACATTCTCTAGGCCAGAGATTCTCAATGGGAGATGTACATCAGAGCTACCCATAAAATTTTATAAGAATAGGGATGTCTACCCCAGACTTACCGAATCTCTCTACTTGATGTTATTGGTTAAAAAAAAATAAAAATAAATAAAATTTTAAAAAAAGATTATGTCTCAGAATAATTATATATTCTATCTTGAGATTTTTTTCCTTTATAAATATTATGTCTATCCACAGTTATAAATCAGATGTAATATTCAGTGCCTCAAGATAAGCTTAATCATTAGCCCTAGAGACATTTTGTCTACACAAATTTTTGGAATGGTTTTATTACCTTGTTTTGTGTGCCCTGGAGACAACCAGATTTCCTGGGAAGTTACCTTGTTCTGATTATGAGCTCTCATCAGGCTGTTCAGATCTGAAAACTCAGTAATAAAGTCACCAGAATTGCTAAGACGTGGCAGGCACAGACGGCCGTTTCTACCACTGGGCCGTCTCTGAGCCCCGGGCCCGCATGCCTCCCACAGCCTCGGCCCCCAGGAAAAGGCCTAGAAGCTCTTCAGATCCTTGACACTTCACAGAAGAAACTGTTGGGAACAGACTTCTGAGCTCAGACAGCGTTCAGAGCCAAGGTCCAGCGAAACAGAACCCTTCACTTAGGACTAACAGGACTTGGTGGGGGAGGTTATTGTAGACGTTTGTCTGGGGTATGGTTGATGTCTTGCTAATGTTCTATGTTCTGGATACACAAGGAAGCCCCCTCTCTTGTGAGGTCATCTGTAGTCCATAGCAATTTAGTAAAACTACTTTCAGAAGATGAAGTTAAACATTTAAAATGATATGATTTTCACTGAGCCTGGAGAATCCAGAAACTCTTACTTCTCATGGCAAAATATTGAATTGCATGGGTTCAATAAGCATCTGTCTTACTTTTCACCAGGATGCAACTGGACATGTTCACTGCATGTCCAGGGCTGCCCTGGAGGGTTCACTGAATCAGGTAGGACCAGCCACTTCAAGGAAGAAAAGTTGCTTTTTGTTATAAATCCACGGCCACTAAGCCCTTCCAGGGAAGCAGCCCTGGGACCAGGCCTTAGAGGGGGAAGGAAGGGCACTCTGGGCGGCCCAGGAAATCAGGAAATTTGGCAGACCTTGAGGAGCGAGCAATTTCCCCCAAATTTGTAGGTGCTCTAGGGCAGAGAGCTTCTTGGTCTTGGTTTTGACGCCTCCGGAAACAGAGGCATCTGAAGGCCAATCTGAGATTCCAGGCGGAGACTTCCCACCACGCAGACTCAAGAGGGCCTGCGTGGTGAACGGGCGCTCCGGCCACACCTGCGCAGACAGCCACGCCAAATCTCGGGAGACCATCCTATGCTGCGCCCAGGGGTAGTCTTTCCCGGGGACTAGCCACACCCTGGGGAGCAGGGAGCAGGGGAAACAGAGGCTCCTATGAGTCCTGACTGAGACCCCGGGGGCAGCTCTGCTCTCCTTCCTGGCTGATTTGCTCTGAACTCTGCAAAGCGTAGAAACGGATACTGATGCAAACTCCCTGCTTCTGCCGGCCTTCCATGATGGCCCGCCGTTTGCGGGGGGCCCCAGACGTCTCCGGGTCCTGGCCACACAGGCTCTACTGACTTCCCACGCGATGGAACCCTCCAGAATTTCCGGGGTTGCCCCAACACCCAGACCTTGTTTCTCCATGCATCCACCACACATTCTTCCCGAACTAGACCCGAACCCAGAACAACTTCTGACTCCTGTCCCTTTATTTCATGGAGAACCACAGAGCATCACTATGCGACCTCAGAATTTTCTCCTCCAAAGTGCGTTCCTTCCCATACTCTCTTGGGCCATGAGGTGAGCGAGGGCAGGGGCTAAAGATTACAGAGGATGGGGACTCTTCTACCTCCTGTGAATGTGAGGAAAGCCGGGCAGCGCTGCCCGGACCCATTCACTGGCCTGCATTGCAAGGCTGGTGCTCTGCCGGCCGAAAGGCATGCAAGCACTGCGGTGTGGCATTGATGGGCCATCTGCCTGGTCCAGCCAGCTCCCGTGGCACCTGTCACGCCTCTGCTGGGAGATGTCAAATTGTCCAAAAAAGGGGGGCAGGGACCTCACGGCCACCCGCCAGGATGCCTTTGTTTCCCCCGCAACCTGGGGACCCACGGGAGAGGCCTTTTCCTGAAGCCTGATTGCTCCTTGAGAGGAGGCAGGGCCCTGGGATACACAGTGACTCAACCACTGAGGACCTCGGGGAATTTGCTTCGGTGGGACAGCTGAGGAGAGCTGGCCACGTGCCCTACTGGTGGGACAGATGTTGGAGAGGGATTTTGTCCTGCTCTCCGGCAGAGAATCCCAGAAGGCCCTGTCCAGGGATCTCATCTCCTTCAGGTCACAGGGCTGTTTTCCTGATCTTCATGCACTCAGCGTTTAGCACTGGCCTTATACCATTTCCTGGTTTTTAGAAAACATTTCCCTGCCCTGCCTCTGGGGAAGGGAGCTCCTGGAGGCCAGGGCTGTCTCCTTGATGGCCAGGAGCAGGGCCCACCGCAGGTCTGAGCATGATGGTGGTGAGCACAGGGACATCCAGCCATTGGGTACCACAGCCGGGAACCTGCTATTTAGTCCTTTTGATGGTGCAGGGGAGTAAGAACTACCTTCTCCACTCTACAGGTGAACAAACAGAAGCCTAAAAGGATGAGTGACTCAAGCCCGCTCCCTCTGGAGGTGAGGAGAACCGCCACGGTCCCCAAAAGACTGAAGGAGAGAAAGAGGGAGAGAAGGAGGGAGGGAGGATGGACCACAATGATGGGAACTTGCTAGTTCGTTGTGTCTCTCCCCAAAAGCGGTAATGTTTCTTCTGAACTAGGAAACATTCTCTCTGCAAATTCCCAGTGATGTAGAACTGTGCCGCCCAATACCGCAGCCACCAGCTAGACACACGTGGCTTGTAAGCCTTGGAAACGTGGCTGGTCTGAACCAAGAGGTGCTGTAGAAGACACATGGCTTTTCAGAGGCTTAGAATAAGAAACAAGGATATAAAATAACGTATTGATGATGCATTTCAACCACACGATCAAGGGGCAATATTTTGAATAGAGTTAAATCTACCGTTAAACCTCCTCTCACTGGTCTCTTTATTCGCCGTGTGGCTAGGCGACACTCTCGTTCCATCTCAGATGGGCAGAGCTGCTCCAAAGACATGAATGAGGCTTGTGTTCATCTCGGTGTCTTGCTAATGTCTGCAAGAGGGGACACCACAGGTCCTGAGTGAGATTCTGACCCCCTCACGCTGGCCACGCACCCAGCCAGCCAGCAGCAGGTATGCCGAGAGCCTCCTCTGCTCGAGCACTTGCTGGGACACATGGAAAAGCAAGATGCCCCCCACCCTGGGGTTCAAAACCTCACGGGGATGGGTCCTGTGGTGGGCAGAATAATGGGCCCCCAAAATGTCCACACCTTAACCCCCAAGATGTGACTGTTAGGTTACCTGGCAAGAGGCGATTAGGGTTCTAGTCAGCTGAGCTTATAAGATGATCCTGAATTATCCAGGTGGGCCCGGTGTCATCCCAGGGGCCATGGAAAAGTCAAGTCTGGGTGCAAGAAGCAGCAGCCCCTTACTGGCACGACCCCAGCCGTGGCCCATGAGCTCCAGGCAGCACTGTATTTTGAGGGGGAGGCAGCCCAGGATGAGCAGGGCTCTGGACGCGGTAAGCAAACTGATCTGAAGCCCCTTGCCCCACCCCCCATTCCCCGCTCACCCGACTTGCCTGGGAGGATCCTGAGGCCACTTCCATGGATTCTTCCCCGCCCCCAGACAAGGGACAGGGCTGCTTCCCTCCCAGCAATGACAACTAATTCAGAAACTATTCCATCCCCTCACTTGAAAGCCTCTCAAAGAGGGCTTGCAATCTGTTCCAACGACATGCAAGCATTCTCGTCCCCCAACTTTTAGACTTTCCTTTGAAGTCCGGGGGGGAGAATCCGCACACCTGTGCTCAGCTCATCCTGCTACCTACGGTCTCCATCCCCGGGCCTTGCATTTGGGCCCCCTGACCACGTAGGCCCAGCACCTCTCCCGGCCCCTCCCTCCCAGCCCGAGCCAAATGCTTAATTCACACAGGACACAATTAACCAACACCGAATGCCCCACAGTCAATATCAAGCGCTGAGTAAATAGGACATTCGGTTGGAGAACATTCCGGAGGTTCCGGAAGCCCAAAAGTTTTCTGGGCCTTGCGCAAAAAGTTCTCCCGAGCGCCTCCCATGATCCACCTGCACAAAGCTTCACTGAGCACAGACTCCGGGAAGCGGAGGGCAGGCCCAGTGCTGGGCTCTGGGGGTAGAAGCCGAGCTCACGACCCCTGCCCTCTGTTACTGCCCTGGAGCCGGGTCCTGTGAGGACTGAGGGCTCTGGCCTGCGCTGCCAGCGTCAGGCGGGCCACCTCGGAAACTTCTGGAGGGAGGGACCCGTCTCTGAGGCTGTGCTAGCAGCCGAGGGGCCCTGCCCACCAGGCCAGGGAGGCAGGAAAAGTGTCCCCTCCAGAGGGCCGGTGGCTGGGACTGTGGGAGCCTGGTCTCCCGTGGGTGCAAACCAGCCTCCTGCCCGCAGAGCAGGCCATCGGTGAACACCATCCCTCAGTGTCCTGGCTCGGCCTTTTGGGCTGAATTTCTCGATACTTTTCTTGGAAGCTGTCTAGTACGTACCAGAGAAGAGTCCGAACAAAGCAGCTAAGAGCAGCAAGGAATACCCTCTCAGCTCTCTGCACAGTTAACCCAGGCGGACACACCGCGGACACTGCCTTGAGCACGCTCGGGAAGGCCCAGAACCGACCTTTCCAGCGGTCCCTGAAGGTGCAGAAGCGGGGCTGCGGGCATGTGTGTCGGAGGTGATTGGCGGCCCTCGGGGGAAGCTGCATCTGTGCCGTGTTTGTTATAATTGGTTTCCTGGCCCTCCCTCTTGATTAACTGCACACGTTCCTCGTGACAAAAGTGACACGCCGGTGCCTTTCGATTAATCCTAAAAGTCGTGTTAGTGAGCAGAACCCAAGCCGGGAGCAGGACCCCTGGGTCGTTTCTCACAGGGAGGTCCGGACAGAGTGGCTTCTTGGAACTGCACACATCACTGTGTCCACGCAGTGACAGTTTTCCTGATCCGCTAACTCACCACACACTTCAGAAAGAGGTTGCCTGAAGATCGTTGGCCGCCTGAGTTGGATTCTGCAGAGGAGGGAGAAAGGGCTGCTCAAAGAAGGGCTGGAATTCAAACCAAAAGCTCAAGGCACCAACAAACACCAAGATGGGGGCGGAGGGAGGTTTAAGGCGAGACAGGACATGGGCATGATACGAGTGTCTCCCCCAAATATTCGTGAGTGACAAAGAGGAAGGTCAACATATCAACAGCACGAACCCCCTGATGCAATGCACGGAAGGATTCCTCCCCCAAATCTGTGACCTTGATCTAGTCAGAAGGACTCATCAGACAAATCCAATTTGACAGACATTCTACAAAACCCCGAACGGTGTTCTCGGAAAGGGTCGTGGTCATGCCGGGAACGGAGAGACTGACAAACGGTCGCAGACCAGAGACCAAGGATGCGGGGTCCTAGGCGGGAAGAAGGACCTGAGAGGAGGAGCTGATGCCCTTGGACCAGAGCCTGGGGCTCAGGGCGCGGCGCCGGTTTCCCTGGTTTGGGTCCTGGTGCCGCCGCCGTGGCGCTCGCTGTCCCTGAGGAGGCAGATTCTGTGCCACAGCGAACACAGGAGCTCCGCCAACTGTCTCTGGGATTCTTCTGTGAGTCGACAATTCTTTCATAAGAAAGTTTTTCAAATGTTAAAACACACACACACACACACACAAAGGCCCCGCTCTCCCCCAGCTAAGGCGCCGGGCTCCTGGGGTGGGGGCACCCCCAGCTGCCGCCGGCCCCCGCATCTCCTCCCTGCCTGTCTCCACCGGGCGTCCCCTGTCAGTGTGTTGACCCGTCTCCTGCGTTGGAATTGCAAAGAACACTGTTGTCAGCAGAGCAAAACCATTGATTTTCTGCCCATCCGTCCACGGCCGAATGCAGCCTGGGTCTGAGCGAGAGGGACACAGGTCCCAGAGCCCCGCATTCTCCTCCCAGGAGCAGACAAAACGTTTTCTTCCCGGTGAATCACGTTTCCCGGGAAGTTAACTTTCTGGGACAGAAAGGGTGACACCTTTGGTCCTAAGAGGAACTTCGGGAAGCCCAGGGGTGAGGGACCGTGCTCAGCCGTGTTTCTGGGGCCTGAGCCCTGGGAGCAGGAGCATCATCCCAGGGAGGACACAGGGTCCGCCCACAGGGGACGGGCCGGGCAGGCGGGCAGCGGGCACGGCATCCTTGGCTCTTGGCCGGCTCTTGGCCCTTAAAACAGGACCTGCGTGTGCACGCTGTGCAGGGGGATGTTAACGGTGCGTGTCCCCAGGGAGAGGAAAAGAGGCTCAAGAGCAGCGTCTGTGAAATGCGCAGCGCCCCACCGGCAGCCGCCCCAGGCAGCCAGAGGGGTCTGGGCGCCAGGCGGGGCTGCTGCAAATGTTTGCACAGGTGAGTACAATTCAGAAAAGAACGTCAGCTGAAGCGTTCCGACGGGGCGGGGAGGAGAGAGATGGTTCCAGGGAAGAACCTCGGCCCGTGTTCACACATTGATCCTGCTGGGTCATCCCCCAGGAGCTGGCCATGGAAAGGCTTTGGCCCCCACCAGAAGCTTTCGGTGCGAGGCCTCAAATTAAGAACCAATATTACATACTGCCTTGACGTCTGACAGCAGGGAGCCTGGAAGGGCCTAACAGCAAGCCCCTCCCCCCTCTGCCCCAACTTCCATGGAAAGGTCGTCCTTATCAGACGGAGCACAGCTCCCACCTGTCCCTGAACGCCGGCTTCACATCCCTTGCCGGCCCATGAGATGATTCGAACAAGCACAGCACGTCCTCCCATGGGAACAGGGGGAGGGAGCACCTCGCCCTCCTGCTCCTACAGCCTACCGTCCGCAGCCCCTCTGGCTCACTCTGTTCCCAAGCGCCACGGCCGTGGCCCTGCGTGACCTGGGCCGTTAGGACACGGTCTCTTCTGTCCAGTACCGGGTGCTGGGTGTCCACCATCCCCAGAAGCCAAGGGCAGGCATGCCTCCCTCATGAACAGGGGGGATAAGAAATAGCTAAGACAGGCCTCGGGTCCCTAAATCCATCTGACGCTAGGGTTCTCAGCCGGGGTGACCTTGCCCCCTGTGGGATGCTCTGCAATGTCTGGAGACTGGCACCTGGTGGGTCGGCCCAGGGATGCTGCTCAACTCCGTGCGGGGCCCAGGACAGCTCCCCCGTGGAGACCCGTCAGCCGCACCAGGTGAGACCCGCAGCTCTGACACCTGTTGCTGGTTGATCAGCCACGCTGGGTGCAGCTGATGCCTCCCTCCTGGAGAGACTTTCTTCCCTTGGATTCCAGAATGGCATCCTCCCCTGGATATCCTCCTGTGTCCTCCCTCCCACGGCCGGCTCCTGGTCAGACCCCTGACTCTAAACACCAGGCGGCCCCCGAGGCTCAGTCGTCCTTTCTTCTCTGTCCCATACATAACCATTACTCCCTGCATTAGTGAGAAGTTAGACTCCCCTCTGCACGTTGGTGCTCCCTAATTAACATCTCCTGGAAATTCTCTCTTCAACTTCTTGAGGTTTGTGTATCCAGCTTGTCAAAAGGCAACCCACAGAAGGCTGGGAGAACATATTTACCAATCATATATCTGGTAAAAGACTCCTATCTAAACTTTATAAAAAGCTATTAGAATTTTTTTTTAAATGGACAACCCATTTTAAAAATGAGCAAATGATCTCAATAGACATTTCTCCAAAGAAGACGTACAAATAGCCAATAAGCACACGAGATGATGCTCCCCATCATAGTCATTGGGGAAATGCTAATCAGACCCACAGTGAGATACCCCCTCACACCCACTAGGACAGCTGAAATCAAAATGTCAGATGAAGCAAGGGTTGATGAGGACATGGAGAAAGTGGAACCCTTATACGCCACCCGTGGACACGTAAAATGGTGCAGCCACTTTGGAAAACAGTCTGACCGTCCCCCTAATTATTAAACCTTAATGCTGCATAATTCAGCAATCCCAAGGAGTGGTCCTAGGAACATACACAAGCAAAGGGAACACAATCATGTGCTCACAGACTTGCCCATGAATGTCCCCAGCAGGGTTATGCATAATAACCAAAAAGTAGAAGCAGTGCAAATGTCCATCAGCGGATGGATCAACAAAATGTGGGAAATCCACACAGCGAATCCATTTACTCAGCCATAAAAAGGAATACAGCCCTGATACTCCCTAAGACATAGATGATCCTTGAGCACATTGTGCTCAGTGAGGGAAGCCAGACACAAAAGGCCACATATTGTATGATTCCACGTATATGAAATGTGCAGAACAGGCAAATCCACAAAGACAGAAGAGGTCGGTGGTCACCAGGAGCCAGGAAGCAAGGAATGGGGAGTGATTGCTAGTGGGTATGAGACTTCTTTCGGGGGTGATGAAAATGTTCTAGAATTGCTTGTGGTGATGGATGCATAGCACTGTGGATACGCCAAAAATACTGAATCACATTCTTCAAATGGGTGAATACAAAAGCAGATATGAGAATCCAGCTGTCTTCCGGAGTCTTCCGTGAAGCCAAATAGTAAAAAGACTTGCAGGGCGCCTGGGTGGCTCTGACAGTTAAGCATCTGGCTTCGGCTCAGGTCATGATCCCGGGGTGCTGGGATCGAGCCCCACGTCGGGCTCCCTGCTCAGCAGAGAGTTTGCTTCTCCCTCTCCCTCTGCAGCTCCCCCTGCTTGTGCTCTCTGTCTCTCTGTCAAAAAAATAAATAAAATCTTTAAAGAAAAAGACTTGCAAAAATATAAAACCAAATCACCCTTCTCGCTAATTCTGGTGGGTTTTTTTTTTTTAATAAAGTTATCTTTCATAAAAACATGTTACTTATAGGGGCGCCTGGGTGGCTCAGTCGGTTAAGCGTCTGCCTTCGGCTCAGGTCATGATCCCAGGGTCCTGGGATCGAGCCCCACATCGGGCTCCTGGCTCGGCAGGAAGCCTGCTTCTCCCTCTCTGTCTGCCTCTCTCCCTGCTCATGCTCTCTCTCTCTCTGTATCTCTGTGTCTCAAATGAATGAATAAAATCTTAAAAAAAAAAACAAAAAAACATGTTACTTATAGTTAACCACTAATGGATTTATTACTGTTACTTTATTTTCTTTAATTTTTTATTATTGTTATTTTTAAATGCATTAATAAATATTTTAAATTTTTCTCAAGTTCAATTTCTAATATGATAAAGATTGGTGGATTTACCCAGAACTAGCTCGATGGGTGTGGCCCTGTGCAATCACACAGGGCCTCCTGCTCAGAAGGACCCCACATTTGGGGGTACGTGGGTGGCTCAGTGGGTTACATGTCTGCCTTCAGCTCAGGTCATGATCTCGGGGTCCTGGGATCAAGTCCCGCATTGGGCTCCCTGCTCAGTGGGGAGTCTGCTTCTCCCTCTCCCTCTGCCGCTCCCCCTGCTTGTGCTCGCTCACTCTCTCTTTCTCTTTGACAAATAAATAAAAATCTTAAAAAAAAAAGGGGGGACCCCACACTTGGCCTTGATACTCTGCTCTCACTGTCTTAAAATTCTTTTTTTTTTTTTGTAAGTGAAGTCCAACGAGACAAGAACACATGCCCTGGGCCCTGGATTCTCAGCATGCAGGCTGCCTCCCGCCACCTCAGTGCCTACCTCAGACACCCATGCCTCGGCCTTCCAGCGCCTTGGACCCGCCCTTCGAGTCACCAGGTAAAATACAGGATGCACAGTTAAATTCAAATTTCAGAAAGAAAATGTCTTAAATATAAGTATATCCCAAATATGACATGGGACATACTTATGCTGAGAATTATTTGTTTATCCAAAATTCAAATTTAACTAGGCATCCTGCATTTTCACTTACTAAATAAAAAACTCTCCCCACCTGCCTCCTCCTCCCCACCCTGCCCCCACAGCCGCCCAGAGACTAAGTCAAGTGGCTCCTGGGTTCCTGTGAGGGCCTCATCACCCCACACGTGTCCTAGGCCAGCTCTGTGCGTTTCTTCCTCCTTTCAACCTTCTGAATCTGCTTCACCTACATTGCCTCTCTGGGTACAGCTGGATCCCCCTCTGCACCCTTGATGTTGAGCGCACAGCCCATCTGCGCATTCGGCACTCCCTCCGCGAGCTGGAGGTGCTCTGGCCCATCAGCCCGGAGACACAACCCTGTCCCACACCCAGACTGAGGGGGGCTTCTCCCAGCCCAGGGAGCTCCATCATCCTGCCAAGAGGAAGGCTGACAAATTTGTGCTCACTCCTGCGTATTCAAAGCCACCTGAACTTGGAGCTAAAAGAGACCATTAAAACCAAAAAGCAGAGGGCGCCTGGGTGGCTCAGATGGTTAAGCGTCTGCCTTCGGCTCAGGTCATGATCCCAGGGTCCTGGGATCGAGTCCCGCATCGGGCTCTCTGCTCCTTGGGAGCCTGCTTCTCCCTCTGCCTCTCTGTCTCTCATGAATGAATAAATAAAATCTTAAAAAAAAAAACAAAACAAAAAGCAGAGGGAAGGGGGATAGGGGACAAGAGGGAGCCAGGAAATGGGGTTGACGCAGAGGGGTTAAGACGTCAATGCCCACACCTGGTTCTGGCCAGACTTGCTGCGTTTTATGAAGCCACCCATTCCCTCCCCCTCCTCTCAGAAGTAGGATGTGGCTCTGGTTTTTTTTGTCTAGTATGGGTGGAAGGGTGTTGGAGCCTCCAGCATTCTCTCCCGGGGTATCCTTGGCTGGGGCAGGGACAGACACAGAAATCACCCCAGGATGTGAACGCAGGAGGGGGCCCAGGCGAATGCCCACCTAGGGCCAGTCAGCCCCCCACAGCCTCACCAGCACCCCTGGGACCCTCTCTGGAGACCAGCCATCCCCGTCTGACTTCTGGAAAAGCCCAGCTCCCACCTCCTCCTGGAAACCTTTGCTGCATGACCCCGCCTTCACCCCCTGCCTCCCCCGGCACCCCCTTGGGCCCCACACACCCAAGCAGCATCCTGAGAAAGGGAGGCTCTGGGCTCCAGGCCAGACAGATCTGGGCTGAAGGCCCGGCGGGGGCTTTCCTCTGCTGCGTGGGCTTCAGCGAGGCACCTGGGCCCTCAGAGTCTCCGTTCTCTCCTCCCAAAAGGGAATGATGGTTACACTCACCTCTCAAAGCCGTTTAAGGCTGCCAAGAAACAGTCCATGCATCCACGGGAATGATGGGCCCTCGGTAAGCATGCAGGAAGCCAGCGGCCTCAGCAACACTGTCCTGGTCAGGACCCCGGTGTCAGCTCCCCGGTGTGCTTGTCATGCTCTCGGCCACTCCAGCTTTCTCCCCGTGTCTCATGCTGCCCGGCCCTGGGAGCTGGAGCTGGGCTTTCCCTGGAGGAGAGGAGGGTGGGGGGATGAGCAGAGCAAGCTCTAGGAGAGCCGTCAAGGTGGGGGTGGGGGGACACAGGCCAGCTTCCTGCAGCCCCGGGCACGTTCCGGCTTCTTGAGGGTTTAGTCACGTCAGCAGCACTGGGGAGGAAGCCCGGCCCAGGGGGCTGCTCTCAGGGTCTCTGCTCACGGAACCCACAGAAAGGGGGCTTCCTACAGGGGCTGCAAGGCCGACCTGCTGCTGTACCCCCCACCCCGGGTCTTACTCTCCAGGAGCTTCCTGCCAATCAGCCTTTTCTTCCCTCTTTACAGGAGGGAAACGCAGTCTGGAGGTCCCCTGGGCGTCTCCGTCCCAGCGTCTATGCAGCCGTGTCCAGGGGGCCTACCCCACGTCTAGACGGAAGGAGACGGTGCTCTGCCCCCAGAGACTCGACTTCCATCAGAAACGAGATGCACACACCTCGGGCTGCAGGTGAGGGACTTGAATGAAGAGAGAAAGGCCAAGTCTGCTTCTCTGTGCCAGCTGGGGGAGCGAGGGGTGGGTGAGGCCCAGCCCTCAGCCCAGCCTCAGGATCAGCGGGGAGCTTGTTATGCAGAAACCCTCGGCCCCACAGACCTGCAGAGACACCCCTGAGTGTACAGTGCAGCCAGGCTTGGACGGCCGGGGACACCCTGCCTGACAGCAACAGGGGACAGGCCCCAAATGGAGGAAACCCAGCAGGTAGAAACGGGCAGCCAAGGGAGGTTAGGTCACTGCTGCCCTCAGACACCGAGTCTTATGCCTCAGAGCCCCCAAACAAAGACAGATCCTGCGGTCACTGCTTGGTGTCCATGATTGATAGAATGATGGCTCCCCAAGGGGTCCACACCCTAATCCCTGGAACCTGTACCCACATGCCTTATATGGCAAAAGAAACTCTGCAGATGGGATTAAGTCAAGGATCTCGAGGTACTGGATGATCCTGGGTTATCTGGGTGAGCCCAGTGTCATCCCAGGCGACCTCAGAAGTGAGGTCAGAGAGAAACAGGACAGAGCATCAATCCGGGGAAGGTCAGGGAGATCTGAGGCACGAGAAGGACTCCTGCCCACTGTTTCTGGCTTTGCAGACGGAGGAAGGCCAGTGGCCGAGGAGTGCGGCTGGTACCCCAGAAGCTGGGACTGGCCCTCAGCTGGCAGCCAGCCCAGAGACGGGGCCTCGGTCTTGCAACTGCCAGGCACTGGGTTCTGCCAACAGCCTGAGCAGCAACCAGACTGTCCCCAAGTTTCCAGAATGAACGCTGCCCTGCCCATGCCCTGATTTTAGCCTGGGGAGACCCTGGCTGGACTTCTGACCTCCAGAACTGTGGGATAACACATTGGGGTGCTGTAAGACGCTGGGTTCGTGGTGCTTTGTTAAGGCAGCGATGGAGAAGGGAGAGGGGCTTCCCGTTGGCAGCAGCCCCTGACGGGAAGCCCTGCCTCTCTCCCCCGTTGGGGACCCATGGGGTTACAGAGGCCCTGCGGCGTCCGCCACACTCAGGCAGCCCCTGCCCGGCGCCAACCAGTGTCCAGGACCCACACAGGGTGGGCGAAGCTCAGACTCTCCTTCTCCAAGCCTGGTTAGTGTCCTGGGGTGGCCTCAGCAAAGTACCACACGCCGGGGGGCTTTAACCCCAGATCTGATCTCTCACGCTCTGGAGGCCAGAGTAGGAAACCAGGGTGCTGCAGGGCTGGGCTCCCCTAAAACCTGTAAGCTCGTTCCTGCCTCTGTCCTCACATGGCCGCTTCTCTGTGTCTCTTCCTATAAGGACACCAGGCACTGGATTTAGGGCCCACTAGGATGCTCTCATCTTGAAATCCTTAGCTAACTACAACTACAAAGGCCCTATTTCCAAACAAGGTCACGGTCACAGGCTCTGGGTAGACATGACTTTGGGGGGGACCCTATACACCCAGCGGAGACCCCTGTGGCACGTCAGCTCCCATGGCCTCCCTCCCTCCCTCCCATAGGCCTGAGTTCCAGCCTCAGTTTCCCACTCTGCCCATGGACAGGGCTGTGAGGGGTTCCTTCACAGAGGGGGACCTTGGGCCCTGAGTCAGCTCTGCCTGAGCCACACAGAGCCTGTCACAAGACTAGAAATGTCCCCAGGAAAGCTTCTGGGGCCGCACACACCCTTACACACCACCTCACAGCTGCTGGACAAGGAAGCACAGCACTCCCGCCGTTGTCTGCCAGTTCTGGGTGACTACTGCAGGACAGCCCCGGGCACGGCCGGCAGGACATGTATGTCCTCCCCTGCCCTCCCCGCCCTCCTGACCCCAGGCTCTGCCGTGCGGACACGGGCACATCTCCCCATGGCCTGAGGACCTGTGTCTTAAAGCCCTGTGTCTACCATGGGAGAGGGAATAAATGTTCGTTTCTGGCGGGGATTAACACTGAGCTTATGATACTTAATAAAAACCAGACTGCACCCCACGGCGTCTCACCCGGAGTGGCACCAGCCTTCCCAACCCTTCTGGGGAGGCGCAGCAGGGTAGGTGACCTGGGCGAGCTGCCCACCCACGTGGGCCCACAGGCAGGAGCCACTGGTGCAGACGGAACCACCAGCCTTTAGCTTCCAGATCCTTCTCCACACCTCCCCGTCCAGAAAATGAGGGTGGCATGAACCTTGTCTGAGGCTGGCTCCTCACTTCCGGAACATTCTTCCTGGCTGGCCCACCCTGTTGTATTCATTTCCAATGCTGCGTAACAAACGAGCACAAATTCAGCAGCTTAGAACAGCACCCACTTACAGCCTCGCTGTTCCCGTGAGTCGGGAGTCCAGAGCTTCCCATCCAGGTGTTGGCCAGGGTAGTGTCTGAGGTCCCAGGGATCCTCCCAAGCTCACGTGGTTGTTGACAGAATTCATTTCCTTGTGTTTGTAAAGACTGAAGGCCCTGGTTTGGGCTCACTGGGCCAGGGCCACCCTCGCTCGGAGAGGCAGCCTGTGGCCCCTCCCATCAGGGCCCCCCCAGCCGCTCACAGCAGCCAGGCCAGCAAGGGGATCACTGTGACTTCTGCCCCTGCCTTCCTGACCTGTTAGGGACTATGAGTGCCCCCCAAAACTCCTATGTTGAAACGCCAAGCCCCCAGGTGTCGGCCACACCTGTCCTCCCGAGATACGGCTCTGAGGGGATGTCCACCTGAACCCCTCCCACTGCAGCTCGGGCATCGCAGCTCAGCCGTGAGCAGGTGAACCGAGGTTTGCGTGCTCTGCCAGCTCCCGTCACGCACATGGCCCGATGCAGCCTCGGTTTACCCATCTGTGAAATGGGGTTAATAACACAGCTACCTGATGGAGAAATAGAATAACACTGATGAGCGTCTGCCTGGTGCGGGCCCCACGCTGAGAGCTCTCACATGTTCTTCTGGGTGCAAGAAACACTAGCGGGCATTTTTCTCATTGGCCTCTGCCTCCTTCCCTTCTTTCCCTTTCTTTCTGACTCCCCAAACTTGTGGGCTCTTCTGAGCACATCACACGAGGCTGTGGACTCCCGAGGCACAAAGGCATCCCGGGTTTGTTTCTTCTTGCTCTTCTGGGCCTGCCTGCAATCTGCACCCCGGCAATGCTCCCTCCCAGCCTGTGTGTCTCCCCCCTTTGCACCCAGCAGGACCAGCCCCCCCGTACACCCTCTGTATAAGAGGGCTCCCCACCCCACTCCCCAACCCAATCCAGACAGTGACACCGGGGATCAGACAGTTTCCAGATGCTTCTCCCAAACAGACGTGTGGCCTGCTGCAGCGTCGCTCCGTCTCCCATCCTCTCGTGGAACACGGGCTTCCCCTTCAGTGGCTGGCCGAAGGGTACGTCTCCAGACAGGCTCTCCATCAGATGCCCTGTCCTTCCTCTTGGAAGCCGGAAGAGAGGCAACAGGGTCGGACCCATGGTGGCTGTCAATCCTCAGGGCTCGGAGCTGCAGCGAAGGGCCGGGAGCAGAGAGGCAGTGAGAACAAGATCCCCAATTGTTCACTGCCTGACTGCGGGTCCGCTTGCCCCTTCCTCAGGATACTTGAGTAGGAAATCCTCCTAGCAACCGTTTTGCATGAACTGTCTTGCTTGACTGACTTTTCATACGGCTCTTCCAGCAAAAAGCACGTGCAATTGTGGCTCAGATTAAGCAGTATAAAAAAATCTCTCGGCCTCAAAGCCAGGAGCTTGGCTCTGAAGGGGAGCAGAGCCCCCGGCCTCTTGTCCCTGGCAATCTGGGCAGTGCCCGTGCTGGGGGTCGAGTTAGAGGAGTCTCACCATTTCTGAAGGTGGGGCCGAACATCCCAGGGGCACAGGGCTCAGGGGCAGGGCCGTCACCTGAGGCTGGGCAGCCTACAGGTGCTCGTGCATCTGGAGGGTCTCCTTAGCACTGATGGCCGGCTGTCATCAGAGTCCCCCTCAAGCCAGGCCTTCGGGCATTCTCGGCCAGGCTCTGCCCACAGCCCGTTTGGAGATGTAGCCCTGGCACCCTTGTCCAGAGGGCGGTGCTGCTTCTGAACCCCAGCAGACTGGCTCCAGGAATCAACACGGGCCGTGCCCAGCATGCCCACCCTCAACCCCACCTGGGGTTTTGAACAAACCTCTTCTGCCCATGCCAGCTTGTCCAGCACAGACTATGCCCCCGGATTATTCCACAGGAGCCCCCCCCGCACTCACCAGCTCTGTCCTGGGAGCAGCCCGGGGTCTCCAGGAGGTGCAGGGGAGGATGAGGTGGGCAAAGCCAGCCCCTGCCAACTTGGCCTCCCCAAGCAAGGGTCCACAGAGGGGCTGCTGCTAGTGGGCCCTGGGCCCTCGGCCGTCACAGGAGGAAACCTCACCCTTGTGCCCCTGAACTTCCCTCAGGTTACATCTGTGGTGGACACTCCTCAATGAATCTTTCATGTCCTGGGAAAATTAATAACCCATCCCCATACGCCAGAGTTTTCTATGAAAGTCCTTTTTTTTAAAAATTGAGATGAAATTCACATTGAAGGAAATCACCACATTTAAGTGAACAATTCCGTGGCATGTGGTACCTTAGTGCTGTGTGACCAGCACCCTATCTAGTTCCAAAACACGTTCTCCTCCCCGCAAAGGGAAACCTAAGCCCATCCCTCCCTGGGCGCCTGGCACCCACCACTCTGCTCTCTGTCTCTGTGGATTCGCCCGTCCTGCACATCTCACATAAAGGCAATCGTACGATATGCGACCCTTTGTGTCTGGCTTCTCTCACTTACCTACTATTTCCAAGATGCGTTCATGCTGTGATGCGTATCAGAGCTTCAACCCTTTTCGTGGCTGAAGAAGAACCCAGTGCATGAGGAGACCACGTTCTGTGTATCTGTTCTTCTGTGGATGTTTCCACCTTTGGCTCTTGTGAGTCATGCGGCCGTGGACATTGTGCGCGTTCTCATCTGTACACCGGTTTGTAAACCTTCCGGGTACATACATGAAGGGCCTGCTTTACACTCACGGTTTTTCTTTTTTCTTTTAAAGATTTTATTTATTTATTTGAGAGAGAGAGAATGAGAGAGAGCACATGAGAAGGGGGAGGGTCAGAGGGAGAAGCAGACTCCCTGCGGAGCAGGGAGCCCGATGCGGGACTCGATCCAGGGACTCCAGGATCATGACCTGAGCCGAAGGCAGTCGCTTAACCAACTGAGCCACCCAGGCGCCCAACTCATGGTTTTTCTTAAACAGCCTGACCACTGCCTCCCCGGCCTCACACCTGCAGGGTACCCCCTGCCCGGGCATGGCTGGGCTCCTGAAGGCGGCAGGCAGGCCACCCCTCTCCCAGGGCTGCCCTTTCTTGCATCCTACAGCTTCTGTAGTTCATGCTGTGTTTTTCTGGTTATTTGAAGAGTGGTCCCTCTCCTCGGGGAGCTCACATAAGACAGACACGTAGGAAATAGAGAAAGAGTGACTTTGGAACCAGAGGGCCCTGGGGAGGAGCACGAAGGACTGCGGGCTGCAGAGGGCATCCAGAGTCTGGAGGCTGCCACGGCTGCCCAGAGGAAAGCATCGAGGGTCTGCATGCTTTTCTGGGCCCGTCCTGGTGGCGATGTGGCTGCTAAGACCAGGAGCTCCTGAATAGGAGCAAGGAGCTCCCAGGAAAGACGCCATCTAAAGTTTGGGAAGGGCCTCTGGTTCTGGCTGAGGGGACAGGTTCTGAGAGTGTCCACTCTGCGACATGAAGACCAGCCATGGGGACCCGGAGGACCAGGCCTTTCCCCAAAGCACCCTTGCTCCTGGTTGAAAGGGGCTCACAGGTGCTGCCCAGAATGGTACCCCTCCTTCCAGCCTCCCCTCCAACACCTGGGACTGCCCTGCAGCCAGTCTTAGAAGCCTAGGAGGGGAGCAAGCAGGCCCTCCAGCCCTGGAGACAGGGACCCCCTCACGGGAGGACAAGAGCCAGTAGGTCACTGCAGATGGGCTCCCGGCATCCTCCAGGGGAGGGAGGGAGCCAGGCCCCATGCATGGTGACAGCCTTGTAGCTGGTGAACATTCCAGTGATGTGGGTACAAGGATAAGGAGGAGAGCAGGGCACTTTCTGGGTCCCCTCTCCTCATCCGGAATGAAGATTCATCATAGGGACGTACTGCTGGGCCAGCAGGGAGGGCAGATCCAGGGCCCAAAGCTCCCCTGCCTCTAGCCCGGCATGGAGGCCACTCAGGCCAGGGTCTGCTCAGGGTTCCCAGTGGCCGCGGGCGGAAGGTGCAGGGTAAAGAACACTGTCCTCACCCCCAAACCAGGTGCACCTGCCTGGTCCTGGTGGGCCCCCAGCCTCTACCAACCATGGCCCAAAGGCCTGGGACTGGTGAGGATCCCCAGTCCCAGCCACCCCATCCCAGTGCGGCTGGCTTAGGAGGAGTGCAGAAGGAGTCCCCAGGCCCTTTCTCCTCCACGGAGCAGAACAGGAAGAAGGTAACTGAATCAGCATTTCTTACCCCTCTGGAACATTCCAACATGGAAAACCCACTGAGCAGCTGGGGAAACAATTTAGGGACTTTAATTAAAGGCCGATGGCTCTCCCACAGAGACTCACCCCCACATGCAGCCGGGAGGACCCACCACATCTGCCCTCAGTGTGTTCTGAGCCCCAGCTGGGCACCTGGCTCTGGGCGTTGGCAGCCAGGCCCCGTTTCCACTGGGAGGGGGATGACCGGAACCAGCCAGTCCACCCTTTCTCCTCACTGTTTCCAGTCTGCCTTCTGGGCACCAAAGCCAGACAAACGAGCAACTCCCACAGCTCTGCTTCCAAGAGGCTTCAGGAAGGGAAAAGTGGGTCATGTCAGCGAGCTCAGGAAACAGACTCCAAGTGTGGGGAGGAAATGAGCCCAGTGTGAGAGCACAGCCACCCCTTTCTGAGGCCGGCTCCCTCTCTGTCTGCACCTTCTGTGGGGAAAGGCATTCCAGGCACAGGGAACAGCATGTGCAAAGGGGACCCGGGCCACGGCAGGTGGAAAGAGCTGACAGGGGCAGAAGCTCAGGGGTGAGAGGAGCGTGCAGGCTGGGGGGCGGGGGCAGGCTTCCAAGGGCCTGCACAGCTGCGGTCAGGCATCTGGTTTTCATTCTGGAGGCAGTGGGGGTGGGGGGAGCAGACTGGAGTGTTTTAAAATAATGGGATCTGGTTTACTCGGAGGACACCCCTCAGGCTGCCGTGCAAGCTAAGAAGCTCATTGCAGAAGAACAGAAGCGGTGTCCTAAAGCCATCCAGGCATGAGCTGGTGGACGTCTGGACAAGGGTGTGTCCGGGAAGAAGGAGAAACAGGCATGGACTGGGCTGGGAACTAGGCTCCAGCCTCCCCTCCCGCCCGTGCCGCCCGGGGCAGGGCGCCACATGGTCACTAAGTGAGGCTGCAGCCCCGGGAACGGGCAGGAGCCGCCAAGCCCAGGGTTTGCCACCCAGCAGCGATTCCTTCCTCCTCATCGTTGTTGCAACTTGGGCCAGCCCCCTGGCACCCACATCAGAGGTCGGAGCTGGGGAGGAGGCCACAGGAACATCGTGCCCACATCTGCCCACCACATTTCCAGCAAGGTCTCTTGGGAGCAGCCCCCAGCCCGGCCCCTGGCCTGACCCCAATGGCAGAGCCTAGAGACAGTGCTGGCCCCTCAGGACAGGCCAGACAGGAGTGTCCTCTGGGCCCAGAACCGGCAGGAACAGGGGCAAGACTCCGGGCTGCGGAGCACAGAGGCCCCCATCTCCCTCCCCACGTCCGGTTGCGCCTTCTCTCAGCTGGCCCCAGGTCCGTACCACCCGCGAGGTCATGTGACAAAGATAGTAGCTGCCCTGCCTGATGGGGTCACTGGTTCACAGTCAGCCAGAAAGGGCGCTGCCGCTCCCCTGGAAATCCTCCCTCATTTCGGCTCTGGGGCCGAGGACGCACAGCTGCTGCAAGTAGCCCAGGGTGGAAAGGCCACAGCAGGGCCAAGGATTTGATAGGGACCCAAGGCCTGGGGTGCAGAGGATGCAGCCACGTCCCGGGAGGGCCCAACACAGCCAGGCCAGGCCAGGCTTGGGCCTAAGGGTCCCTGGAGGCCCTTGTCGTGGCAGTCTGTGGACGCCTGGCAGGCAGCATTGTGGTTGGGAGCAGTCATTCTGGAAGGGGCCTCTGCACTCCCAGGGGGAGGAGTAGCTGGGGCCCCGGAGCACGGCCCAGTCGGGCCTAACTCAGGAGCTGAGCACGCAGCTGGGCTGCATCTGCCCCTGCCCATGCCCCAGGGGAGAGAGCCTGTCACACACAGAACTGGGGCATCCAGGGCCCGGGGGAGGGTGTGGGACCCAGAGTGGGCAGTCCTATAGATCGTGCAGGGTCTGAAGGGTGGGCAGTGCCTGGGTGCGTGGTGCCAGACTGTCCCGGCTGCTTGGAGGCTGTTAGAACCACCACCTCCTGCCAATCACACTCACTGTTGGGCAATTTCACCAGATTTCCAGGAGGAAGCATCCAATGGGCATTAAGATGTGGAATTAGCTGGGGTCATGGGTGTAGCCCCAAGAGTTGGATAGATCCAACTTAAATCCTGCCCTAGGCTTCAAGTGGGCCACCTAGGGCCTCCATGTCCTCATCCAGAACATGGGGACAACATAGCTCAGCATCCCAGGGCTGACCACAGAGCCCGAGGGCCACTTCCAGAATCACCATGTTGAAGCTGTGTCACTGGGCAGGCCCTAAACCTCTCTGAGCCTCAGGTGCTCATCTGTCACATGCGGCCAAGCTCACTGCGCATCTCAAGGGTTGTAAAAGGACTGGGTTTGGGACCACTCCTGGCATATGAACAGTGTCCCGTATGGGAGCTGGTGTGATGATCCTTCTCCTGTGCGGTGGCCCCTCCAACCCCCACCTTGCAACCCTCAAGAACACAGACCCAAACTTTATTTCTTAAATATTTTCCTCCACCCATCATCTGTACACGGGCTGTTCTGGCCAGGGGACGGGCACCAACTGAGGTTCCTGAGTGTCCACACGGGCTGGCCTGTCCTGCTCAGTCCCAGCCGAAGTCCTGGCCAGTCATCTGGTAGAACTTGCGGTTGAAGGGCCGGTAGAAGTCCCGCAGCCGTTGGACCACAGCCGCGGGCACCCGGGGGTGGGGTCGGCCCTTGGATTTGCCCAGGCAGCGCGGGTTGCTGCTCCCCTGGGCCTTCTTGAGGCAGGGGAAGCCCTTGGTGGCGTTGAAGTAAAAGTGCTTGTCCGTGACCACCCGTTTGAGGCCCAGGAAGTCCTGCACACGGCCCACCTCTCCAGCCGGGTCGCTGACCAGGCGCTCACCGCTGACGAACAGGAAGCGGGACAAGGGGAAGAAGCGCAGCCAGTTGTCCAGATGCTGGGCGTATAGGCCGATGCGCACGGCGCTCCAGGCTGTGTCCACGGGGCCCAGGCCATGGCGGAAGGCCAGGGCACGGAAGCTGGGCAGGCCCGGGGTCTTGGAGAGAGTCTGGGCGTAGTCGGAGATGGCCCGAGTCACGGGGTTCCGCACCACCACGATCAACTTCGTGTCTGGGGACATGCCGTGGATGCGGCCAGGAGCCTCCCGAGTCACGAAGTAGCTAGGGGTTTTCTCCATGGTGATCTGCCCGTCCAGGGTGCGTGGCATCAGGCTCCTGGGCCACGGGGGTGAGGAGAGGTAGGTGAGAGCGGGTACTGGTCCCCAGGGACCCAGGACTAACCTCGCCTTCCTCCAGGGATGTCCCAAACCTCCAAGGTGGGCAAGCCTTCCCCAGCAAACCCACCCATCCTACATGCTTGGGTGGGCAGCCTGGATATAGGCCGTGAGGACCCCCAGCCCCAGCACAGGCTCCCTGCCCCCCTCCCAGAACTAGACTGTGCCCACACCTGACACTGCTGGGGCTCTGGCCCCAGACCCAGTTCTCCCAAGGCCGGCGGCCTGGACCTCCCCCCACACAGCCCCGCCTGCCTTCCCCGCCCCACAGGCCACTGCCCTGTAAGTACCTCACACCACACTTTCAGTAAGTGGCTGATGGCATCCCCTCATCAGACCGTTAATTATTGACAAGTGTCCCCAACAAAGGGCAGCTGCCCCCTCTCCCCCTCCCTCCCCTGCACAGCCTCTCCGGCCTCTGATTATAGCCCTGCTAATTCTCACTGACCTGGACTGGATCAGAATGGATCCACTGCACACTGAAGAACAGTGAGTGCGGTGGCCTCCGGACCCATCCCAAGTCTCCCAGCTGCCTGGGCCTCCCAGACCAGGCTTACACCCCAGAGTGCCAGGCTGCAGCTGCAGCATTTCTGGCCTGGGGAGGGGAGCACCGATCCCATCCCAAGGTTCTGGGGGAGTTGTTCTGGGGGGAGTCTCCCCCCACACAGCCCCACCTGCCTTCCCCGCCCCACAGCCCCCTGACCACCCAAACCTGGGGCAGCCCACCCTGCCGGCCCAGGGGGGCAGGTACCCTGAGCAGTGTCTCGAGGCCACACCTGCCAACCAGGTAGTACAGGGTGAGGCAGGGCAGGGTGTGGCCTGGCCAGCTGAGCAAACAGCCCTGGGGGAGGGCCAGGAACTAGGTCAACATAGGCATAGGCTGTTAGGACCTGTGCTAGGGAGGAGAGGTCTCTGCGGGCTGGCCCCACCTCCTGTCCTCTGAGGGAGCTGCCCCTACCTGGCCCATAGCCCCCAGGACTGGCCCCAGCCAGGGAACTGACCCAAGGGTGGAGTTCAGGTTTCCGTCCAGCCTAGGGGACCCCCAGACGCAAGCCCCTGGGAGGCTGGGCCTGAGTCTCCTCCTTCTGCTCAGACCCCCAACAAAACTCAGGCCAGGTGGACATGCAGATGCACAGACCCACAAGGTGGGGTGCTTAGCTTGGAGGGTGCTAGTGGTAGGACAGGAACATGTACATGTGAGTCCAGGGCATGCCACTGGTTCCCTGACACCGCCCCCCCAGGGGCTCTGGGGGGTCAGGTGGGCTGCACCGTCTGCTAGCTATGGGAGCTTCCCCCCTCCCTCAAAACCAGGCTCCAGGCAGAGCTGGTCTACAGAAGCGATGGGGACAACTCTGCTTCTCCCATCTCATGAATGACTGGGCTGGGATTCCCTCCATGCCGCTCACTGCCGCATTTGATAGGCAGGCACACAGAGGCTCAGGGAGGAAGCAGGAAGGGCAGGGGGGACGTTAGTCCACAACCCTGGGCTGCAGCTGGGGTCAGCTTGGATTCTGCTCCCAAAGCCCCTGCACCCCTCAGCCTGCCTCCTGCCACTGGGAGTACAGTTGGGAATAGTCCCCAGTCCTCTCCCTCCAAAGGGATAAGTTCAAGGAGATCTTGGCTGGTGAAAACACCAAGGGCTGAGACGTAGGGCTCACGAGAGGGAAAGGAGTTCTCCCTGCACTGAGCCTCACTGCTGAGACCCACAAAGACACGGTGTGCCAGGCCAATCAGAAGCCACCGTCCCTGGGGTGCTGGCTGGGGCATTCAGTTCAGTGTCCCACTCTTGGTTTCGGATCAGGTCTTGATCTTGGGATCATGAGATCAAGCCCTGTGTTGGCTCTGTGCTCAGCAGGGAGTCTACTTGGGACTCTCCCTCCCTCTGCCTCTGCCTCTGCCCCTCCCACACCCCAAATAAATAATAAATCTTAAAAAAAAAAAAAGAAGAAGAAGAAGAAGAAGTCACTGTCCCTCCCTTCATCACCTTCCTCAGGGAAGACAACAGCCCGGATTGCTCAGGGGATGCCCCCCCCATCTTCCACACACTCTTTCCATCCCTTCTATCCCCCAGGCACCCAGTGACCCCAGAGATGCACCATCTTTCCCTTAGCAGACTCTGCACTTCGGCTTCTGAATATCCTGCTCCCCTTGGCTCCTTCCTGGTGGGGAGGGGGGCTACAAGGAAGAGGTAAGGGGACATCAGCACCTACTGCTGCTGTCTCTCCAAGGAAGTCAGAGGAGCAGCCGAAAGAGGTGCCTCAGGACCTACCATGGAGAGGAGTGGGGATGGGCAGGGGCTGCAGACTTCCCTGGCCCACTCCTGCCATACACCAGCTTGAGCTCTGAGATCCTTGGATCAATGACTCTCCCCAGGCCTGGCCCAGGGAGTGGAGTAGGGTGGGGATGGGGACTTTTGGGGGGTGGGAGAGACTGGGGAGGAGAAGAGGAGCAAGGCTCTGACCCCCACACAGCAAACATCTGACAAGCTGTTCTATGGACCCACCCCCCCCCCCCACCAAGTTCATCTGGTCTGCATTTCCTTGCGGCTTCAATCCAGCCCTGGGCGACTCTCCCTCATCCTCAGCCCCGCTCACTTGGTCCCACACCTCTCCTGGGCCCCATCCAGCCAGGCCTGGGACCCAGCAGAAACCAGTCCTGGCTTCTGTGTGGAACCCTGCAGTGCTGGGGGGAGTGGGGGCCTTGAGTGCCCAGTCACATGAGCCTCTCTCCAAGTGAGCAGGGAGAGATAAATCCCACAGAAGCCGGGATCCCTCCCCCCACATACTTAGACCCCAAATTCACTGCTCCTGCATTCGCTGCTTGGGCTGCCAGAGCCAGGGGGGTTCCCCCACCTGCATCCTTCCCCATCTCCTTTCACTTTTCCAAAATGCTATGATCAAAGTAGAGCCCCCACCTGCCCCTCCTCCCTCCTGAACTGAGACTTTGGGGTGTTTGTGCGACCCTCGCACCTGACAAGCAGAAGGTATTCAGTGAGTGAGTGAATAAAGTAAAAATGCTGAGTTTGGGGGCACTTGAGGGTCACAGTCCCCAAGACAGAGGACCTTCAAGAGCCTGTGAGATGAACTTCCTGGAGCCCAGGAAGAGGCAACAACTTTGAGCAGCCCATGGGAAGGACCGAAGCCACTGCCTGAAATGAGATTGGTCACAGCCCTGTGGGTAAGGAGGGGGAGGGTCCCAAAAATTCAACTGGGGGCGCTAGCCACTCCTCCTCTACTCACTGCCCCAACCCCCTCCCCAGAACAGGGCTCTGCACTCACTGGAGGCCCAACCCAGGGTCCTGAGAGCAGACAACACTGCCAGACCATGCCCAGGGGCGGGGCAACTTCTTTGCTTTAGGGGAAACTGAGGCAGGGATGGGCATTTTCAGAGGCTCACTGAACACTCACAGCTGGTGGAAAGGACAGACAGGCCCAGAGGCACAGGGCAGCTGTGAGCACAGCAAGCCCACCTCCACACTTGTCAGTACACGGCCACAGTCCCTTTGGGGGCACCTGGACGCACGCACCCCAGAAGCTCAGCCAGCCTGGCTCCTGCTGGCTCTGCACTGGCCGGCGAAGGGTCGGTGCTAGCCAGCTCTGAGAGACAGCTCTGGATTAATGGAGGCCACTGGGACCTGACCCTCTGCACCCTCTGCCTCCACCCCTCCCCCCAGGGGAGGGGGCTCTAAAAATGAGAAAGGAGAAAGTCTCTTCTCTACCAGAGTTAGACATGCTCCTGAATCTCCCCGGTCCCACCTCAGGCACTCCAGGATCCCAAGAACACCTCCCCAGAGCTGAAAATCAGGCCCAGCTGCCTCTGAGGTGCCTCACCCTCCCTGGCACTGGAGCATGCACCCAGGGAGGGGCTAGACAGGGCCTGTGGACCCCAGGCTCTTTGAGAACCGTGGGGGACTAGCACTGCTACAGACCCTCATTAGCCCAGCTCAGCGCCTCCCCACAGCTCCTTGGTCAAAGCTCTGAAGTGCGCCATAGGTAACAGTGTGTCCTCCACCCCCCGCCCCTCCTCCTCTTCTTCATCTCCCTCTGCAGAGCAGTGAGGGATTAGGGATGCTTTTGGAAGCTGCAGCACTGTCGGAGTGGGGTAGCTGTCTCTCCCTGAGCATCGAGGATGCTGGGACTCAGCCAGTTGGGTCCAAGGATGGACTTGCTTCCCCATCACCACCCGACTTCCCTAGGGCCCCCAACAGCAGCAACCCTTCAGAGCTCAGGACCCAGCATCCCCATTCTCACTGGGGCCCCTCCAAACCCATGAGTGGTTTTAATGCAAAAGGCAAAGATAATAAATAGGAGTGGGCGGGGTTCGGCTGGGTGTGGGGTGGGTTGGGGGGGAGAGGAATCTGGGAAGAGGAAACTGGTGCACCCGGGAGTCAAGAGTCTGGGTCCTGCCACCCTGCACTCCCCATTAGTTCCCCAGGTGACCTTGGGCTGGGTCCTTTCTGCCCAGTACTTGGGGATGAGGTGAGAGCTACAGGGAGTGGGGTGACTCACTCTCCATCTGGAAGCCCTCATTTCCCCGCAGGAAGGGACAGGGCACCATGGCAGGCTTTTGCACAGTTGAAGGAGGCAGAGGGCAGGGCCTCACACTGCTTCAGCCAGGACAGGGTGCTCCCCCACATTCTGCCACGGCACCCCAAGGCCATCCTGTTAGGTGGCAGGGCAGCTACAGAGCCCTTGACATGAGGCTGGGGTCCCAATTCCCACCTCTTCCTCCTTTCTAAATAAAGCCCACACTTTCTCCAGACCCCCAGAACCACGGAGAAGGATTCCTCTTCCCAGGATTGAGGCTCTGGGGAGGAGGCAGACACTTTCTAGGAGGCTGCAGGGAAAATTCTTGAGGTAACTGGCCAGAGGTCAGACACGCTCTCCCAGAGTGATCCAGTGGGGAAGGGTGGATGAGCGTGAAGCGTTTCTAATGCTCCTCAAACCCCACTAGCTTGCAACTACTCATCTGGAATCGAAACTCCTCCTCTCCAGTCTTGCTGAGAACCCTCATTAACCCCGAACCAGGGTTTTCCCTGGACTTTTCAAAGTTTCTGGGAGCCCCCGGCCAGTGACCACTCCTCCTTTCTGTAAAATCCAATGCAGGGGGATCGTGTCCCCGAGGTCAAGCCTCGGCCCCCCACCCAGGCTGGTCTCAGCCCGGATCCCTGGATACCTCACCCCGCCGTGTCTCCAGTGAGACCCCAGGGGCGCACATGCTGTTGTTCGAAGGCACTCGCCAGGGCGCGCACCGAAGCCGACGGGGCGGACAGGCCGGGCGCTCACCGGTACCAGGCGAGGCCGCGCTCGTAGCACCTGTCGAAGAAGTGGGGCTCAGAGCCGATCGCGCGGACGTCGGGGTGCAGCCGCAAGAACTCCAGCAGGGCGCGCGTGCCGCCCTTCTTCACGCCCACGATGAGCGCCTGCGGGAAGCGCCGGCGTCCCGGGCCGCTGGCCACAGGCAGGCCTGGCGCCCCGGGGCTGCCGACCGCGCGGAGCGGCTCAGCGCGCGCGGGGGCCGGCACAGGGGCGCGGGCGGCCGGCGGGCAGCGGCTCGGGAGGGTGCAAAGGCAGTAGGCGCCGAGCACCAGCGCGGCGAGCAACAGCGGCGCCCGGGGCGCCCGCAGCGCGGCCCCCGGCCCGGCCCCCGCGCCCTGGCCGCCTCCGGCCCCGCCGCCCACGCCGCCGCTACCTGCCATGGGGTTGTGCCGCGCCCAGGCCCTGGATCGGGGGCTGCAGGAGGGAGCGCATCCCGGCCGGTGCCGCGCTCAGCCAGCCCGCGCCCGGCTTCTGCTTTGCGCCCCGCCACCCGGCAGGCTGGAGCGGGCGGGGGGCGGGGCCGAGAAGCCCCGCCCAGCGCCGAGGCCCCGCCCCCGGACCACTGCTCCGCCCGGGACGCGCCGGCGGCGGTGGAGGCCCGGGCGCAATTTGGAGCCTCAGGGACTACCTGGACGCGCCCTCTCGGACACCCTGGGCTCCAGCCCTCTCGGCTCCAGGGCCATCATCATTATGCGCCTGGATGCTGCAGCGACCGGTCGGCTCTGAGAGCCATGACAGGACTGAGGTGCCTGCCCCAGGACCTGCTCCTAGAAGACGGATCCCCGGCCCTCCCGGACCAGAGCGGAGCAGCAGGTGCGCGGGCCGAGCAAGTGGATCGAGGAGGCGCGTGGACCCTGGCCCTGCTGCGCAGAGGGGTTCCCGGGCGTCGAGGGAAGTCTGAGGGGAGAAGAGGGCGCGCTTTGCTGACAGTCGGCTTGCCATTCGTCAGGGTCACTGCCCTGGCGGCTGGAGAGGGTTGGCCAAGTATGATTACCATTTTAGAGTCCGGGGAAACAGGCTCAGGGATGACAGGCGTCTGTCCCAAGGGCCCATGCAGACCTGTCTCCTGACCCTTTCTACCATGTCACACCACCTGTCTGTGCACCTGGCATTGCCCTGGGATGTCAGGGACCCATCTCTGACGCTGGCAACGTGGCTCCTGTCGGAGATAAGAAGATTCGGGAGAGGCGGGCTGGGGGACTGGAAAGAGGAACCCGGGTCCTGCCCCCAGCAGCTCCTGCTGAGGAGCAGTGAGATCCAGGGGTCACTTACAGTAATGGGACCTGCTGGGCGCTGGACACTCTGTGGGAGCTTTATGCACCCCCAGGTTCACTGAACCCCCAGCACAGCACAAGAAAAGCATAGAGGAGAGAGGGCTCAGTGAGCAACAGTCCCAGGTAGACAGGGAATTGGACCCGTGTCCTCTCTCCACCTCTGCCCCAGACTTCCTCACCGCAAGTAGGTGCCCCATGGGTGTGGACTCTCCAAAGAGGCCAGCCTCTCTCCAGCGGATGCTCAGAGTCCACTGCCCTGGGTTCTGCTTGTTCCTGAGACTAAAGGCATCTGGACAAGTCCCAGAAACCTGGGGTACCTCCAAGGGGCAGGGGCCTCCATGACCCACAAACATTTCCAGGGCTCCCACCCAGAGGCAGCCCTGGACCGAGGGGTCTCTGCAGAGCCAATGGGGTGAAGACCACTGATCAGCGCCCCAGCCCAGGTCCCAGACACCAGGCCTGCACCTGCTTGTCAGGGCAAGACTCAGCCAGGAGCCCTGGAGGTGGGCTGTTGGCACAGCACTGTCTGGGTGCATGTTGATACACACAGGGTCACAGGAAGTTCTTCTTAGAGTCTAGCTTAGAAGGGGATTTGTTCCAGACAGCCTGGTTCTCCTTAGAGCTCTGCTGGGTGGGGCCCCACTCCACCTGCAGCACCCACCCACAGTCACAGGAGGCACCTCTCAGGGCTCCAAATGCAGCACTAAGCCCTGGTGGCCCCTCTGTCTCCCTGCCCAGCACAGGCATAGTGGGTTTCCACCTCCCAGCCTCCACTCACGCTGTTCCTTCTTCACTCATGCTGTTCCTCCCACTGAGAATGCCTTTTCCTCAGCACCCCAACCCTCCCACCACCCAGACACCTGCTTCAGGGCTTTCCGGAAGGAATTTATCAAGAACAGCAGGAAACTAATATGCTGAGGGCAGGGGAATGAAGCCAGGGACAAGGACAGATTACTAGCTGACCCCCTCCCTCCAGCCACCACCCAACTGTCAAGTGAGGGGTGGGTGCAAATCTGGGGACACCCAGGATGGCAGGCTTGGGACATTTACTCACCAGTGTATCCCTAGCACCTAACAGAAACTGGCTGATACTTGACACTTGATAAAGGTCAGCTGGTGGAAGGATGTAAACGGGCGGAGAGGGCAAGGAAGGCTTTCTGGAGGAAGTGAGGGTCAGGCAAGCATCCCGAGGACAGCAGCAGCAGAGAGTATGGGGCAGGGGTGGAGGGCAGAGGCCCGTCTCCGAGAGGGAGTGCACCCTCGGAGCCCAGCCTGGGCGTCTTGTTCCTTCTTGGTAAAATGGGGACCTCAGTCCTGGTGCTCAGCTTTGCTGAGATGTCACGTCCATACCATGCCTCTGAGCCATTTAGCACGTAGAATTCAGTGGTTTCCAGTATACTCACAGTGCTGTGCAGCCTTCACCACAGTAGATTTTAGAATATATTCATCACCCCAAAAAGAAGTCCCATCCCCATTAGCAGTCATCCCCCATTCTCCCCTCCCCCAGCCCCTGGCAACCTCTAACCTGCTCTCTGTCTCTATAGATTTGCCTGTTCTGGATGTTTCATGTAAGTGGAATCATAGAATACGTGGTCTTTTGCAACCAGCTTCTTTCACTCAGTGTCACGTCTTCAAGGATCATCTATGTTTTGGCAGGCTCGGAGCTTCGTTCCTTTTTATGGCTGAGTAATGTTCGCTGTGTGGATGGACCACCTTCTGTTATCCACTTGTCTGTTGAGGGACGCTGGCTTGTTTCCGGCTTTCAGGTTATTGTGAATAATGCTACTGTGAACGTTCATTCACAAGTTCTCACGTGAACACGTCTCCTTTCTCTCAGGCATATATCTGGGAGGGGAATTGCTGGGTCACACGGTCACTCCATGTTTAGCCCTTTACAAAGAGTCCTTTTGAAGGTTGAATTTGGGCGTTTCAGAATCTGCCTGTCCATGCTCCTCACACGCAGGTTTGCTGCCTTCCCTCCTGCCCGGGATGTCTGAGAGATCCTCCCATCTGCCCCTGCCCCAGCCTGCCGTCAGCGTCCAGCCCTGGCTCTCCACTGGCTCCTGCCTCTGTGATCTAGGGACAGTGGTAGAAAGTGACTTGAAAGAAACCAGGCCATGGGAGCACAAGGCTGGTGGTTGTCCCTGCACCTTGAGAGGGTCACCCACCTCCTGCCCTGTCCAGTCTCACCTCCTCTGTCAAGAAGAAATACATCAGCAAGTCTCTCTGCCCAGCCAGACCTCCCCGGGGGCGAGGGGGGCTTCGCTTTCAGGGTCCAACATGGCTCAATCCCCCTTCACCCAGTCTGGGCTCCCTGCCCAGGCCGGATGGCCAGGCAGAGGTCCGTCTGTCCACCTTCCCTAGGCCAGCCGTCAGATATTGAGCTAGTCAGGTTTGTTGTGCTGGTGGGCAGGGAGGAGGGAGAACTGGGGAGAGGAGGTGGGCTGAGCTTCAGCCTGCTGGACCAAGTAAACACCATCCGTGGGGGAGATGACGGGGAGGGCCAGAGCAGAGTGGGACAGAGAGGGCCCGTCTATGGAGGGAGTCTTGGGGAGGAAGGTCATGGTGAGGGGAAGGCCCAGCCTGGCCTCACAGACCCATGACCCAGCTGCCCAGCTACGTCCGAGTGCCTCTGCAGACTGTAATTACTCCTTCATGGGTGATTGTGATCCCCATCTGTCTCCTCCCCCTACCCATGAGCTCTGCAAGGGCAGCGATGGAGTCAGTCTTGATCCTTTCTGTGGCTCCACATCTAAACACGGTAAGCACCCATGAATGTTTGCTGAATGACCAGTGGACTGGCTCTGTGGGGGCAGGGGGTGTGTGTACATGTGCAGCTGAAAGAGCCTACGTGAGCGCCCCTCCCCCACACTTCTCTCCACCTCTTTCGCAGCTTGTCCCCTCCGCAGGGTGGGCACCCCCAGCGCGAGCCCCCACGGGCAGCAGGGTGGGGTGTGTAAGCAGCTGCCCCGCTCCGGAAAGTGATTACTAACACTGTGCCTCCCTCCCTCCACGGGGGACAGCTGGGGGAGATTTCACACATGCGGGGCTTCTAGGAACTCCGTTCCCTGGAACCACACCCCTACCCCCTAGACCCACTCCCGCAGTCTGCTGGGGTTCTGAAGCCTACAAGGGGGACCAAGGCGAGGGGGCTGCGACCGAGGGCAGGCCCAGCTGTCCTTGATTTATGTGGGGTTTTCCACTTCAGATGCCGGATTTGCCTGAGCACATAGAAGATGCAGTTTCCTCCTGGAGAGGGACCCCTAAGAGACGTCTACCCACGACCCACCCCCGCCCCGGGAGCCCACTGTTCCCACCTCACCCTGGTAGGGAGCGCTGGGGGGGGGGGGTGGCGCGTGCAGCCCAGCTCAATGCTGAGAGGTCCCTGCTGTCACCCAGCTCTGCCCCCTCCCAGCAGGGGACCTTGCAGCTATCAAGTCTCCCTGAACCTCACTTTCCTACTTTATAAAGCAAAGATGACACTAGCCCCCATCTCTCTGGGTGCCTAGCTCTCAAACTCTTTATGATAAGGAGGCAGTGGACGTGTGACAGGGACCCCAGCACAGGGGTGCCCTGAAGCTGCTCCTGCCCTGGCAGACCTCACTACTCATAATTCATCTTCCCTGGAGACAAGGCTGGAGAGGAAAGACTTTCCTGGGGCCTGGCTTCCTGGTGACCAGCTCCCCCTGGGGACAGTGGGGCACAGAAGGCTTTGCCAAGGCAGACGAGATTCCCAGTGTCAGGAGGGACAGAAGAAGAAGTTCCCTTGGCCAGGAGTGGGGAGGAAGGAGGGCCTCCGGGATCAGTAGCCACATGGAAGGGGTCACACACCTGCAGGGAGCCTGCCTGAAGCTGCAGGATTTGCCGAAAGAGGCCAGACCCCTCTCCTGCACGGGTAGGGCTACCAGCTGGCTTCCAGCCACCCTCACTCCTTTCCCTTAGGTCTTCCTGGAGCCATCAGCACAGAGTGGGCAGGGATAACAATGTAGCAATCCTTCCAGGGTGCAAGAGGGGCGCCCTGGCAACAGCCTGTATCCTCAAAATGAATCTAAAGGGTCTCGTGCAAACAGGACTCTCTCTGCCTCCACGCCATCCCCACCTCCTCCAGCTTCACAGCCCCAAGCCGGGCCTCTGAAAGCAGACGCAGCTCAGCATCCTGGGGAAGGCTGGGTATCATCTCAATGGTCCCCACATCAGGGCACTGGGGCTCTGGGGCCAGATCTAGCCATCCATGCCCTGCCAAGAGTCCCCAGGGACGACATGGTGACTGTGAGCATGTTCCATCGGGAACGAGGAAACAGATGCAGGCTCAGGAGCCCCGTGCTCTGCAGAGGGCCCTGGACCGCGTGTGCACGTGGGGTGTATGTGTGCGTGGGTGTGCACGGTGGGGGGTGTTCACAGGCTTGCCACCAGTTCCCAGCCACCCTTCCCAATGTGGGAAGCCCCAAGTGTGCAGCTCTCCACACACCGATGACCTAGGCCCAGAAGCAAGTCCAGCCTGGCCAGTGGACAGGGCACCAGAGAAGGCCACACTCCATGCCCCCTCATTTCCAGGGGAAGCACGCCACCACCACAGTTGGCCAGACAGGCATGCAGCCAGTCTTGTCAGGCTTGGCCCTCAAGGGAGACCCAGAACCCAGCTGCCAGGACTGAGCATCTTGGGGCTGGCGCCTCAAACTCCTCCCCTTCACCAGCCCCCGCCCTAAGCTGCAGGCTTTCTGGTCTGACCAAAGGACCCTGAAAATTGACCCCCCACTCCCTCCTCAGAGAACAGTGACTCTGTCCCCTACACCAGCCCTTGCCATCCTCCCTCTGACTCCAGCTTCCCTGCCCTCCCCACACCTCCAGACACACATCAGGGGTTCCTGGCTCAGACATGGGGGCCCAGCAAAAATCCACAGTGTCTAGACTAAGGGAACAAAAAGCCACTAGAGTCAGAGGCGGAGGGCGCAGCCCAGGCAACAGGCAGACTGCACCATGGGCGTGCAGAGCCCACAGGGCCCTATCTCCTGCCTACTCCCGCTCCCGAAATGCAGCTGCCAAGCCCTTTGAAGCCAAGAGTTGCTTGTAAACGTCGTCGTTGGAGATGAAACATGATAAGACATGAAGACGGGCTGAAGCATGGATAATCTCTGCGGTTTTACAAGGAACAAATCACGCCTGGAGACAGACCTTGGGGGGTGGTGAGGGCTTGGGGTGGAGGGAGCCTATCTGTAGGTAACCCTCGGCCCCTCCCCTCCTGTCAGCCACAGCGGCCCACAACTGTCTTCTCTGTGCCTCTGGCCCCTGAGTTCTGGTAAGCAGAACCCTAGGGCCAGGGTAGGGTGGTCAGTGGTCCTGGGGTCCCTGCATTTCCCAGACCACGGACACACTCATGCAGATGTGTGGCTTGGCTCACTCATCCCTACAGAGGGAGTGGGCAGAAGGCAGTGGAATCTGATATCCGTTCCTCGGTTCCTCGGGGCTCAGCGTTTGGGAAGGGAATGAGATGAAGGTGCTGTGGTCTCTGACCTGGGCAGGGGTGAGACCTGCAAGGGGACAGCAGGGACCCATTCTGTGCACATGTATAGGAGACCTGCCTAGGGCCCCTGCGGTGGGGGGGGGGGGGGGG